>NC_053391.1:390317361-390624406 GCF_905171765.1 Bufo bufo
AGTTCGTGCCACATCCCGACAACTATCAGATAGCTCCTCACCGCTTACAGAGGAGCTGCTCCGGAGTATGCTGGACTCCCTACGTCCTTCCATAAAAGAGGACTTCCACATCGTTCTCAGGGAAGTACAAGCTGAAATAACACAGCTGGGAGAGCGCACTTCGCATCTAGAAGGCAAGATGGTGGAACTTACCGCCTCACCTAATCTGCTGATAGACGCTAACACTGCCCTTGAGGAGGAGGTAGGCAAGCTACCATCTAAAGTTGCCGACATGGAGGACCGGAGTCAACAAAACAATGTCAGACTCCGGGGTGTGCCTGAGACAGTGGGCCCTGATCAGCTACTCTCACTGCTGCAAACCTTACTCAAAGAGGCCTTACCAAGTCTCTCAGAGATGGACCTTTCTATTGACCGCATTCACAGGATCCCCAAGCCGGCAAGCCTTGCTCCAGAGGTCCCTCATGATGTCCTGGCGAGGATACACTTCTACCAAGTCAAAGAAGCCTTTCTGAAAGCACTCCGGAAGGACCCGGAGCCCACCAGCTCCTTTGGCGGCATCTCGGTATTCCCGGATTTATCTGCGACATCCCTGGCCAAAAAGAAGGAGTTTGCCCCCCTCACTAGAATCCTGCGGGACAATCAAGTCCGCTACCGGTGGGGCTTTCCGGTGAAACTTATAGTTGCACATAACGGCACATTCCACGTGTGCACAACGCTGCGGGCTGCAGAGCAGAAATTGTCGGCCCTGAGCCTTCTACCTGCTGGCACTCCGCCAGCAGGTGATCCTCTTCGCGAACGAGCAAAGATTTCAGTGGACTGGAACCCGACCTGAGCAGGACTGCCCAATAGTATTTGGCACCCCTTTCTCTATGGGGCAAAATCCCTTTCTACCACTATACCACTTTGAAGCACTGTAATACTGCTTCTACTCTTTATATGTTAACTTTTGCGTTCTATGTTTTCTTAGTTTTTTCAACTCTGATGTTTTTGGAGGCTCTACCTCCGGTTAAAATGTGTGATGATGTCTACTCCCCATATACGTCCCTATACCTTTGTCCGAACGGAGCAGGGTTAAGCTGGTATACTTACTATCTCGATGGGGGTTAAAATGTATTCGCTGACTGTTAGGGGATTGAACTCCCCATTTAAGAGGAAAATGTTATGGGCTGATGCTATGTCCTCACACTGTAATGTACTAATGGCTCAAGAAACCCATTTGCTGCTGAAAGATAATCATAGATGTACACATCCTGATTTCCCACATATCTTCTACTCTCCCGCGTTTAAGAAAAAGAAAGCAGGAGTTTTAATAGCGATAAAAAGGAATGTAGCGTTCACTTTGTCCTCTTTAACGACGGACAGCAAGGGCAGATATATTATAATAACGGGTCTATTAGATAACCTACCAGTGACGATAGCCACCGTCTATGCACCTAACAGCAAACAAATATCCTTCTTCCGCCGTTTTTTCCGCAAACTCGAAGCAGTGGCGTCAGGCTCCACTGTGATTGGGGGTGACTTTAATATACCGGCAAATGCAGATATGGATTGTAATAACTGCACCCTGACACACAGACAGGACCTCAAATCCCTCATAGATGAATTTCAGCTTCATGACATTTGGAGATACCTCTATGGTGGACAACATGACTATACTTCCCTCTCTCTGCTCACTTATCACAATCCAGAATAGATTATTTTCTTATTTCTACTGATTTGCTATGGAAGGCCTCAGACTCAAGCATAGGTCTCACGGCTTGGTCTGATCATGCTCCCATAACTCTTGAGATCCAAACAGGTTTGCCAAGTCCCTCCCTCCGCAGTGGAGACTGAATGCTTACTTGCTGAAACGGCTAGAAAGGGTTGAATATATAGACAAATCCATTGGTGAATTTATTGATATAAATGATAGTCCAGGGATCTCGGCATCTACCCTCTGGAACACACACAAGGCGTATATGAGAGGTATTCTACTCCAACTTTCTTCTCGTTTTAAAAAACAATGGCTCAAGCTCCTCTCATAGGCACTAGAGTCACTTTCCAAAATTGACTCAGAATATAAACTGCACCCCAGCCCTTCACTCCAAAAACAACTATTTGATGCAAGGGCTAATCTTAGGACCATTCTGTTATACGACCATGAGCGCTCGCTTAGACAAATGAAGGCCACATATTATAATATAGGCGACAAAGCGGGATCCCTACTCGCTAGAAGGGTAAAACGCAAAAATGCGACAAGCAGAATTGCCCATCTGAAATCAGAGAATTCCCAACTCATTACCCATCCCCAAAAGATTTCGGAAACTTTTGCAGAATAATATGAAAACTTAGATAACCTACGCAATAGTAGCTCCACTCCCCAGCCCCAGTCTGAAGGCATAGCAGCATTCTTAGATCGTTTATCTTTCCCCCACCTGTCAGAGTCTGATCTAAACACCCTAAATGCCCCTATTGAAGCCCTAGATATAGAACGGGCGATACGCTCAGCCAAATTACATTCTGCCCCTGGCCCAGACGGTTACATAAACGAATACTATAAAACTTTCCGGAATTCCCTGACCCCACTCCTGCAGAAGCTATTTAACACCTTCTTATGCACAGGCCACATCCCCCCTGAAATGTTAACCGCGACGATAGTCACATTACCTAAACTTGGTAAACCTGCATATTCTCCTGTCAATTTTAGGCCCATATCCTTATTGAACACGGATATCAAACTTTTTTCAAAAACTTTAGCCTCTAGACTCCCCAAAGTTCTTCCAACTTTGGTGGATATTGACCAGGTGGGGTTTGTGGCCGGCAGGCAATGCAGAGATGGGACCAGGCGCATCATAGATCTCCTGCATATGGCAGAACTTTCTAGGTCCCCCACAGTGTTCCTGTCTCTAGATGCTGAGAAAGCATTTGATAGGGTGCACTGGGGGTACCTGGAAAGAGAACTCCAAAAATGTGGCTTCTCGGGACCTATCGTGAGAGGTATCATGGGATTATACTTAAGCCCTTCAGCCAGAGTATTGGCCTCAGGGTTCCTCTCCAGGACATTCCACATAACAATCGGTACCCGACAGGGGTGCCCCCTGTCTCCTTTAATCTTTGCACTGGTAATGGAACCCCTTGCAGAAGCCATCAGGTCAAATAGTGCCATAGGGGGCATCCCTGTCGGTGTGCAACATCACAAGTTGACCTTATACGCTGATGTGATCTTAACCATGACTAATCCTGAAAAATCACTAGTAGCTGTGTGGGATGTCTTACAGAGGTTTTCTGAAATCTCCTATTACAAAATTAATGTCTCAAAATCCAATATACTACCCCTGTTCATACCCCTGTTCAAAACAACATCCAGAATAAGTTTCAGTTTAACTGGGAATTTGACCATATCACTTACGTATGCATTATGCTAACCCCATCAACCCAACAACTGGTATCCACAAATCTTAAAGCTCTAAAGAATGATCTGCAAAAAGACTATGTGAACATGTCTGCTCACAATCTGTCCTGGATAGCTAGGATAAACCTAGTTAAAATGCTAACCTTACCAAAGATTTTGTATAAACTCCAGTGTATTCCAATACGGGGTGCCCATAAATACACTCAACCAAATCCAGAGGGAGATGCTGAGATTTATATGGGGCAACACCAAACATAGGATTTGTAAATCGGCTCTATATCCAGCCATGCGTAGGGGTGGTTTGGGGGTGCCGGAAGTGAAGACGTACTATTGGGCCTCATTACTCTCTCAGGCCAAGCATATGGTGGTGTCCGTCCGTCCGGTCCGCAGAGATGGCTACAACTTGAGGAAGCGTTAATTAAAGGATCTTCCCTTAGTAGTTACCTCGCTGCTCAATCTCTGGGCCAGCTTCAGCAATTTACACACAGGGCCTATGGTGGCTACTAGGGATGAGCGAACCCGAACTGTATAGTTCGGGTTCGTACCGAATTTTGGGGTGTCCGTGACATGGACCCGAACCCGAACATTTTCGTAAAAGTCCGGGTTTGGGTTCGGTGTTCGGCGCTTTCTTGGCGCTTTTTGAAAGGCTGCAAAGCAGCCAATCAACAAGCGTCATACTACTTGCCCCAAGAGGCCATCACAGCCATGCCTACTATTGGCATGGCTGTGATTGGCCAGTGCAGCATGTGACCCAGCCTCTATATAAGCTTGGGTCACGTAGCGCTGCACGTCACTCTGCTGTTACAAGTGTAGGGAGAGGTTGCAGCTGCGACGTTAGGGCGAGATTAGGCAGTGATTAACTCCTCCAAAAGACTTCATTCAGTGATCGATCTACAGCTGTGGATCATTGAACTGCTGCTATTCAATTGCTCACCGTTTTTAGGCTGCCCAGAGCGTTTTTCATTCACTTTTTTCTGGGTTGATCGGCGGCCATTTTGTGTCTTGTGGTGCGCCAGCACAAGCTGCCACCAAGTACATTTAACCATCAATAGTGTGGTTATTTTTTGGCTATATCCTACATCAGGGTCAAGCTGTCACCAAGTGCATTTAACCATCAATAGTGTGGTTATTTTTTGGCTATATACTACATCAGGGGCAAGCTGAGCCTGTCAGCAAGTGCATTTAACCATCAATAGTGTGGTTATTTTTTGGCTATATCCTACATCAGGGTCAAGCTGTCATCAAGTGCATTTAACCATCAATAGTGTGGTAATTTTTTGGCCATATACTACATCAGGGGCAAGCTGAGCCTGTCACAAAGTGCATTTAACCATCAATAGTGTGGTTGTTTTTTGGCTATATCCTACATATGGGGCAAGCTGTCACACCAAGTGCATTTAACCATCAATAGTGTGGTTATTTTTTGGCTATATCCTACATATGGGGCTTGGCTGTGCTTGCTATTTTATTGAGGGGTGAAATACAATTGCCAAAATAGCAGTACCCTAAATCTGGTGTTTCAGCTGTGGCCAGCCAATTGTAATACTGTCTGCTGTCTGGCAAAGGATATATTTTTGTTCAGGGTTGAAATACAATTCCCAATTTTGCAATTCTCTAAATTAGTGGTTTCTGCTGTATCAGGCCTACTTTAAATCTATCCCTAAAAGGGTATATTAGATTCAAGGTGCTGCTAGGGTTATTCTCAATAACTTCACACACACGCTACTGTGCAATTCCAAGTCTAATTCTGTGTGTAAATATATACCTGTCACCCAGCGCCTAAAAAATAGGCCTCCAATTTATATTCATCCAAATCTGTCATTATTGCTTTAGCTGGTCAAGTTATTTAGTGTCCGTCAAAGCACAGTTTTTGTTCAGGGTTGAAATACAATTCCCAATTTTGCAATTCTCTAAATTAGTGGTTTCTGCTGTATCAGGCCTACTTTAAATCTATCCCTAAAAGGGTATATTAGATTCAAGGTGCTGATAGGGTAATTCTCAATAACTTCACACACACGCTCCTGTGCAGATCCAAGTCTAATTCTGTCTGTAAACGTATACCTGTCACCCAGCGCCTAAATAATACGCCTCAAATTTATATTCATCCAAATCTGTCATTATTGCTTTAGCTGGTCAAGTTATTTAGTGTCCGTCAAAGCACAGTTTTTGTTCTGGGTTGAAATACAATTCCCAATTTTGCAATTCTCTAAATTAGTGGTTTCTGCTGTATCAGGCCTACTTTAAATCTATCCCTAAAAGGGTATATTAGATTCAAGGTGCTGATAGGGTTATTTTCAATAACTTCACACACACGCTACTGTACAATTCCGAGTCTAATTCTGTGTGTAAACGTATACCTGTCACCCAGCGCCTAAAAAATAGGCCTCCAATTTATATTCATCCAAATCTGTCATTATTGCTTTAGCTGGTCAAGTTATTTAGTGTCCACCAAAGCACAGTTTTTGTTCTGGGTTGAAATACAATTCCCAATTTTGCAATTCTCTAAATTAGTGGTTTCTGCTGTATCAGGCCTACTTTAAATCTATCCCTAAAAGGGTATATAAGATTCAAGGTGCAGATAGGGTTATTCTCAATAACTTCACACACACGCTACAGTGCAATTCCAAGTCTAATTCTGTGTGTAAACGTATACCTGTCACCCAGCGCGTAAAAAATAGGCGTCCAATTTATATTCATCCAAATCTGTCATTATTGCTTTAGCTGGTCAAGTTATTTAGTGTCCGTCAAAGCACAGTTTTTTTTCTGGGTTGAAATACAATTCCCAATCTTGCAATTCTCTAAATTAGTGGTTTCTGCTGTATCAGGCCTACTTTAAATCTATCCCTAAAAGGGTATATAAGATTCAAGGTGCAGATAGGGTTATTCTCAATAACTTCACACACACGCTACAGTGCAATTCCAAGTCTAATTCTGTGTGTAAACGTATACCTGTCACCCAGCGCCTAAAAAATAGGCCTCAAATTTATATTCATCCAAATCTGTCATTATTGCTTTAGCTGGTCAAGTTATTTAGTGTCCGTCAAAGCACAGCTTTTGTTCTGGGTTGAAATACAATTCCCAATTTTGCAATTCTCTAAATTAGTGGTTTCTGATGTATCAGGCCTACTTTAAATCTATCCCTAAAAGGGTATATTAGATTCAAGGTGCTGATAGGGTAATTCTCAATAACTTCACACACACGCTACTGTGCAGATCCAAGTCTAATTCTGTCCGTAAACGTATACCTGTCACCCAGCGCCTAAATAATAGGCCTCAAATTTATATTCAGCTAAATCTGTCATTACTGCTGTGCCTGTATTAGTGTAATACGGTACCTAAATAGATAGCCAGATAGTGTTAGGTGTCTGTAAAAAAAGGCCTGAATTTGAATTCAATACATTGGGCCAAATAATATTTTTCTTATTGTGGTCAACGGTAACAATGAGGAAAACATCTAGTAAGGGATGCGGACGCGGACATGGTCGTGGTGGTGTTAGTGGACCCTCTGGTGCTGGGAGAGGACGTGGCCGTTCTGCCACAGCCACACGTCCTAGTGTACCAACTACCTCAGGTCCCAGTAGCCGCCAGAATTTACAGGGATATTTGGTGGGGCCCAATGCCGTTCTAAGGATGGTAAGGCCTGAGCAGGTACAGGCATTAGTCAATTGGGTGGCCGACAGTAGATCCAGCACGTTCACATTATCTCCCACCCAGTCTTCTGCAGAAAGTGCACAGATGGCGCATGAAAACCAAGCCCATCAGTCTGTCACATCACCCCCATGCATATCAGGGAAACTGTCTGAGCCTCAAGTTATGCAGCAGTCTCTTATGCTGTTTGAAGACTCTGCTGGCAGGGTTTCCCAAGGGCATCCACCTAGCCCTTCCCCAGGGGTGGAAGAGATAGAATGCACTAACGCACAACCACTTATGTTTCCTGATGATGAGGACATGGGAATACCACCTCAGCACCTCTCTGATGACGAAACACAGGTTCCAACTGCTGCGTCTTTCTGCAGTGTGCAGACTGAACAGGAGGTCAGGGATGAAGACGATGCAGGGGACGATGAGGTCCTAGACCCCACATGGAATGAAGGTCGTGCCACTGACTTTCACAGTTCGGAGGAAGAGGCAGTGGTGAGACCGAGCCAACAGCGTAGCAAAAGACAAAGAGGGAGCAGTGGGCAAAAGCAGAACACCCGCCGCCAAGAGACTCCGCCTGCTACTGACCGCCGCCATCTGGGACCGAGCACCCCAAAGGCAGCTTCAAGGAGTTCCCTGGCATGGCACTTCTTCAAACAATGTGCTGACGACAAGACCCGAGTGGTTTGCACGCTGTGCCATCAGAGCCTGAAGCGAGGCATTAACGTTCTGAACCTTAGCACAACCTGCATGACCAGGCACCTGCATGCAAAGCATGAACTGCAGTGGAGTAAACACCTTAAAAACAAGGAAGTCACTCAGGCTCCCCCTGCTACCTCTTCTGCTGCTGCCGCCTCGGCCTCTTCTGCTGCTGCCGCCTCGGCCTCTTCCTCCGCCTCTGGAGGAACGTTGGCACCTGCCGCCAAGCAAACATGGGATGTACCACCAACACCACCACCTGCGTCACCAAGCATCTCAACCATGTCACACGGCAGCGTTCAGCTCTCCATCTCACAAACATTTGAGAGAAAGCGTAAATTCCCACCTAGCCACCCTCGATCCCTGGCCCTGAATGCCAGCATTTCTAAACTACTGGCCTATGAAATGCTGTCATTTAGGCTGGTGGACACAGACAGCTTCAAACAGCTCATGTCGCTTGCTGTCCCACAGTATGTTGTTCCCAGCCGGCACTACGTCTCCAAGAGAGCCGTGCCTTCCCTGCACAACCAAGTATCCGATAAAATCAAGTGTGCACTGCGCAACGCCATCTGTGGCAAGGTCCACCTAACCACAGATACGTGGACCAGTAAGCACGGCCAGGGACGCTATATCTCCCTAACTGCACACTGGGTAAATGTAGTGGCGGCTGGGCCCCAGGCGGAGAGCTGTTTGGCGCACGTCCTTCCGCCGCCAAGGATCGCAGGGCAACATTCTTTGCTTCCTGTCTCCTCCTCCTCCTACTCAGCTTCCTCCTCCTCTTCTTCCACCTGCTCATCCAGTCAGCCACACACCTTCACCACCAACTTCAGCACAGCACGGGGTAAACGTCAGCAGGCCATTCTGAAACTCATATGTTTGGGGGACAGGCCCCACACCGCACAGGAGTTGTGGCGGGGTATAGAACAACAGACCGACGAGTGGTTGCTGCCGGTGAGCCTCAAGCCCGGCCTGGTGGTGTGCGATAATGGGCGAAATCTCGCTCTGGGACTAGCCGGTTTGACGCACATCCCTTGCCTGGCGCATGAGCTGAATTTGGTGGTGCAGAAGTTCATTCGCAACTACCCCGACATGTCAGAGCTGCTGCATAAAGTGCGGGCCGTCTGTTCGCGCTTCCGGCGTTCACACCCTGCCGCTGCTCGCCTGTCTGCGCTACAGCGTAACTTCGGCCTTCCCGCTCACCGCCTCATATGCGACGTACCCACCAGGTGGAACTCCACCTTGCATATGCTGGACAGACTGTGCGAGCAGCAGCAAGCCATAGTGGAGTTTCAGCTGCAGCACGCACGGGTCAGTCGCACTGTGGATCAGACACACTTCACCACCAATGACTGGGCCTCCATGCGAGACCTGTGTGCCCTGTTGCGCTGTTTCGAGTACTCCACCAACATGGCCAGTGGCGATGACGCCGTTATCAGCGTTGCAATACCACTTCTATGTCTCCTTGAGAAAACACTTAGGGCGATGATGGAAGAGGAGGTGGCCCAGGAGGAAGAGGAG
Source organism: Bufo bufo (assembly GCF_905171765.1). Taxonomy (NCBI): domain Eukaryota; kingdom Metazoa; phylum Chordata; class Amphibia; order Anura; family Bufonidae; genus Bufo; species Bufo bufo. Next base: position 390,326,609 of record NC_053391.1, read on the forward strand.
GAAGAGGGGTCATTTTTAGCACTTTCAGGCCAGTCTCTTCGAAGTGACTCAGAGGGAGGTTTTTTGCAACACCAGAGGCCAGGTACAAATGTGGCCAGACAGGGCCCACTACTGGAGGACGAGGAGGATGAGGATGAGGAGGAGGTGGAGGAGGATGAGGATGAAACATGTTCACAGCGGGGTGGCACCCAACGCAGCTCGGGCCCATCACTGGTGCGTGGCTGGGGGGAAACGCAGGACAATGACGATACGCCTCCCACAGAGGACAGCTTGTCCTTACCTCTGGGCAGCCTGGCACACATGAGCGACTACATGCTGCAGTGCCTGCGCAACGACAGCAGAGTTGCCCACATTTTAACGTGTGCGGACTACTGGGTTGCCACCCTGCTGGATCCACGGTACAAAGACAATGTGCCCACCTTACTTCCTGCACTGGAGCGTGATAGGAAGATGCGCGAGTACAAGCGCACGTTGGTAGACGCGCTACTGAGAGCATTCCCAAATGTCACAGGGGAACAAGTGGAAGCCCAAGGCGAAGGCAGAGGAGGAGCAAGAGGTCGCCAACGCAGCTGTGTTACGGCCAGCTCCTCTGAGGGCAGGGTTAGCATGGCAGAGATGTGGAAAAGTTTTGTCACCACGCCACAGCTAACTGCACCACCACCTGATACGGAACGTGTTAGCAGGAGGCAACATTTCACTAACATGGTGGAACAGTACCTGTGCACACCCCTCCACGTACTGACTGATGGTTCGGCCCCATTCAACTTCTGGGTCTCCAAATTGTCCACGTGGCCAGAGCTAGCCTTTTATGCCTTGGAGGTGCTGGCCTGCCCGGCGGCCAGCGTTTTGTCTGAACGTGTATTCAGCACGGCAGGGGGCGTCATTACAGACAAACGCAGCCGCCTGTCTACAGCCAATGTGGACAAGCTGACGTTCATAAAAATTAACCAGGCATGGATCCCACAGGACCTGTCCATCCCTTGTGCAGATTAGACATTAACTACCTCCCCTTAACCATATATTATTGTACTCCAGGGCACTTCCTCATTCAATACTATTTTTATTTTCATTTTACCATTATATTGCGGGGCAACCCAAAGTTGAATGAACCGCTCCTCTGTCTGGGTGCCGGGGCCTAAAAATATCTGACAGTGGCCTGTTCCAGTGGTGGGTGACATGAAGCCTGATTCTCTGCTATGACATGAAGACTGATTCTCTGCTGACATGAAGCCAGATCCTCTGTTTTGGGACCTCTCTCCTCTGCCTGGGTGCCTGGGCCTAAATATGTGACAATGGACTGTTCCAGTGGTGGGTGACGTGAAGCATGATTCTCTGCTATGACATGAAGACTGATTCTCTGCTGACATGAAGCCTGAATCTCTGTTATGGGACCTCTCTCCTCTGCCTGGGTGCCGGGGCCTAAATATCTGACAATGGACTGTTCCAGTGGTGGGTGACATGAAGACTGATTCTCTGCTGACATGAAGCCAGATTCTCTGCTATGGGACCTCTCTCCTCTGTCTGGGTGCCGGGGCCTAAATATATGACAATGGACTGTTCCAGTGGTGGGTGACGTGAAGCCTGATTCTCAGCTATGACATGAAGACTGATTCTCTGCTGACATGAAGCCTGAATCTCTGTTATGGGACCTCTCTCCTCTGTCTGGGTGCCGGGGCCTAAAAATATCTGACAGTGGCCTGTTCCAGTGGTGGGTGACATGAAGCCTGATTCTCTGCTATGACATGAAGACTGATTCTCTGCTGAGTCGCTGACATGAAGCCTGAATCTCTGTTATGGGACCTCTCTCCTCTGTCTGGGTGCCGGGGCCTAAATTATATGACAATGGACTGTTCCAATGTTGGGTGACGTGAATTATGATTCTCTGCTATGACATGAAGACTGATTCTCTGCCGACATGAAGCCAGATTCTATGTTATGGGACCTCTCTCCTCTGTCTGGGTGCCGGGGCCTAAATTATATGACAATGGACTGTTCCAATGTTGGGTGACGTGAATTATGATTCTCTGCTATGACATGAAGACTGATTCTCTGCTGACATGAAGCCAGATTCTATGTTATGGGACCTCTCTCCTCTGCCTGGGTGCCGGGGCCTAAATTATATGACAATGGACTGTTCCAATAGTGGGTGATGTGAAGCCTGATTCTCTGCTATGACATGAAGCCTGATTCTCTGCTATGACATGAAGACTGATTCTCTGCTGACATGAAGCCAGATTCTATGTTATGGGACCTCTCTCCTCTGCCTGGATGCCGGGGCCTAAATATCTGACAGTGGCCTGTTACAGTGGTGGGTGACGTGAAGCCTGATTCTCTGCTATGACATGAAGACTGATTCTCTGCTGACATGAAGCCAGATTCTCTGCTATGGGACCTCTCTCCAATTGATATTGGTTAATCTTTATTTATTTTATTTTTATTTTTATTCATTTCCCTATCCACATTTGTTTGCAGGGGATTTAACTACATTTTGCTGCATTTTGCAGCCCTCTAGCCCTTTCCTGGGCTGTTTTACAGCCTTTTTAGTGCCGAAAAGTTCGGGTCCCCATTGACTTCAATGGGGTTCGGGTTCGGGACGAAGTTCGGGTCGGGTTCGGATCCCGAACCCGAACATTTCCGGGAAGTTCGGCTGAACTTCTCGAACCCGAACATCCAGGTGTTCGCTCAACTCTAGTGGCTACCTCTGCGGCCTGGAAACATATGTTATCTAGCCTCAAATTTTCACAATTCATGGATTGGAAACAATTTCCTTTAAAAACACTAGAATTCCAGGTTTGTCTCTTTCCCCTTGGTATACTAGGGGCATTGAAACCATAGGGAAACTCTTTGATGGCCAACATGTAGTACAATTTGAGTCTCTGCATAGTCAATACACCCTGCCTAACCACTATTTCTATCAGTATCTCCAGGTCCGGCACCTCCTGAGCTCACTCCCTCCTCTTACAAATGAGAGACACCCACCCATGGTCATGGCAGCCGTTAAATTCTTCACCCTAGCTCCTTCTACCAAAAAAGGGCTATCCATAATGTACCAACTCCTGACCTCACATTATACTGAACACAAATTGCAATTTATGACCAGATGGGAGGAGGAACTTGACACTACGTTTCCACTGACAGCATGGCAAGACGCGTTGTTTTGGGCAGTCAAACCATCCAAATGCATTAACCATGCAGAACAAAACAGAAAAATTCAGTAAAGGTGGTACCTTACACCTGATAGGCTAGCACATGTATCAGCAGGTTACTCGCCAATTTGCTGGCGTGGTTGTGGCCAAAAAGGTACTCCTGCTCACATGTGGTGGTTCTGCCCTCTTATTATTCCCTTATGCCGACAAGCACGTGATCTCATTGTCGAAGTTACTGATCTACCCATTGATTTAACCCCACAACTAGCTATACTGTGTATCGGGCTTAATGATGCTCCCTACGACCAGAAATGGGTGATTGCACACATACTCAGGGCCGGACTGGGGATAAAAACCAGCCCTGGAAAAAGTTGCACACCAGCCCCACGGCGTTGTGTCATTATTTACTTGTTTATAAAAGGGGAAAGCATTCATTTTAAAACACGTGTGTAAACACGAATATGAACTTTGCCCCACAATAGCTCTTTTGTAGAACCCCATTGTTCATATTACCGTTTTACTGGCTAGGGCAGCGCTAAATCCCGGCCATCAGTGACGGTGACGTCACTGGGCTTCCTGGCAGCCCCATGGAGAGCCCCGGTACGTGACCAGATCTTCAAAAAATGCCTTTGCCCTGCGCGATTTAGCGCAGGGCAAAGGAGAGCATCGGAGCATGAACTGCTCCGATGCTCAAGTCAGGGGGGCTGCCTGGGTGAAAATGGAGGTATGACCGGGTTCAGCTCTGAACCCGGACAACCCCTTTAATTTATACTCAGATATAGCCCTCCTGTAAGTACCTGGCTTTCCCCCTCTTCCTCACCCCCCTTCCCCCCTCCCTTCCCCTTCTGTCCCCCTTGAATGTATGTCAGCAGCAGCACCAGGAGAAGGACTGGAGCTGCAGGCTGCACAGGGACAAGTGAGTGACTGGCAACCCCGTCCTGCTGTCACAGAGTTCCTGGATTCTCCTGGAAAAGTTGTTGAAGTGCAGCTGCCTGGAGGTGGTGGGCTCCAAGCTTCTCACAGCCACTCTGACCATCATGCATGGTCATGGAGTTTCAGCTGCCTGGAAGTGACCTCCAGGCTTCTATCTATGGAGGCACAGTAGACTGCTGGGAGCTGCCTGTGTGGAGGCTGAGCAGCCTGCTGGATGCAGAGAGCTGTGTGATCACTGTCCCCTCCTGTACAGAGAGCAGCAAGGGACTCTCCAGAAGTGACATCAGCTGGGCAGATCAGCTTCTAGGATCTGGGCTCCATGGGCACTCTGTAGCCCTCACATGCTTCTTTATACATCACAGCAAGGAGATTGGGGCAGTTGACAGCAGGGCTCTGGCTGGAGGTAGCACTTTGTGAAAGGTTGTCACACAGGTTGACAGGGGCTGGGAGTGGAGAACATCTTGGTGTGTAACCTGGTGTCACTGTGCTGTACAAAGGATCTTCTGGGCATGGTGCCTCCACAGAGGGCAGGGAATCAGATTGACTGAGGAGGGCTTGTACTTTGGAGAAGAATATGTGGCTTCATGTGACAGAGCAGAGGAATGGCACAGAAGAGTGTGTGGATGAGGATACGTCGTGTCTCCAGGAGCTCTGCCCCTGACATCTCCAAGTGACAGACACTGCTGGACCCCCCTGGCACCCTGCACACAGAGCCTTCCTGTATGTATGGCTGGTGCCAACTTGTGATCAGATCTGACAGTCTGCACCCTGTCCCTGTGCATGCACCCGGAGACCTCTGTGCCCACGCCGGTGATGCCATGTCCCGCAACCATAGAGGAGGTGATGTGGGAGGCTCTGAATAAAAAGCAGCTCTGGAGGTAAAGGCAGGGGCAGGGACCGTTACTACGGCATGAAAGATGTGGAGTCGGGTCGGGGCAACAGGGTGCTGTTGAACTCCAGTAGAGGGGACGGGCTGCTTCTCCTGGGCACCAGTGACACTGGCAGGGGCAGCGGTGTGGGACCGGGAGGGGGCTTGCAGGAGAGCCGCCGGGGAAAGCAGGGAGCTTGCATGAGCTTATTGGGGAAGCCGCTGTCGTACAACAGCAGCCAGAGCTGCCGGAGGAACGTGAAGTACCGGAGGCTGCATAACTACCTGTGCAACATGCTGGAGAGACCCCGGGGCTGGGCATTTGTCTACCACGTCTTTGTGTGAGTACCGGACACCGTGCTGCTGTGTATAATGCACCGCCACTCGCCACATGTGGGCATGGCCCTGGCATCCAATACATATCAGGGAAAGCTATACTGTGCATTTATAATGGGTGCAGGGTGCCAGGGGGGTCCAGCAGTGTCTGTCACTTGGAGATGTCAGGGGCAGAGCTCCTGGAGACACGACGTATCCTCATCCACACACTCTTCTGTGCCATTCCTCTGCTCTGTCACATGAAGCCACATATACTTCTCCAAAGTGCAAGCCCTCCTCAGTCAATCTGATTCCCTGCCCTCTGTGGAGGCACCATGCCCAGCAGATCCTTGGTACAGCACAGTGACACCAGGTTACACACAAAGATGTTCTCCACTCCCAGCCCCTGACAACCTGTGTGACAACCTTTCACAAAGGGCTACCTCCAGCCAGAGCCCTGCTGTCAACTGCCCCAATCATCTCCTTGCTGTGATGCATAAAGAAGCATGTGAGGGCCACAGAGGGCCCATGGAGCCCAGATCCTAGAAGCTGATCTGCCCAGCTGATGCCACTCCTGGAGATTCCTGTAAACTGGAGACTGTATGTAAACTAATAGTATACACTACATAACCCTGACAGCCTGCACAGTCACATGTGGGCACAGCCCTGGCATCCAATACATATCACAGAGAGCTATACTGTGCAGTATAGCTTATAATGCACAGTATAGCTCTCTGTGATATGTATTGGATGCCAGGGCTGTGCCCACATGTGACTGTGCAGGCTGTCAGGGTTATGTAGTGTATATTAGTGTACATACAGTCTTATAATTTATAAGACTGTATGTAAATAATATACACTACATAACTCTGACAGCCTGCACAGTCAAATGTGGGCACAGCCTGGCCCCTTCTTACCCCCTGTATTTGCGGCTCCTCAAGTCCTCTCAGGGCTGTGTTTACATTGGGTCGGGCTCTGCTTCTGGTCTGCGGCCTGGGCCCGGCATATTGAATCTGGAGGTGAGGCCACTTGCAGGAAGAGAGGGGCGGCCGCCCACACACAGGACAGCCAGCCAGGCCGGGCCAGGAGGATCGGGGCTGCCGCTCACAGCGACACCAGGTGGTCGGAGGGAGTAGTGCCGCTCCCACGGAGGCCGGCCGGCCTGCTCAGCTCCACCCACCGGCCACCACTACAGATCAGAGCTTTCGGATTCGGCCTGCCGGCCGCCGAAATAGTGCAGGCATATCTTAAAGCGGCCCCAGGGCCAGCGGCCTACCGGGAAATTTCCCGGTATCCCGGTAGGCCAGTCCGGCCCTGCACATACTTACGGCTACGCGCAAGGTGATAGCTCATCACTGGAAACAAAACGTTACTCCCCCTCTTCTAGAAGTTAAAGAGGACCTTTCACCGATTATTACACTATGAACTAAGTATACAGACATGTAGAGCGGCGCCCGGGGATCTCACTGCACTTACTATTATCCCTGGGCGCCGCTCCGTACTCCCGTTATGCCCTCCGGTCACTAAGTTATAAGAGGCAGAGATTTCAGTCACTAAGTTATGGTAGGCGAAGTCTGCCCTTGTTTTGCTCTAGCGCTGGCCAATCGCAGCGCAGAGCTCACAGCCTGGGAGGTTATTTTTTCTTAGGCTGTGAGCTCTGCAATGCGATTGGCCAGCACTACAGAAGAACAAGGGCAGACTCCGCCTACCATAAATTAGGCTACTTTCACACTAGCGTTCGGGGCTCCGCTCGTGAGCTCCGTTTGAAGGGGCGGATCTGAGAATGCATCCGCCTGCCACTGAGAATGCATCCGCCTGCCAGCGCTCAGCCTCCGCTCCGCTCAGTGAGCGGACATCTGAACGCTGCTTGCAGCGTTCGGGTGTCCGCCTGGCCGTGCGGAGGCGAGCGGATCCGTCCAGACTTACAATGTAAGTCAATGGGGACGGATCCGCTTGAAGATGACACTATATGGCTCAATCTTCAAGCGGATCCGTTCCCCATTGACTTTCAATGTAAAGTCTAAACGGATCCGCTCAGGCTACTTTCAGACTTAGAAAATTTTCTAAGTAATAATGCAGACGGATCCGTTCTGAACGGATGCAAACGTCTGCATTATAGGAGCGGATCCGTCTGATGAAACATCAGACGGATCCGCTCCGAACGCTAGTGTGAAAGTAGCCTTAGTGAACGGAGATATCGGAGGGCATAGCAGGAGAACGGAGCGGCGCCCGGGGATAATAGTAAGTGCAGTGAGATCCCTGGGCGCCGCTCTACATGTCTGTATACTTAGTTCATAGTGTAATAATCGGTGAAAGGTGGTAAACCAGCATATGCAACACAAAATTATCTACTCGCCTGACCTGCAATCTAGAACCAGGTCCCTTAATCAATGGATGCCATGGCTCTCAAGTATACACGCTGTACCTCTCCCTGATGCTTTACTATAACCGAAATGTTAAAGGGAGTCACCTACATAACATGTTTTAAACTGATGATATAGCTGTGTGGGAGGCAGATCCATAACACTGATGGTACCCATGTTTAGTTTTTCAGAGCCTCCAAAGTACCTAAAATGAAGTTTTAAAAATATGCAAATTACCCAAGTGCCCAGAGAGTGTGCTGCAAGTGCCCAGTGCTCCCCGCCTTACTTGCTCCTGACTCCTCCCCACTGTTTCGTCCGGCCAGCCCTGTGTCCTTGCTGGCTCATTTTCGTCTCCATTCATAATCCAGAGCCTGTGCGCTTTACCACCGGTGTACGTAACTGGCGCATGCGCACGGCATATCATGCCCGGACCCGGCAGTGAAGCGAACAGGCACTAGATTATGAATGGAGATGAGAATGACGCCGCAAGGATACAGGGCTGGCCGGACGATACAGAGGGGAGGAGTCAGGAGCAAGTAAGGGGGGGAACACTGGGCACTTGCAGCACACTCTCCGCCCCTGGGCACTTGCGATAGGTAATTTGCATATTTTTAAAACTTCATTTTAGGTACTTTGGAGGCTCTGAAAAACTAAACATGGGTACCATCAGTGTTATGGATCTGCCTCCCACACAGCTATATCATCAGTTTAAAACATGTTATGTAGGTGACAGACTCCCTTTAAGGTATTTATAGCTCCTTGGACTGAAAAATTTGGGGATAAAGCAACGTTTTATTGGATATGAAAGTTAATTTTTCATTTTTATAGCCAAAGCATTCACTTCATCCTTTGATTTTTTCTGTGAGGGTTGTAGTTTCCAAAATGGGGTCACTTTTTGGAGTTTTCTTTCTAGGTTTACCTGAGGGTCTCTTCAAATGTGACATGGCACCTAAAAATCATTCCAGCAGAATCTGCCCTCCGTTAACAATATGTCGCTCCTTTCCTTCTGTGCCCCGCCTTGTGCCCATACAGCAGGTAACGACCACATATAGGGTTTTTCTGTAAACCGGGTAATAAATATTGAGGTTTCTTTGGCTGTTAACCCTTGCTGTGTTACTTGAAAAATTACATTTTAAAATGTCCCCTCTACTTTGCTTTAATTCTTATGGAACATCTAAAGGGTTTAATAAAGTTTGTAAAATCAGGGGAGGTGTAAAATCAGGGGTGTATTTTCTAAAATTTGGTGATTTATGGGTGGTTTCTACTGTGTAGGTCCCACAAACTGACTTATTAACTGAACTGGTCCTTAAAAAAGTGGGTTTAAATTTGAAAATTAGCTTCTAAATTTCTAAGCCTTCTAACTTCCTAAAAAAATAAAATAACATTTACAAAATGATGCCAATATAAATAAGACATATGGGGAATGTAAAGTAATACCTATTTTATGAAGTATCACTATCCATTTTAAAAGCAGAGAAATTCTAATTTTGAAAATAGCGATTTAGCAAATTTTGGATTTTTTCTTATGCATAAGGGTAAAACATATCAACTCAAATTCACCACTAACATGAAGTATGGTGTCACGAGAAAACAATCTCAGGATGGCTTGGATAAGTAAAACCATTCCAAAATTAACACCAGATAAACTGACACATGTCAGATTTGAAAAATGGGAATCCGGCATTTGGTCCAAACTGGCTGTTGCTTGAAGGGTTTGATGCGATTGAATATTATACAAAGCAGCAAATAATATACACACATAGCAGTGTCAACCTACTCTATAAATATATCACATTATGTAAAATGATTGCTAAATGGTATAAAAAAAAGTAAAAAAAAAAAGTTAATAAATTACATAAAAACATAGAATGCTCTAAAATGCTAGCAAAGAAAAATACAAAAGTAGCATAAAAAGGCCTTAGGCTACATGTACATGACAGTAAAAAAACGGACATGTGATGGATGTTTTTTTAACGGCCATCACACATCCATTTTAAGGCCAATGGTAGTCTATGAGGTTATTTACCCGGCAGTTGTTTTGACGGCCAGTGAATAACGGATGTCAAAAATGTTCTATCTTGTCTGTTTTTCACTGACCGACTGCCGCCATACAATTGAATGGGTCCGTTTTTAATGCCCATTTCTCAGAAAGGCATCAGTGAAAAAAAAAGTCTGTTAAAAATGGACAGTTTATCCGTTCTTAGGGGGTCATTCACACGACCGTATGAATGGGTCCGCATCTGTTCCGCAATTTTGTGGAACGGGTGCGGACCCAAACATTTTCAAAGAAAAATCATGTCTTATTCTTGTTCTAAATATTAATGATGTATCCTTAGGAATGTCTATCCTTGTGTAATTGGTAGCCGACAATCAGCTGAATGAAGGGACGCCATGTCTACCCTGGACACAATGTATAATTTTCCCTAACAAGATGCATAATTAGAGTAGAATTGCATCTTGTTCCATTGTGAAGCTGTTTGTAGAGGAGAGTTTTTATTCTGGGAATAAACTGGATATAATATAAATGATAAATGCTAGAGAGACTTAGTAAATAGAAAATCATGGACCTTTAAAACTGCTGATAAACACAGGCCTGTCAGCCAGGCTGATGATGTTACAGGTACCCGTAATGTCATGTCACCTTTGACAGCCAGCCATGACAAAGGTACCTCTGTAAAGTCATGTAACCTTTAGAATGTGGTGATGTCACAGATGCCTTTGTGATGTCATATAACAATTGATTCTAGCTTTCTGCAGCCTGACTTTCGGCCATATTTCTTCATCACTTGACGGGTGAAGGCGACTTTTACTTGCGCTCAGCAAATTTTGGTTTTGTTCAAAGACCAGAAAAGAGGGCCTGTAAGCCAAGCCGTTCCAAGTGTCATCATGGAACGCGCTGAAGGCGCACAGGACCTTCCTCAACCCAGTGACATCTATGGGCTGAACATGGAGGTTCCAAAGAATCTTCCCAAAAAAAGGAAGAGAAAGAGGAGAGTTCAGCCGCCAAATAAAAGGAGGAGAATAGAAACATCAGAGAAGGCGAAAGATGGCGGCAAAGAAAAAATGATCAAGGCTTCGAAAAAACCTGGAAGCCCTATACAGGAGAGTATCCTAAAAAAGAGGAAGAGGGGAGAAAAGACAGGGCGGAAAGCTGAAGATGGACCCAGCACATCCTATAACACTGAGATGGAACAGCTGTCAGGTGAGTGCAGATCTAAGACACCTAAAGCCAATATCCCATAATAACGTATCAATGAGTTTGCCCACTTATGAACATGATTAATGAGCATTTTTGTCTTTCATGCCCCATAAAACTCTTATCCTCTCATAACGTAATTACTATTGGAGGCCAAACACAGGAATATTAACTATAATGTCTCTTCTCTCTACCAGTGACAACCCCAGCAGAAACCCCCATCATTGTGACTGGACTGGAAAGCTTCACCTTCCATAAAATTCTTGGAGAGGGTGGTTTTGGTAAAGTAAGTATCAGGAGTTGTTGTCACTTTTTCCTTATGTGTAGTAATATGACTATAGCAAAATCAAGATTTCACGTCTTCTCATGGCAGGATGCGCCGTTGCTCAAGTTCTAATGTTCTGTCTCCTCTAGGTCATGCTGGCCACACATCCCGACTGCCAACAACAACTGGCAGTGAAGCTGGTGAAGAAGAGGGTCCTGCTTCAGAACTTTAGAAACAACGTTCTGATTGAGCGACAGGTCCTGGAGGTGACTGGGAAAAGTCCACTATTCACCCATGCTTATGCCACCTTCCAGACCAAGGTAAGAGTCTTATTCACTACTGGGTTTTGTGAGTAGGTCAGTTCTTTCCAACCCCATCCTACTTTTGCCAACATTGTTGTACTTAAATGAGTTCCAAGACTTGCAAAATGATGGTAGGTCAACCTGAACCTCTGGCTTCTTCTACTTGAGAAGCATAACATCTCCAAAGCAGGGTATATATATGCACTCTAATATTCCATAGTTAAGTTTCTTTTTAAACTTACATGATATGCTCTATCTTTATCACAGGACTATGCCTTCTTCATCATGGAGTTTCTCAGCGGAGGAGACCTAGGTGACCTCATACATACCAAAGCCCCATTCACCATTCCAGTCACCAGGTAAGGCAGAACATAGATATCTTAGATAAAGACAATAGTTGTCAGGAACATCCATCTTTATATCATTTATTGGTCTCAATGTTGATGTTTTCTCTTTTTTTTGTGATCAGATTTTCTGTAGCTGAGATCATCTGTGGGCTGCAGTTTCTCCATAACAGAGGCATCATACATAGAGACATAAAACCAGAAAACATCTTAATGGACAGCGCCGGTCACTTGAAGATTGCTGATTTCGGTCTTGCCGTGATGAACATCTTTGGGGAAAGGAAGATCTCACAATATGCCGGAACTCTTAGCTACATGGCACCCGAGGTGAGGAATCATCTATGTGCTTCTCATTGTGCATAGGGCTGGACATCTCCATGACTTCTGCTGCTCTGGACAATGCTCTTATTTGTTTATTGTCAACCTGATATTTCTACAGATTCTTCTGGAGAAGCCCTACAACACGGCAGTGGACTGGTTCTCAGCTGGTGTGACGATATATCAGATGGCTACTGGCAAATATCCATTCTCTGCCAGTATATTTCCTGAAAAAATTCAGAAGTCACTGATCAATGATGTTCCCACCTACCCAAAAGGACTCGACCCACAAGCCAGAGACCTCATAGAGAGGGTGAGTATGAAAATATATAGCAGTACAACAGTGGCTAAATATGACATTGAAAACTAGGGACTACATTGGAAAGTGTGATCTACAATTCTGAAATGTCTTCAATATATTTTTTTCCAGCTCTTAATCAAGTCACCAGAAAGTCGCCAGTTAGCGGTACGTAACATCAGGGAACATCCATTTTTCATGGACATCGAGTGGACAGATATAGAGGAAGCAGCAGCTTGTCCACCATTCCAACCAGGACCAGTAAGTACAGGATCCAGGGAATATGTGGGTAGTAGTAAAGTTCCATTGTGCCCTTTCTTGTTAAACACAGGATTTTGGATCTTCTCTCCACAGCCACCAGTGATGACATCGAAAAAAATAAATGATGTCCTATCCTCCACCGAAGCCAATAAGCCACCAATGGCCGATAAAGATCAAAAGCTATTCTGTGGATTCACTTTTGCCAATGCCAGATGGCAGGTCATAAAGCCAATACAAGAACCTGTCATACGTCATCGCAGGTGGGTCATCGTAAATGAGAGGGAAATATGGGGATTATTGAAAGTTCCCTCCATTACCTGTGATTCTATCAGCAGAGTGTGGTGTGGATTCCATCCACTGATGGAAGCTTATAGTCTGCTGAGGGGGCTATACTATGCAGGGGTGTCAAACTCAAATTCATCGGGGGCCGCATCAGGGTTTGGTCACCCTCAAAGGGCCGGTTGTATCTGTAGGACTATGTGTCCACTCTTTATTATCATAAATTATTGTCACTGCATTCAATTATTACTGTTTTTTGTAATAATGTAAGTAATAACTAGCTCTGAAAGCAGAAACATAGTCAGAATAATGGCAAGTAGATATTCAAATGTACAATTATTGTACAATTTATTGAAAAATGATTTTTGGTAACAGACAGTAATTTATTTATTTTTTTAAACATCTGTGGATGACGGACACTGTTATGGGGGGATCTGTGGATGACGGACACTGTTATGGGGGGATCTGTGGATGACGGACACTGTTATGGGGGGATCTGTGGATGACGGACACTGTTATGGGGGATCTGTGGATGACGGACACTGTTATGGGGGGATCTGTGGATGACGGACACTGTTATGGGGGGATCTGTGGATGACGGACACTGTTATGGGGGGATCTGTGGATGACGGACACTGTTATGGGAGGGATCTGTGGATGACGGACACTGTTATGGGGGGATCTGTGGATGACGGACACTGTTATGGGGGGATCTGTGGATGACGGACACTGTTATGGGGGGATCTGTGGATGACGGACACTGTTATGGTGGGATCTGTGGATGACGGACACTGTTATGGGGGGGATCTGTGGATGACGGACACTGTTATGGGGGGATCTGTGGATGACGGACACTTATGTGGGGATCTGTGGATGACGGACACTTATGGGGGGATCTGTGGATGACGGACACTTATGGGGGGGATTTGTGGATGACATACACTTATGGGGGGATCTGTGGATGACAGACACTGTTACGGGGGGGGGATCTGTGGCTGGCACTGTTACAGGGGGGGGATCTGTGGATGGCAGTGTTATATATGTGCCATCCACAGACCCCCCACCCCATAACAGTGCCATCCACAGACCCCCACCCCTTAACTGTGCCATCCACAGATTCCGTGTAAACCCCCCCCGCCGCTGCCCCCCCCAGTATACAAATATAAAATGTATTATTGAATCAAAAGTTATTAAACATGCCCCCCTCACTCCTAATTGTACCGTATATCCTAATTGCTTGTGTATAATGCCGGCAGGCAGGACGGGCGGCCGGCGCTTCACTCACTGACGTCACTTGCCTGCGCCGCCTGCTTCATTCATAAAGGAGGCGGTGCAGGCACGTGACATCAGGGAGTTACGCTGCCGCCCGCCCGGCCTGCCTGCATTCTACACAAGCAATTAGGATATACGGTACAATTATTTCCTGTGTAGAACGGCCGGCGCCGCTAGAGGGCAGACGTTCTCTGGCTTGTAGGCTGCCGCGCATGCGCTGAAGAGGCGGCTTTCTTGTGTCAAAAAAAAAAAAAAGCGAGAATAAAAGGTGAAGGCTGGCGGCCGGCGGCGGCTGCGCGGGCCACATGACGAGGTCTGGCGGGCCGGATTCGGCCCGCGGGCCTTGTGTTTGACACCCGTGGTCTACAGGGTGAAAGTGCAGGTGGTTACCACTATTACAATGCTATTTTATCTCTTGGCAGAACATTTGGCAGAATTGTGAGAGAGATAGTCCACAGGATCTGGAGGAGGATAAACCACTGGAAGTGAGCAGCTCCACTATATATACAGATGTCCGCAATAGATCAGTGGGAGACCATCATGTTAAAGCAGAGCCTCTTGATGACATCACACTCACCAGGAAAATCCACCGAGAATTGCTGTCCTTGTATGAGCCTCAAATTCCAACCTCTGACCTCTATGTACTCTCCTGACGACTTATCGGTACTGGGATATAACAGTCCTGGTCCTTCAGTTTCATTTCCAACTGCCACTAGGAGTAACCTGAGGATCATAACCTGCAGAGTAGCAGGAGCAGAAAAGCAGCAGGAAGTCGATGAAGATTCTTCCACGAATCAATGAATTGACCGCCAGCGCTTCTAGTCCACAAGCTGCCTCTTGTACCCAAGGGAAGGGTAGTCCTTACGCCATGGTTCCCTAGAGGTTTCCTCCACAGGGGGTTTTTCCTCTCCTGCGTGCCAACGGATAACAACATCAACAAGAAAATGGTAACTTGTTGGACTCTGCCCTCAGTGTTGATCACACCATCCACTAGTGGCATAGAGGGACCGAAGAGGACATTTACCACCAATAAACAATAAACAGTACCATTCACCATCATCTGGTAGTAGCGTGATTATCTTATATCTAACGTATCCTTAGACTCTACAGTCATTGGTTTATCTTTAATGGATTGCATACAAGTCTAATAAGACTCTCGATACAGTGTCTCTATGTTAAAACATGTTCCTTCCAGAAAACTCCATTAATGATACTGGACAACCCCTTTAAAAAAAAATAAAAGTAGCTTTAAAAAAAGTATAGAAATATTTGCCAGGCATATTAACCCCTTCACGCATTTGGACACAACCCTACGTCCAAATGGCATGTATGGCATATAACCCATATCCGTTCACTTATAAGTTTTTAAAAAATAAAAAAACTACACATAATTGGTATCGCTGCCTCCGTAACAACCTGATCTATAAAGGTATCAAGTTACTAATCATGCGCGGTGAACGCTGTAAAAATATTGATAAAAACAATGATGGAACAGACCACTCCATATTTAGTATCGCCCTCGACATTTCTGAGACAGCCAGGCCGGGGGTTAGATATTGGCGTTTAAACGCCTTCTGGCTAACACTGATGGGTGACCCGTCCGATACGCTTCAATCCCTTAGGGAATATTTTCGTATAAATGAGGGGACTGCGTCTCCAATAGTTGTTTGGGAGGCGATGAAGGCATTCCTCAGGGGCTCCCTTATCAAAACAGTCAGTTGGATTAAATCTAAATCTAGAGAGCTTGATCTACAGAAACATGAGAATATGAAGCTAGCGGAGGAAGCCTTTGTGTTGAATCCATCTAACCTAACAAGCAATGCCTTAAAGACTAGGCAGGAGGAGCTGGGGTGCCACCTCTTGGAAGTAGCAGAGAGGAAACGACTGTTTTACAAGCAGCAGTTTTTTACTGAAGGGGAGAGTGTAGGCCATATGCTCTCGGTTATCGCGAAAGCTCAGCAAGGGTCACAATGTATTTCTGGCCTGTTAGATGCTGGTGGCGTCTTGAGGCGTGATACTGAAAACATTTTAAATATACTGAATCATTTTTATTCCTCTCTGTATACTTCTAAGGTGACATGTTCGGATAAGGAGATCGACGCCTTTTTGACTACATTGAATCTCCCTAAGCTCGCTAGGGAAGATAGTATGCGGTTAGAGGAGTCGATTGAGTTAGAAGAATTGAGGGCGGCATTGGCTGCTATGGCTAACGACAAGGCACCAGGTTTAGATGGGCTCCCGGCGGAAGTATATAAGTCCTTTGCAGAAGTGTTGCTCCCGGAACTCCTGAAGGTATTCAATTATTCCAGAGAGGGGGGGGCGCTGCCTCCGTCTATGCAGGAGGCGCTAATAGTAGTCATTCCTAAGCCGGACAAGGATCACTCTCTCCCTGACTCATATAGACCGATATCTTTGCTCTCCACTGATGTTAAGTTGCTTGCAAAGGTATTGGCCACGCGTCTGTCTAAAGTGATTCTATCTATCATACACTCTGACCAGACTGGCTTCATGCCTCAGAAATCAACGTCAATTAATATTAGAAGAGTGTTTGCCAGTATTCAACTTCCAGCTGAAAATGTTGGTGATAGAGCTATCCTTTCTTTAGACGCGGCCAAGGCCTTTGACAGCATTGAGTGGCGATTCCTGTGGAGAGTTATGGCATATATGGGGTTTGGAGATGAGTACATATCCTGGGTCCGGGTGTTATACTCTAGTCCCAAAGCATATGTCAGGGCGAATGGTGGGGTGTCCCCCAAGTTCTGTTTGGGCCGGGGCACTAGACAGGGGTGCCCGCTGTTGCCTCTGTTATTTGCAGTTGTGATTGAGCCGCTAGCCGCAGCGATTCGTAGGTCAGTGGACATTCGGGGGTTCCAGTATGGAACAGTTAACAATAAAGTGGCGATGTATGTGGACGACACTTTGCTTTTCCTAGGGGACACTGGTCCATCTCTGGAAGCGGCTATGAAAATCATTGACCGCTTCGGTGCCCTGTCGGGTCTGACTATTAACTGGAGTAAATCGGCAATTATGCTCCTTGACGGGCAAGTGCAGTCGCAGACAGTGCGAGAAAGAAATATTCCATGCGTAGCGACCTTTAAGTATTTGGGTATTCATATATCCCCTAGAATCCGGGACTTTGAGCGCCTTAACTTTGACCCGCTGGTTATTAAATTTCGAAATAAAGCTAAGGCATGGTGTAAACTGTACCTGTCGGTGGCGGGAAGAGCAAATCTTATTAAAATGGTGTTGATGCCCCAGCTACTCTATATTTTACATAATTCCCCGGTCTGGCTGTCGAAGTCCAAATTTGATCCAATTAATGCTACTTTTAGGGAGTTCATATGGCGGAAGGGGCAACCGAGAATTAAACTTGAAACGTTGCAATATCCTAAAACGGAAGGGGGCCTTGCAGTGCCAAACCCCTGGGTGTACTTCCTGGCTGCACAATGCCAACATTTTAAAGGGTGGATAGAACTGGAGTCGAGTGAGGTGATGTGTCAGCTGTTTACTCATTGCTTGTCATCTAGGGACCTATTGTTGATCCTTGAGACTAGAGGTGCCGGGAAGAGTGGTCCGATGGGGGATTTGGGATTCTTGATGCAGTCCGTGTGGAACAAGGTTAAGCACCTGAGGGGGGTTGTCGGCAATACGGAATACACTCCATTGTGGGACAATCCCGTGCTGCCGGAATTCCTCTCTTTGTCTGATTTTGGGGCATGGAAAAGGAAGGGTATTCTGAGGTTGGGCCACCTTCTGGAAGATAAGAATTTCATGTCCTTTGCCAGACTTCAGGAGGTATATGAACTGCCTAGAACTCACTTCTATAAGTACCATAGGCGTGCGCAGCCTATTGCATTAGGGTGTGCACCCTAAAGCACAAACACAGACGCAGCGCACGCACCTGTGTATGTATGTATATATATATATATATTATATATACACAAATACACTCTGTATACATACAGACCTGCACTATCAATATAATGAAGGGAGAAGAAATCATTTTTAAACTTACCGTATTTTTCGCCCTATAAGACCCTCTATTCGCCCTATAAGGTTTTAGAGAGGGACAATAAGAAAAAAAAATTCATTACACCTCAGGTCAGACCACCAATCAGACCCCCAATGTCAATAAGACCCCAATAAGACCTCAGATCAGACCCCAATGTGAATGACCCCCAATCAGACCTCAGATAAGAGCCCCAGTGCCTCATATCAGCCCCCAGTGCCTCATATCAATCCCCCGTGCCCCATATAAAATTAAAAAAAAAAACACTTTCCTGCTCCGGACGCTGCCGCTCCTCACCGCTCGCGCTCGGTAATCCTCTTGTACAGTATACTGTGTGGGCACGCACAGTTTGAGGTCACAGCACGTCCTCACACTGTGCGCAGCCTTCACAGTGGAGCGCGTGAGGACCAGGAAGAGGTGAGTATAGCGCTTCCTGGCCCTCTGGTACTAATAACTTGATTAGTATTCTCCCCATAAGACGCAGGGGCATTTCCCCCCCACTTTTGGGGGAAAAAATGCATCTTATGGGGCGAAAAAGTGCAGCACGGGGGTGACAGAACCAGTGTTTCCTCTAAGCCTTGGCAGCTGCTGAGCGGGATCAGCTCAGAGCTGGGCACAGCGCCATCAAAGGTGGGCGATAGGAAAACCTAAGATAATTGTCACATCAAAGAGCATAAAAACCCCTGCACCATCCCATACAATACAGTATAACCCCTGCACCATCCCGTACAATATACAGTATAGTCCTCTCTGTGATCACTGGACATTGCTCTCCATATAAAACCATACGGGGGAAAAAATCTCATTGATCCAGAGAACTTACATAGAAAAACTAATAACCAAGAGGCTAAACAAAACCCTGCTTCTGACCCTTATGTAAAAACATAACTTTCATTTGATTGCTCTAATACCTAAAGGAAAAAATATTTTTTTTAAAAAGCTGCTGTTTCTCTAGATGACATTATGTTGATAGTAGTGGAAATAGAGTCTCAAGGGTCTATAAAAGCAGCTACACTATTTTTGCAAACCTTTGAGACTCTATTAACACTACTATCAACATAAGGTCATCTAAAGAAACAGTGGGTTTTTAAAAAAAAAAAATTCCTTTAGGTGTTAAAACATAACTTTCATTAGATTGCTCTAACACCTAAACGGAAAAAAAAAAGAATTAAAAAAACCTGCTTTTTCTCTAGATGACCTTATGCTAATAGTAGTGTTAATAGAGTCTCAAAGGTCTGTAAAAATAGTGTAGCTGCTTTTATAGACCCCTGAGACTCTATTACCACTACTATAAGGTCATCTAGAGAAACAGCAGCTTTTTAAAATGATTTTTTTCCATTAGGTGTTAAAGCAATCAAATGAAAGTTATGTTTTAACATAAGGGTCAGAAGCAGGTTTTTTTAGCCTCTGTCTTGGCTATTAGTTTTTCAATTCATAAAGCTCCACATGGAGCTCCCACCCAGCAGTAGTTAGAAGCCTACAGGACACTTCACATGGGCACTTCACCTGGGCACATGGTGATGGCTCCATTCCTATGCTGTCCCTGGCCCTTCATCAGCAGCAGGGCTGGCGCGCGCTTCCTGTCTTCATAATAACTGAAAAGGAAGCTACTGCTGCTGTGTTCAGCTCCCGAGAGGAGGGGGTGTGAGAGGATCAGCCAATAGCAGGGCAGCCAGCTGATACTGGCCAATCAGCAGCCTCCTCCCTTATAACAGAGCTCTGTAATGTACAGAGCTCTGTTATTGGAGATTTCAGGCATCAGCTGTATTGCTCTGCTGCCTGCAGCGCCGCACATTGTAAACCTCAAGTCGGCTTGATTAGGGTGTGCCCAGGCACACCCGGCACACCCCGTGCGCACGCCTATGATAAGTACCTTCAGGTGAGACACGCATACAACTCCACATTTAGGGGTCCGACTGTGGTGGCAGGGAGGGATATTGCATTGCACCAGATTCTGTCCAAAGGGGTGAAGAGAGGTATGATCTCCTGTATATACAAGCTGTTGCTTGACAAGTTTTTACTGTTGCATCCACTTGCGGCTAAGGGTAAATGGGAGAAAGATGTTGGCGAGCTAACAGATGACCAATGGTCTGACATACTGGAGGCAATACCTCTCTCTTCCTTGAGTGAAGGGCGTAAACTGTTCATTCTCCATAGGGTCTACAAGACTCAGTTTTTTTTGTTTCGCATAGGGTTTAGACCCACGGCTGAATGTCCAAGGTGCTCTATGGATTCTGCAGATTTGTTGCATATGATGTGAACGTGCGAGAGGCTAGGGAGATACTGGGAGATGGTATCTCAGACTATACAGGACGTTTACAAGGTACAGATACAGCCTGACCCTAGAGTGTGTGTGTTGGGATATGTCTCTGAACTGGCCACTAGTCAGGTGCATAAAATAGCAATAGGTAGCGTGTTATATGTTGCTAGAAAGTTAATCGCCTTGCATTGGATACAGACAGCGCCGCCAACCTTAGGCAAATTCTTAAGTACAGTTGACACGATGTTAAGCTATGAGCGGGTGGTGTACCAGAAGCGTGGCTGCCCAGCAAAATTTGAGAAATTATGGGAACCGTGGCTGTCGTTTCGACGTCTGAATAGAAGTGTTTAACAGTGTGCCTTTGTAATGTGCAGGTTAGTGTGGGGTGGGAAGGGAGGGGTAGGGGGGATGGGTTGAAATTTGAGTACTACACATGGTCTGGTATCCTGATTGCTATCAGCGTTATGGAAAATATGTCTCTATGTCATCTTTGATTGGGATATGTACAACTGTGTATTTACATTGTAAAATGTTCAATAAAAATGATCTGATTAAAAAAAACAAACAATGATGGAATTGCTGTTTTTTTCACCTCACCTCCACACAAAAAAAAAGTGGGGGGCGTTGCCTGGAAGCTGATGGCGCTGGCTGCTTAGTTGAGGAGCTCCGCTTCCAGCACTTCATCCGGTTTAATCAGCCTTTCCTGCTACCAAATTTATGAGGATCTCTCCTCCTGCATCCTGTCCACATATGGGGCGAGTCAAGAAGCGCCAGGCTCCGGCAAAACTCACAGAGTTCTTTCATGAAACTCCGCCGTTGAGCGTAAGCCCGAAGCTGCCCTCCACGCCATCTTGTGACGGCTCCTCCGCTTCCTCGTCGAGCGAAGTTCGCGCCACATCCCGACAACTATCAGATAGCTCCTCACCGCTTACAGAGGAGCTGCTCCGGAGTATGCTGGACTCCCTACGATCTTCCATAAAAGAGGACTTCCACATCGTTCTCAGGGAAGTACAAGCTGAAATAACACAGCTGGGAGAGCGCACTTCACATCTAGAAGGCAAGATGGCGGAACTTACCGCCTCACATAATCTGCTGATAGACGCTAACGCTGCTCTTGAGGAGGAGGTAGGCAAGCTACCATCTAAAGTTGCCGACATGGAGGACCGGAGTCGACGAAACAATGTCAGACTCCGGGGTGTGCCTGAGACGGTGGGCCCTGATCAGCTACTCTCACTGCTGCAAACCTTACTCAAAGAGGCCTTACCAAGTCTCTCAGAGATGGACCTTTCTATTGACCGCATTCACAGGATCCCCAAGCCGGCAAGCCTTGCTCCAGAGGTCCCTCATGATGTCCTGGCGAGGATACACTTCTACCAAGTCAAAGAAGCCTTTCTAAAAGCACTCCGGAAGGACCCGGAGCCCACCAGCTCCTTTGGCGGCATCTCAGTATTCATCTGCGACAACCCTGGCCAAAAGGAAGGAGTTTTCCCCCCCCTCACTAGAATCCTGCGGGACAATCAAGTCCGCTACCGGTGGGGCTTTCCGATGAAACTTATAGTTGCACATTCCACATGTGCACAACGCCGCGGGCTGCAGAGCAGAAATTGTCGGCCCTGAGCCTTCTACCTGCTGGCACTCGGCCAGCAGGTGATCCTCTTCGCGAACGAGCAAAGATTTCAGTGGACTGGAACCCGACCTGAGCAGGACTGCCCAATAGTATTTGGCACCCCCTTCTCTATGGGGCAAAAGCCCTTTCTACCACTATACCACTTTGAAGCACTGTAATACTGCTTCTACTCTTTATATGTTAACTTTTGCGTTCTATGTTTTCTTAGTTTTTTCAACTCTGATGTTTTTGGAGGCTCTACCTCCGGTTAAAATGTGTGATGATGTCTACTCCCCATATACGTCCCTATACCTTTGTCCGAACGGAGCAGGGTTAAGCTGGTATACTTACTATCTCGATGGGGGTTAAAATGTATTCGCTGAATGTTAGGGGATTGAACTCCCCATTTAAGAGGAAAATGTTATGGGCTGATGCTATGTCCTCACACTGTAATGTACTAATGGCTCAAGAAACCCATTTGCTGCTGAAAGATAATCATAGATGTACACATCCTGATTTCCCACATATCTTCTACTCTCCCGCGTTTAAGAAAAAGAAAGCAGGAGTTTTAATAGCGATAAAAAGGAATGTAGCGTAACGACGGACAGCAAGGGCAGATATATTATAATAACGGGTCTATTAGATAACCTACCAGTGACGATAGCCACCGTCTATGCACCTAACAGCAAACAAATATCCTTCTTCCGCCGTTTTTTCCGCAAACTCGAAGCAGTGGCATCAGGCTCCACTGTGATTGGGGGTGACTTTAATATACCGGCAAATGCAGATATGGATTGTAATAACTGCACCCTGACACACAGACAGGACCTCAAATCCCTCATAGATGAATTTCAGCTTCATGACATTTGGAGATACCTCTATGGTGGACAACATGACTATACTTCCCTCTCTCTGCTCACTTATCACAATCCAGAATAGATTATTTTCTTATTTCTACTGATTTGCTATGGAAGGCCTCAGACTCAAGCATAGGTCTCACGGCTTGGTCTGATCATGCTCCCATAACTCTTGAGATCCAAACAGGTTTGCCAAGTCCCTCCCTCCGCAGTGGAGACTGACTGCTTACTTGCTGAAACGGCTAGAAAGGGTTGAATATATAGACAAATCCATTGGTGAATTTATTGATATAAATGATAGTCCAGGGATCTCGGCATCTACCCTCTGGAACACACACAAGGCGTATATGAGAGGTATTCTACTCCAACTTTCTTCTCGTTTTAAAAAACAATGGCTCAAGCTCCTCTCATAGGCACTAGAGTCACTTTCCAAAATTGACTCAGAATATAAACTGCACCCCAGCCCTTCACTCCAAAAACAACTATTTGATGCAAGGGCTAATCTTAGGACCATTCTGTTATACGACCATGAGCGCTCGCTTAGACGAATGAAGGCCACCTATTATAATATAAGCGACAAAGCGGGATCCCTACTCGCTAGAAGGGTAAAACGCAAAAATGCGACAAGCAGAATTGCCCATCTGAAATCAGAGAATTCCCAACTCATTACCCATCCCCAAAAGATTTCGGATACTTTTGCAGAATATTATGAAAACTTATATAACCTACGCAATAGTAGCTCCACTCCCCAGCCCCTGTCTAAAGGCATAGCAGCGTTCTTAGATCGTTTATCTTTCCCCCGCCTGTCAGAGTCTGATCTAAACACCCTAAATGCCCCTATTGAAGCCCTAGAAATAGAACGGGCGATACGCTCAGCCAAATTACATTCTGCCCCTGGCCCAGACGGTTACATAAACGAATACTATAAAACTTTCCGGAATTCCCTGACCCCACTCCTGCAGAAGCTATTTAACACCTTCTTATGCACAGGCCACATCCCCCCTGAAATGTTAACCGCGGCGATAGTCACATTGCCTAAACTTGGTAAACCTGCAGATTCTCCTGTCAATTTTAGGCCCATATCCTTATTGAACACGGATGTCAAACTTTTTTAAAAAACTTTAGCCTCTAGACTCCACAAAGTTCTTCCAACTTTGGTGGATATTGACCAGGTGGGGTTTGTGGCCGGCAGGCAATGCAGAGATGGGACTAGGCGCATCATAGATCTCCTGCATATGGCAGAGCTTTCTAGGTCCCCCACAGTGTTCCTGTCTCTAGATGCTGAGAAAGCATTTGATAGGGTGCACTGGGGGTGCCTGGAAAGAGTACTCCAAAAATGTGGCTTCTCGGGACCTATCGTGAGAGGTATCATGGGATTATACTTAAGCCCTTCAGCCAGAGTATTGGCCTCAGGGTTCCTCTCCAGGACATTCCACATAACAAACGGTACCCGACAGGGGTGCCCCCTGTCTCCTTTAATCTTTGCACTGGTAATGGAACCCCTTGCAGAAGCCATCAGGTCAAATAGTGCCATAGGGGGCATCCCTGTCGGTGTGCAACATCACAAGTTGACCTTATACGCTGATGATGTGATCTTAACCATGACTAATTCTGAAAAATCACTAGTAGCTTTGTGGGATGTCTTACAGAGGTTTTCTGAAATCTCCTATTACAAAATTAATGTCTCAAAATCCAATATACTACCCCTGTTCATACCTGACTGTGTCCAAAACAACATCCAGAATAAGTTTCAGTTTAACTGGGAATTTGACCATATCACTTACCTATGCATTATGCTAACCCCATCAACCCAACAACTGGTATCCACAAATCTTAAAGCTCTAAAGAATGATCTGCAAAAAGACTATGTGAACATGTCTGCTCACAATCTGTCCTGGATAGCTAGGATAAACCTAGTTAAAATGCTAACCTTACCAAAGATTTTGTATAAACTCCAGTGTATTCCAATGCGGGTGCCCATAAATACACTCAACCAAATCCAGAGGGAGATGCTGAGATTTATATGGGACAACACCAAACATAGGATTTGTAAATCGGCTCTATATCCAGCCATACGTAGGGGTGGTTTGAAGGTGCCGGACGTGAAGACGTACTATTGGGCCTCATTACTCTCTCAGGCCAAGGAGTGGTGGTGTCCGTCCGGTCCGCAGAGATGGCTACAACTTGAGGAAGCGTTAATTAAAGGATCTTCCCTTAGTAGTTACCTCGCTGCTCAATCTCTGGGCCAGCTTCACAGCAATTTACACACAGGGCCTATGGTGGCTACCTCTGCGGCCTTGAAACCTATGTTATCTAGCCTCAAATTTTCACAATTCATGGATTGGAAACAATTTCCTTTAAAAACACTAGAATTCCTTATTCCAGGTTTGTCTCTTTCCCCTTGGTATACTAGGGGCATTGAAATCATAGGGAAACTTTTTGATGGCCAACATGTAGTACAATTTGAGTCTCTGCATAGTCAATACACCCTGCCTAACCACTATTTCTATCAGTATCTCCAGATCCGGCACCTTCTGAGCTCACTCCCTCCTCTTACAAATGAGAGACACCCACCCATGGTCATGGCAGCCGTTAAATTCTTCACCCTACCTCCTTCTACAAAAAAAGGGCTATCCATAATGTACCAACTCCTGACCTCACATTATACTGAACACAAATTGCAATTTATGACCAGATGGGAGGAGGAACTTGACACTACGTTTCCACTGACAGTATGGCAAGACGCGTTGTTTTGGGCAGTCAAACCATCCAAATGCATTAACCATGCAGAAAAATTCAGTAAAGGTGGTACCTTACACCTGATAGGCTAGCACATGTATCAGCAGGTTACTCGCCCATTTGCTGGCGTGGTTGTGGCCAAAAAGGTACTCCTGCTCACATGTGGTGGTCCTGCCCTCTTATTATTCCCTTATGGCGACAAGCACGTGATCTCATTGTCGAAGTTACTGATCTACCCATTGATTTAACCCCACAACTAGCTATACTGTGTATCGGGCTTAATGATGCTCCCTACGACCAGAAATGGGTGATTGCACACATACTTACGGCTACGCGCAAGGTGATAGCTCGTCACTGGAAACAAAGCTTTACTCCCCCTCTTCTAGAAGTTAACCAGCTGGTAAACCAGCATATGCAACACAAAATTATCTACTCGCCTGCCCTGCAATCTAGAACCAGGTCCCTTAATCAATAGATGCCATGGCTCTCAAGTATACACGCTGTACCTCCCCCTGATGCTTTACTATAACCGAAATGTTAAAGGGAGTCTGTCACCTACATAACATGTTTTAAACTGATGATATAGCTCTGTGGGAGGCAGATCCATAACACTGATGGTACCCATGTTTAGTTTTTCAGAGCCTCCAAAGTACCTAAAATGAAGTTTTAAAAATATGCAAATTACTCAAGTGCCCAGAGAGTGTGCTGCAAGTGCCCAGTGCTCCCCGCCTTACTTGCTCCTGACTCCTCCCCACTGTTTCGTCCGGCCAGCCCTGTATCCTTGCTGGGTCATTTTCGTCTCCATTCATAATCCAGAGCCTGTGCGCTTTACCGCCTGGGAGCACTGGGCACTTGCAGCACACTCTCCGCCCCTGGGCACTTGCGATAGGTAATTTGCATATTTTTAAAACTTAATTTTAGGTACTTTGGAGGCTCTGAAAAACTAAACATGGGTACCATCAGTGTTATAGATCTGCCTCCCACACAGCTATATCATCAGTTTAAAACATGTTATGTAGGTGACAGACTCCCTTTAAGGTATTTCTAGCTCCTTCTGTGCCCTGCCCTGTGCCCATACAGCAGGTAACGACCACATATGGGTTTTTTCTGTAAACCGGGTAATAAATATTGCGGTTTCTTTGGCTGTTAACCCTTGCTGTGTTACTTGAAAAATTTTAACATTCTTTGGGGTGCACTTGGTGTTGTCATATACTTTGGGGTGCACTTGATGTTGTCATATACTTTGCGGTGCACTGGGGGGGCGTCACATACTTTGCGGTACATTGGGGGGCTTATCATACTTTGGGGGGGCACGTACTTTGGGGTGCACTTGGTGTTGTAACATACTTTGTGGTGCACTTGATGTTGTCATATACTTTGCGGTGCACTGGGGGGCGTCACATACTTTGCGGTACATTGGGGGCGTATCATACTTTGCGGGGGCACGTACTTTGGGGTGCACTTGGTGTTGTAACATACTTTGTGGTGCACTTGATGTTGTCATATACTTTGCGGTGCACTGGGGAGCGTCACATACTTTGCGGTACATTGGGGGGCGTATCATACTTTGAGGGGGCACGTACTTTGGGGTGCACTTGGTGTTGTAACATACTTTGGGGTGCACTTGGTGTTGTAACATACTTTGGGGTGCACTTGGTGTTGTAACATACTTTGGGGTGCACTTGGTGTTGTAACATACTTTGGGGTGCACTTAGTGTTGTCACATACTTTGGGGTGCACATGGTAACATTACAGGTCTACACATACCCATGTTCTTTCGCTGGACCTTGCTTGCTTTCTCCCACTCCTCAGGATGCAGCTCCTTTGTTAGTTCCTCCCATGCCGCATCTTTTCGGACACGGTCATGGTAAAGTTCTGACCTGGTGTCTCATAATAGGGGCCGTTCTTGTACAAGAATGATGAGCTTCTCAACATTGATGATGGCCATGATTCTCTTGCAGCCTCCTTTCTCTACTTCCTGGTCCTAGGTGCAGCCACATGTGACTGAAATGGGGTTTCCTAGAATGTTTTCAGTCCAGGGGTCCGCAAAAAACGGATGACATATGGATGCATTTCCGTGTGCTATCCGTTTTTCACGGACCCAATGACTTTCTATGGGGCCACGGACCGCAATTTGCGGCCAAGTATAGGACATGTTCTAAAATAAAAGGAACGGACTCACGGAACGGACAGCACACGGATGACAATGAAAGGCATTCCGCAATTTTTGCGGACCCATAGAAATGAATGGGTCCGTGCATTGTCCGCAAAGATTGCGGAATGGACGCGGAAGAAAAACACGGTCGTGTGAATGCTCCCTTAAGCTGTTATTTAATAAAGCTGTTCGTGGCCAAAATCTTCCACCATATAAAGTGTCCACGTGTCTTATTTATTTCTGTTTTGATTTATTGGTAAAGAAGGGATTTGCTGTATGCAGAGTGGTATATGATCCATAATCCCATGTAATTTTCTGATGATAGATTCAATTTAAATGAATGTCTTTCAATCTTGTACTATTATTTAAATGTTTGCACAGGATACATCTCCACTGAAAGGGAACTTGTCACCATGAAAATACAATACAAGCTGCGGGCAGCATGTTATAGGGCAGGAGCAGCTGGATATATGTATTAAGGCAAAATGCCTGGATTTGTGGGAGGGGCTGAGTTCCACCTCCAGCCTATTTAGGGCACTCCCCTTACCTGGCTCCTGTACCGTCTGAGGTCTGAACTGCTTGAGAGAGAGTCACTGAGAAGTCACTGGAGAGTTACTTGCGAGTTGCTGAGTTTGTGGAAGTTCGTCGCCATTGTTGTCCTGGATTTTGGAGCATACCTTGTCCATTCATCTTGTTCCTACCCGGTTTCACCGCAGATCGCGTTTGCCCCTAAAACTGTGAGTTAACCACACGGTACAGCACGGGGCCTCACCATTATTTCCCCCTGTACCAATCTCATCTTGCATTTCACCATTGTTTGGCCTCATGTATCGCCACATCACCGCCCGGCACACGCGCCGCGGCTACAGGGCCCCACTCTGCCTCCGGTTCCTGCTTACCTCCGTCCCTCCTGTCACGCTGCCGATGGCGGCCGGCCGCGTCCTACTGGCTGGTCTGCGCACGCGCGGCCGGCAGTACTGCGCATGCGCGGCTGGTCTCGTCCGGCGCATGCGCAGTGTCCAGGCATCCACCGCCGCAACGAGTGCAGGGGGCCGCCGGCATCCGGGGTTTGTCCGTCTCTACCGGCTAACCGGCGGAGCCCCCGGTGCAGGCGGTCAGCCTCCTACCCCACACTCACTAGGCAGCACGGACGCTGGGGCATCCGAGGTAATATGGGCTTCCAGGAATATGCTTGTCAGGCAACACAACCATGTCAAATGTTAAGCGGCTCCTACATGGGTTGCCCCATACCTTGCTGACTCGCACTCCAGTCGATTCATACTGTGTTTATACTGATGTCCGGCTCCTCTTTGTGACCAAACTCCATACAGCACAGTACACAGGCCATATCCTGGCTTCAATCATGATTTTACCATGCATAAATTCTGGGTGTGACCCCACCTCCGCCATCCCATGTAAGTGCCGTAAGTACTTGCACTCGGGCTAACACGCATTAGAGCCACGGTTCCATCCACAGCACACTCAGATCATTCTTGTTTGCAGCCACAACATAATTCTGAATTGCAGGCAGCAAGAATTTTTACCATCCCATGGGTATACAATCGTGTGGAAACCACCATAAATGTCATTTCGTGTACTCATAATCATCCTCCATCACACATAGACCTTCCCTTGTTTAGCACTGACAGAAAAAAAGAAAAAAAAAAAACATTTTTTTTTAAGTGCCTACATGCGGTCACACGTTCATGACGGTCATGTCAGCCTACATGCTAGGCCTCATTTCTCACGTCTTGATCCGACCAGTCACACGCGCAAGCATGTACTTGTTTTCATACTTACGTTATGATCCCATCAAGGTCATGTGTCTGTTCGCACCACAGTTCACACTCGTCATACTACTTTCTTTTAACCCCTTTTAGGCGGTCAAGCATAGACATATTTTGCTCTACACGTGTTCTGTGAATTTTCTGACCACCAGGTACGTACACCTGCTCATACGATTTTCCTCCATTCATTTCAGATGACCCCGTCAGGGATAGTGTGCTGGCATTAGGGTCACAGACAGCCCACTAGGTTACCCCGTCTTGGCTTTGCCCTCAGTTAGTGGTCCCGCGAGGCCAACACCCCGCCTCAAAACGTTCAGAGGCATCCGCCCATCGAGCCACACGTTAGCTAGCCACCTCGCATGTTGCATAGAGAGGGCCTCATCTGTCACTCCCTTCCCCTATTTTCTGTCTTACAGTCACTGAGTTGCCTAAAACTCCTGCCACTACGACGAGTGGCCTCATTAACCCCTCGCGCCAACGCATAGATAGAGCCTCTCAAGCCGCTTGGCAATTAGCAGGGCCTCATCTGTCCCCAAACAAGTATAATCTTTCGCCATCCGGCCTAGCTAGCCTGCCAGCACAGTCCATGGTTTTCCAACGCTAATCAACTGTTTTGTTTTAGTATGTCTCTGGAAGGGGTAGAGGACTTCGCCCTACCTGGCACCCCGGCTAGATCGGTCACTCCCACTCAGGGAGACGACCTAGCCTGTCCAGCATCTATCAGATCCTGGACGATCCCACGCATAACAACGGAATTGAGGAGACGGCAAATCCCCTACCTCGCTACGGCAAGGAAAGCGGAGCGTGCCATGTACGTACGTGCCATGCTATCCTCTCTCATGGCGTCCATGAGTAAGGTCAACTCCATGCTGGAGAGACTGGAGTCAGTCACCACGACCCTTTCCTTGGCGGGGCCTCCGCCGGCAGTCTTACAGGCACCACCCGGCTTGCCAGTGATCGCGCAGACCATCAACCTGGATGACCAGGAGGTTAGTCCGGCGCATATGATACCGGAGCATATCAAAAGAGATATCCTGGAAGGTAAGGACGTCAACCTGGCTTCCCTGCTGATTGCCTCCAAGGATGTTGTCGAAAACAAGACGTACGCATACGACGATGTTTCGGTTGTGGTCAAATCTAGGGATGCCCGCCTGAACAGGAAACTGACTATTCCCGAATTTGTTCTGGCCTTTGGCATCTACAGAGATGTCATTTGTGCCGTCTACCCCAACAGAAGGGAGGAGTTCGATCTCTATATGCACAAGCTGGTAGACCTGGGCAACAAATATGGGGGCTCAGGCTTCTATGATTACCATAGGTCTTTTTCTGCGAAAGTGTCTGGAGCCTTCTCCCAGTACGGAGTCCGCTCCAACTGGGCCAGGATTGACACTGTCATTTTTTGCAGACACTTCGCGGGTCTAAGAACACCGGCCTGTGCATACTGCTCCTCCACAGCCCACACCACGAATTTCTGTCCCAACACGACGGACAGACATGCCCTCACGCAAGGAGCCGGTCCCTCTGGGGTTCCGGACAAGTCATCTCGGGACAAACTGGGACGCCCAATCAAGTTTCTGGGCAAATCCCAGATATGCAACAATTTCAATGTGGGGTCCTGCAACTACAGTGGGTGTAGGCTACTGCATATATGTACAAAATGTTTCAGGACACATGCCAAGACCATGTGTCCGAATAAAATGTATTCAAAATCGTATCTAACGACCATCAATATGCCAGTTTTTACTGCTTTCGTGTCCCAGCACCTGTCCAGACATCTCACAGATTTTCTCATTTCGGGGTTGACAGAAGGCTTCCATACGGGTATCCTGCACATGCCAACCGGCACCATGGAATGTCCCAATCTTCAATCCGCCCAACACAACCCCACTGCGGTCGACGCCCTCATAACCCAAGAAGTAACTGAGGGCTTTGTTTTAGGGCCTTTCGAAACTCCCCCATTCACCGAATGGTGCACCAACCCCATTGGTATCGTCACAGGGAAGTCTTCCCAGAAACAAAGACTCATCATCGACTTATCGGCACCCCACTCTTCAGCCAACCCCAGTCTCAACTCCCTCATTCCCTCTGAGGAGTTCTCCCTGCAGTACACCACCGTAGACCACGCCATTACCGCCATCATACAAGCAGGGGTTGGAGCTTGGCTCAGTAAGACCGACATCACCAACGCCTTCAAATTACTTCCGATACACCCTTCACTATGGCACCTACATGGCATCAAGTGGTCCGGGAACTACTTTTTTTTCTCCCGGTTAACCTTTGGATCCAAGAGTAGCCCGGCCATTTTTGACACATTTGCTGAAGCATTATGCTGGTTACTTTTAAACATTGCAAGATGCCCTACGGTATTACATTACCTTGATGATTTCCTACTGGTAGAAGGGAACACTTCCCCCCCCCCCCCTCCAGTCTCAGAGCCACCATCGAGCTGTTCAAGGAACTTGGCGTACCCATCTCCCCCAAGAAAACAGAAGGGCCAGACACGGTTATCACCTTTTTGGGTATCCAATTAGATTCAGCCACAATGCAAGCCAGTTTGCCACACGACAAAATTCAGAATATTCTCACTTACATTGACAACTACCTTCATCTCGGCACCTGCAACCGCAAAGAACTACAGTCCCTGCTGGGCTCCCTGAATTTTGCCATGCGTATTATGTAGTGTCCCACTAGGTAAAGGTGGGCACTGCACAAAAGGGGTTAATGTGTCTGAATTGCATTTAAAGAGGACCTTTCACCTAAAAAAAAAATTCAAACTAAGACCATAGCTTTACTTACATGCCCCCATGATTTCTTGATCGTTATTTCTTTTTTCATACTGGGCCCCCGTTTGTCCGCTATGCTCCCCGGAATACTTCCCACCGTTTATGTTAATGAGCCAGCCTCAAATGGGCTGGCTTTAAAAGTTCTTCTCGGCGTGCCTTACATCTTCTCCCTGGCGCGCTCCGCTCTTAGCCAGGGAGAAGACGCTCCAGTTCCCGCGAGACTTCCGAGAACTGGAGCGATTTCGTCTATCCGGAGCCGGCGCCGTCTTGCATTCCTCGGTGAGCATCGGAGACGGCAGCAGCAGCACCCGGATCCCGTAGGTAAGTTTGTCAAACACCCCTAGACAACGAGCAAAGTTGTTCCTATGTACCCCCCTAGACAAACGAGCATGATGGGGGTTATCCCCCCTCCCCTATGACAACGAGCATGATGGGGGGGATTCACCCCCCCACCCTATGGCAATATTATTGATGGGGGTGATCCCCCCCCTCCCCTATGGCAATACTAATGATGGGGGTGATCCCCCCCCCTAGACAAACGAGCATGATGGGGGTTATCCGCCCTCCCCTATGACAACGAGCATGATGGGGGGGGATTCACCCCCCCACCCTATGGCAATAATAATGATGGGGGTGATCCCCCCCCACCCTATGGCAATACTAATGATGGGGGTGATCCCCCCCCCCTAGACAAATGAGCATGATGGGGGTTATCCCCCCTCCCCTATGACAACGAGCATGATGGGGGGGATTCACCCCCCCACCCTATGGCAATTATAATGATGGGGGTGATCCCCCCCCACCCTATGGCAATACTAATGATGGGGGTGATCCCCACCCCCCAAGACAAACGAGCATGATGGGGGTTATCCCCCCTCCCCTATGACAACGAGCATGATGAGGGGGAATTCAATCCCCCGACCCTATGGCAATAATAATGATGGGGGTGATCCCCTCTCCCCTATGGCAATAATGATGGGGGTGATCCCCCCTCCCCTATGGCAATAATAATGATGGGGGTTATCCCCCCCTCCCCTATGACAACGAGCATGATGGGGGGGATTCACCCCCCACCCTATGGCAATAATAATGATGGGGGTTATCCCCCCTCCCCTATGACAACGAGCATGATGGGGGGGATTCAACCCCCCCACCCTATGGCAATAATATTGATGGGGGTGATCCCCTCCCCTATGGCAATAATAATGATGGGGGTGATCCCCCCTCCCCTATGGCAATAATATTGATGGGGGTGATCCCCTCCCCTATGGCAATAATAATGATGGGGGTGATCCCCCCTCCCCTATGGCAATAATAATGATGGTGGTTATCCCCCCTCCCCTATGGCAATAATAATGATGGGGGTTATCCCCCCCCTCCCCTATGACAACGAGCATGATGGGGGTGATTCACCCCCCCACCCTATGGCAATAATATTGATAAGGGTGATCCCCTGCCCACCCCTATGGCAATAATAATGATGGGGGTGATCCCCCCACCCCTATGGCAATAATAATGATGGGGGTGATCCCCCCCCACCCTATGGCAATAATATGGATGGGGGTTATCCCCCCCTCCCCTATGACAACGAGCATGATGGGGGGGATTCAACCCCCCCACCCTATGGCAATAATATTGATGGGGGTGATCCCCTCCCCTCCCCTATGGCAATAATAATGATGGCGGTGATCCCCCCTCTCCCCTATGGCAATAATAATGATGGGGTGATCCCCCCTCCCCTATGGCAATACTAATGATGGGGGTGATCCCCCCCCACCCTATGGCAATAATATTGATGGGGGTTATCCTTACTCTCCGCCACTGTTTTGTTGATGGTCATAATATATATCGGACAGTAGAGGCATTGCCCGAAATAGCACCCCCATCGACCATCTCATTATAACTGTTACTCACACCTTATTACATGGAATTATGTACCCTTCAAATAAATACCATGAATACTATTTTAATTATCAAAATATCAAATTTTTTATTTTGTTAAAACAGGTATAAGAATGGATAGTGACTCGCATCAAGTATCATCGAGTGCGTCAACAACAAGAGCTGAAAAAGTAAAAAACTTATTACATTTGCATTTTAATTTTGACTAGAATTTATTTGATAATTCTGATTATTTTTATTTGTCATGTCTAGTTGGAATGGATAAAAAAGCGTCTCCAAGAAAAATATGGTTGTCCTGACAATTCAGAACCCTGTTTTCCTGAAAACCCCACTAGACCCTCAAACTCGGAGGACAACGTTGAAATTGAAGAGTCAGACTACAGACTTGGAAATAAGCTATGGTGTACTTGTAACAATTGTGAACCAATGCCAACGCCAGTCGAATCAATATGCTGCCAAGAAGTCTCAAATATTGAACCTTATTTAGAAGAAATGGGATGTATAATCGAACATGACTACTTTCATCAATTCTGTCAAGATCGAGGAAAAGTGGAGGTGTCGATGAGGTCAATAGGTCAAGTGTTGCATCCACCCCCGGACAAAGATTTGAACAGGTTAGTAAATGTTTGTAAAGGATGGTTCAACAGATTATTGAATTGATTCAAAAACCTGAATTTGGCTTTTCAGTTTCTATTCAATTCTATGTAAACCTGATAATTT
Organism: Bufo bufo; assembly: GCF_905171765.1. Classification (NCBI taxonomy): domain Eukaryota; kingdom Metazoa; phylum Chordata; class Amphibia; order Anura; family Bufonidae; genus Bufo; species Bufo bufo. The sequence continues at coordinate 390,361,587 of NC_053391.1, forward strand.
GTTTAAAAATAAAATTTTAAAGTATTTACTATTTCATTATAGGTTACTCAGAAAAACAGCTTATCGTGGGTTCACATCGTGGATACATGGCTATCTTGGCGTGGCCAAAAGAGGACCAATTCCTTCTTGTGCTGTTTCCGTCATAAGAAAAGTTATGACCCAGAGCAGGATTATTGTGGGTTTCTGATGTTTAGAGAAGAGCCAGCGGAGTATCTTGCCATGGAGTAGATAAAGGGCATCTGTCATCATAATTGAACCTATTACAGTGGCTGACCTGTTACGTGTATACTGGTTCCTTGATTTTTTTTATTTGTCCAAAATTCACCAACGAATTATGTTGTAGTACACGCAAATGAGACTCTATTTGCAACATTTGGGTCGTCGTTAGACCTCTGCTCTCATCATGGATGCGGAACGGGACACCTTGGAAGCACTACCTTACTGGTTCAGGGGGGTTTCGTCCTATACTTACGGGTGGATCCATTAAAGTAAATCGATCCGCTGCATGGCAATGGGGCACACACGTTCTTGTAAACTAGGACTAACAGCGACGACCATGTTTCTTATAGAGATTTTTTTCTGTGTCTATTTTCCCTTTTTCTCCCAAAAAATACTAAATAAATCTTATTTTATGACAATAAACTAACTTTTACTTGAATATTGTTATTTATTATATAATAACACTTGAACACGATTGTCGAAATATAATGAAACAGCATAAAACATGTCACCATTGTTACAAACTATTTACTATACAAATAAATACATTTCATAAAATTATTTTTAAAATGAAAACTTGGGCTCTTTCAAATAAACGTTTGGTTCTTCACGCTCGCCTATTTTCAGATACGCAAAACACGGATGCTGCCTGTGTGCCTTCCACTATTGGCTGAAGGCTCAGCCCATAATGAACAGACATATTCTTGTACTCAAAACTGCCAAGAAGAGGACAAGTTGCATTATTTTTGAAGGGACTCGTAACAGAGACGGATGCTGACAGCACATGTAGTGCTGTCGGTATCTTTCACTGACCCATTAAAACGATTCTTTTGGATATACAGACCGTCTACATAAGCAAGTAAAAGGCCTGTAAACAGAACCATAAAAACGTTCTTTTTAAAGAGACCTAAGTCATACTACCTGTATACACTTGTGCATCCAAACAAAATTTAAAATAAAAATTCAGAACTATATATAAATATATATATATTTTTTTTTTTTAACAAGGCCTCCTCCAATCCTCACACATAATTTTTTTGGACATTCACATATAAATTATATTTTTTTAAAAGAAAATACTTTCCCTTCCAAATATATATATTTATATAAATCTGTCCAAAAACTTATTAGATATTTATATATAATTTATTTTGCAAATATTACTTGATATATACCAGGGATGTCAAACTCGTGGCCCTCCAGCTGTTGCAAAACTACAACTCCCATCTTGCCTGGGCATACTGCAGCTATCAGGGAATGATGAGAGTTGTAGTTTTGTAACATCTGGAGGGCCATGAGTTTGAGATCCATGATTTATACATATCATACAAAATTTTTTTAGTTCCTGACATGGTTACAGCAAATGTAAGTTGTAAAAAAAGCATCAGAGGTCTCTGCAAGGTTGGGGCTCTTCACACCGCTGTGTGCTGACATGTTGTCCGCTGTCTTGAGTCCAGGTGGTGTCAAGAATGGGTTGGTACTGGTTCTCCACCTGAGTGAGAAAAGTACTGGTAAGGCATTGGATGGAGAGGTAAAGAAGCAGACACAAACCGGACCTCAACGGGATAGTCAAATAACTACCACCTACCGTGGAGACGCTGATACAAATCACACTCCACGGCTAGAGAGCTTTCCTACCATGCGCCGGCTGTCCACCTGTCCAAAAAAGTCTGGAAAGGTCAAGAAAAAAAATATACTTATTAATAAACGCAACTGAAGCATCAGAGGTCTCGGCAAGGTTGTGGCTCTTCACACCGCTGTGCACTCACATGTTGTCCGCTGTCTTGAGTCCAGGTCGTGTCAAGAATGGGGTGGTACTGGTTCTCCACCTGAGTGAGAAAAGTACTGGTAAGGCATTGGATGGAGAGGTAAAGAAGCAGACACAAACCGGACCTCAACGGGATAGTCAAATAACTACCACCTACCGTGGAGACGCTGATACAAATCACACTCCACGGCTAGAGAGCTTTCCTACCATGCGCCGGCTGTCCACCTGTCCAAAAAAGTCTGGAAAGGTCAAGAAAAAAAATATACTTATTAATAAACGCAACTGAAGCATCAGAGGTCTCGGCAAGGTTGTGGCTCTTCACACCGCTGTGCGCTCACATGTTGTCCGCTGTCTTGAGTCCAGGTCGTGTTAAGAATGGGGTGGTACTGGTTCTCCACCTGAGTGAGAAAAGTACTGGTAAGGCATTGGATGGAGAGGTAAAGAAGCAGACACAAACCGGACCTCAACGGGATAGTCAAATAACTAACACCTACCGTGGAGACGCTGATACAAATCACACTCCACGGCTAGAGAGCTTTCCTACCACGCGCCGGCTGTCCACCTGTCCAAAAAAGTCTGGAAAGGTCAAGAAAAAAATATACTTATTAATAAACGCAACTAAAGCATCAGAGGTCTCGGCAAGGTTGTGGCTCTTCACACCGCTGTGCGCTCACATGTTGTCCGCTGTCTTGAGTCCAGGTGGTGTCAAGAATGGGGTGGTACTGGTTCTCCACCTGAGTGAGAAAAGTACTGGTAAGGCATTGGATGGAGAGGTAAAGAAGCAGACACAAACCGGTCCTCAACGGGATAGTCAAATAACTACCACCTACCGTGGAGACGCTGATACAAATCACACTCCACGGCTAGAGAGCTATTCTACCACGCGCCGGCTGTCCACCTGTCCAAAAAAGTCTGAAAAAAAAATACATTGAAAGGTACAAGCATTTTCAATTTCAAGTGTTTGTGGCACTTTACGATTCACAAATCGCTTTTTCTCAAAAACCACTCTATAAAGTACATGATGTGTAAAATATAGATTTTCTAGATTTAGAAAATAGAAAAATAAAATAATAATACTTACCTTATAAATTCTTGATGTCGAGTTGATACCGCATATCCTCTACTTCATTGTTGAGCTGCACATATAAAATAACTTTTCAAATAGTAAAAATTAATAACAAGAATAACTAGTAAACGTAACTAAACCGGAAAGTAACGGATGAGCTAAACAAAATTTTGAAACTTAATTTAAAAATGAATAATTTTTGGTTTTTATGGATTTTAAATTATTTATTTTTTGCCAAATCTAGACCAATGTTGACGTACAATATCAGCTTTTTTTGGGCGCTCAACATTTGCTATGTTAGTATGTTAGGCGGAAGATCGGGTGTTCGACTGTTCCATTCAGGAGTTATGTCTCCCAAGGCTATTTTCAAACAGTCGACTAAAATATTCTCGACATGTTGTACACTCATCGGTTCATAGACGTTTTTCACCGTCCAGCGTTTTTTTCCCTTTGGCAGAATTAATTTTGTTCGTTTGGTACCGATGGGTGCGGAGACAGATGTTGGTACATGAACAACAGCTTGATCTCTTCCTATATTATTATTATGTGCCAGGATGGCTAGTTTTGTTCGTGCTTCCATGCCGTCAATACCAAAATGTATCCTTTTAGTACGATATTTTAATACTAGACTATGGAAGGCTTCTAATGGTCCGGTGTGGCAATTACGGATCAAGTGGGGAACATCACTGTTAAACTGTTTATTTCGAACAATCTGTGAAAAGCATTGCTTTCCTTTTTTAACCATAAAACAGAACTGTTTGGAATTTCTAATTCTGCATGGGAACATTTTTTATAGTGTTCTCCATCCTCCCACTCATGCTTGTTGACTATGTGATAGAGAACAGAATTCCAACGTTCCCTGAAGAAAAGTTTGTTGTGATCACAAGTTTTCACGGTCCACCAGAAATGGTTTACAATTTTATCAATCCATGGTTTGAGTTCCTGTCCAGCTCTTCCGTTACTTGCCTTTATCAACTTTTTCTTTATTGACTTTGCGTAATGCCAAATGTCAAATTGATGATCTATGTCAGGGTACAACTCACGCATCACCTTTTGTATACTGACATGTCGATCAGAGACAAAGACACAAACGTCAAAGCCATTGGTAATCACTCTTTCCATAACTGTTTTAAAACCGAACTTCTCCATTGCAACCGAAGAATTGCACTGGCTGCGATGAACAACTTCAAAATCGATAATTTTTTCAGTATACAGTTCCATAACAGTATAAATACAATATTTAGCTGAGTGACCAGGACTATCACATTGGCCATCTCCAGCTAAACACATTGGAAAAGTATGCATTTCTTCTTGAAATTTTCTCTTTTGTTGCTGCCAGGCAATATCGATTGCAGGGAAAATAAATTTCGTTTGATATCTATAGAAGGTTGTCTCTGAAAATGTTGTCAAACCAAAAATATTAAACAACTCGTCCACCTTTTGAAAGTTTAGTCCACTGCACAAGATTGATGCTGCCAAAAGGACATTCCCACTCCAAAAACGACCAATTTTTGGTTGGGTATTCCATAATAAAGACTGGTGCCCTTTCCTGCAACTCCCGCGAACTATTAAAGCACTACCCTGTCTTTGTTTGGAAAATGAATTGACGGTCAGATTGCAACCTTTGGGATACTGACACTTCACCTGCCGTAAGAGGATATCTAGGCAACTTTGGTTAATTATGAATTTAGGTTCATTAACCATGTCTTCAACATGTTGTTCATGAAAGGAAGATTCATTATCAGTTTCATCAAAGGACTGTAATGCTATCAAATCAGAGGAACAGTGGCTAACCATCAAAGGGTCGTACGAGGTATCCCTACAATCAAGAACTTCGCCTCCGTCTACATGAGAAGTAGTGTACTCATTATCCGACTCATCCATTTCAGCTGTCAATGGAAATATTCCACTAACATTATCATCATCACGGTTACCCACCTGTTCTTGTTGCACCAAGTTGTGGTCATTTTTCCCACAAATTGGAGAAAGAATATTACCAAATGGAATTATATTTTTAGGTTGATTTACAGTAGTGGAACACTCCGGCAAAGGTGTAGATTCTATAACTATATTGGTAAACGGACGTACAGGGGACTGTTCTTCCGTAAGCACAACATTTTGGTCAATACCAATAAGTATAGAATTGGTCAGATCAAAATCTGTCTGAGTGCAAGCGTCCATGAATTTGGTAGTTGGAATTTCAACATTGTCTGTAACATGTTGAATTTCATGGTATGAAACCGAAGAAGTTTGACCACTAGACTCTAAAGAAAGTTACAGATGATTCAGATGATAATGCTCTGTTGTCTAATTGTGGTTCTGAAACTTTTGCTTTAGTCATTTTTGTTTTAGGCACTTTTCGCTCAAAATCTGGTAAATTTTCAAATATGGTTGGCTTTGCATTGTCACAAAGTGCACAGCCACCAACATTGACAATGAAATTATTAGGAGCAAAATGTAAAGAGCATAATCTATACTTATTATATCTTTTTTGCTTTAATACCAAAATTTCTTCTGCTAGATAATTAACATTCTCAATATCAGAAGGCATTAGCAGTGACAACCATTCTATAATTCTATCCTTACTGTATGGAAAGCTATGTAATTTTATTTCATGGCCATTGACCATTCGCCCTGGGACAAATTTGCCGTTTTTGACCCAACACGTTGAAGGCATTTTGCAAATTCCTGTGAAAAAAAAAAAGGGATTAGTAAATACATTCTGAGTGCGTACATAATGAAAATTAAATGTTAACTTACCATGTATGTTGTCCGTAAAAATAAACTTGGTATCGTCAAAACGTAGAACTCTTAAAAGATGTATTCCAACGGGGAATAAATTTTGTGCGCAAACAAATTGGGATAATCTTCTTTTTTCCATTGTCGATTCTTTAAAGGAATATTTTTCCGTTCGCTTCTTGTTCAATACTTACCTAATGTATTTACTTACCATCATTCGTGTTAAAAAGTATAAACACAAAGAACAGTTTAACAGTTGAACCGCCAAATAAACTTTTGAAACCATGGATAGGGTTTCCGAACTCCAAAACTTTACGGAACATGTTTCTTCTTCCAGCGAGGAACGTTGGATTGAAACTTACCGGTCTGGTTGTAAAATGCAAATCCTTACCAAAAAAATTAAAAATATTAAAAATGAATGAAGAATAATGAGTATATGGGTTTCTATTATTATCATTACTATTTTTTGTTTACTATAACAGACATAACCGAAAAAGTATTTTTGTATTATAATTACCTTTTTCGAATGGTTTAAATTTGGAAAATATGAATAGATTACTAACAGTGTAGAGATCCTAAAAAATAAAATAAAAAAAAACAAAAGAAAAAACGATAATACTTGATGCGAGTCACTATACATTCTTATACCTGTTTTATGGATCTATTTTGACGATTAAAAAAATGCATTTATGTTATTCATTTGCAGGGTACATAATTCAATGTAATAAGGTGTGAGTAACAGTAGTAATGCGATGGTCGATGGGGGTGCTATTTCGGGCAATGCCTCTACTGTCCGATATATATTATGACCATCAACAGTGGCGTAGAGTAATGTCCACAACTTATGATTGGAAGAGGGCGGTGGTTGTGAAGTGTATATTTCAATAAATTTGTCCAAAAATGGCTACTATGAATGTACTATGAATGGCTAATATTTTTTTTCTCACAAAATACTTGCAGTGGTAAAACCTGAGGCAGCAGTAATGTGTCAGAGGCTAAAGTGATGATTACAAGCTGGTAAACACAGCTTGGAGTGAAGATTTCAAAGACACCAGAAGTAAAGAGATTCCTCCATCAACAAGTAGTTGGAACAGCTTGTCTGGGTGTCTGAAAATAGCTTTTAGAAGCAGGAGGGTAAACCATGGCAGATTATGATAACAGGTGGGGCCACAGGGCTTATTTTATACCAAAAAAAAAAAAAAAAAAGGACTTGGGGTCCCCCCTAGTTTTCATAACCAGCCAAGGGGCTGTGTGTTGACATTATCAGGGTGAGAAGGTCCATGGTTTTTGGCGCCTTTTCAGACTATTAATAACAGCTCACAGCCACCACAAGAGCAAAACCATAAAATAAAATGGTTTCACACTTGGCGGCAACCTGGCTCTTCACAGGACCCCTTGGGCTTTGGGTACCGGGATAATTGTCTTGGGGTTTTACTGTCGGCACAGTTATGACACTATACCACACGCTGGCTGACAATAAGACCCGGTAAAAGTTATGGTAGCGTCTGGACAGAAGCAGCCATTACTACCACTGCAAGTACTGTAGAGCAAGAATACAAGTAGCCATCTCTGAAACAAGTTTATTGAAACAAAGTAAAGTAAGACCCTGTTGACCATTTTAATGAGTTAATTTTTAAATTTACTATTTTCTGCTCTTCCTCCGCTCAGATGAAGTCCAAGGAATAATCCTAAAATAATAAATAAAAAATCAGTGGATCAACATATGGATCCACATATGGTCATACGGGAAGACAGTTTTTGGGAATTCACAGACTAGAATGGGTTTCGTAATGTCCCAGACTAAGAAAAATTAGTCTAAATGGCTTCCTCCAAGCAGTGCTATGAGAGGAGGGTGGGGGGGTTTGTATAACCCCCATCATGCTCGTTGTCATCGGGGAGGGGGGATCACCCCCATCAATATTATTGCCATAGGGTGGGGGATCACCCCCATCATTATTATTGCCATAGGGTGGGGGGGGGGATCACCCCCATCATTATTATTGCCTTAGGGGTGGGGGGATCACCCCCAGCATTATTATTGCCATAGGGGTGGGGGGGGAACACCCCCATCATGCTCGTTGTCATAGGGGAGGGGGGATAACCCCCATCAATATTATTGACATAGGGTGGGGGGGGATCACCCCCATCATTAGTATTGCCATAGGGGAGGGGGGATCACCCCCATCATTATTATTGCCATAGGGGAGGGGAGGGGATCACCCCCATCAATATTATTGCCATAGGGTGGGGGGGTTGAATCCCCCCCATCATGCTCGTTGTCATAGGGGAGGGGGGGATAACCCCCATCAATATTATTGCCATAGGGTGGGGGGATCACCCCCATCATTATTATTGCCATAGGGGTGGGGGGATCACCCCCATCATTATTATTGCCATAGGGGTGGGCAGGGGATCACCCTCATCAATATTATTGCCATAGGGTGGGGGGGTGAATCCCCCCCATCATGCTCGTTGTCATAGGGAGGGGGGGATAACCCCCATCATTATTATTGCCATAGGGGAGGGGGGATAACCCCCATCATTATTATTGCCATAGGGGAGGGGGGATCACCCCATCATTATTATTGCCATAGGGGAGGGGATCACCCCCATCAATATTATTGCCATAGGGTGGGGGGGTTGAATCCCCCCCATCATGCTCGTTGTCATAGGGGAGGGGGGGATCACCCCCATCATTATTATTGCCATAGGGTGGGGGGGTGAATCCCCCCCATCATGCTCGTTGTCATAGGGGAGGGGGGGATAACTCCCATCATTATTATTGCCATAGGGGAGGGGGGATAACCCCCATCATTATTATTGCCATAGGGTGGGGGGGTTGAATCCCCCCATCATGCTCGTTGTCATAGGGGAGGGGGGATAACCCCCATCATTATTATTGCCATAGGGTGGGGGGTGAATCCCCCCCATCATGCTCGTTGTCATAGGGGAGGGGGGGATAACCCCCATCATTAGTATTGCCATAGGGGAGGGGGGATCACCCCCATCATTATTGCCATAGGGGAGAGGGGATCACCCCCATCATTATTATTGCAAAAGGGGTGGGGGGATCACCCCCAGCATTATTATTGCCATAGGGGTGGGGGGGGGACACCCCCATCATGCTCGTTGTCATAGGGGAGGGGGGATAACCCCCATCAATATTATTGACATAGGGTGGGGGGGATCACCCCCATCATTAGTATTGCCATAGGGGAGGGGGGATCACCCCCATCATTATTATTGCCATAGGGGAGGGGAGGGGATCACCCCCATCAATATTATTGCCATAGGGTGGGGGGGTTGAATCCCCCCCATCATGCTCGTTGTCATAGGGGAGGGGGGGATAACTCCCATCATTATTATTGCCATAGGGGAGGGGGGATAACCCCCATCATTATTATTGCCATAGGGTGGGGGGGTTGAATCCCCCCATCATGCTCGTTGTCATAGGGGAGGGGGGATAACCCCCATCATTATTATTGCCATAGGGTGGGGGGTGAATCCCCCCCATCATGCTCGTTGTCATAGGGGAGGGGGGGATAACCCCCATCATTAGTATTGCCATAGGGGAGGGGGGATCACCCCCATCATTATTGCCATAGGGGAGAGGGGATCACCCCCATCATTATTATTGCAAAAGGGGTGGGGGGATCACCCCCAGCATTATTATTGCCATAGGGGTGGGGGGGGGACACCCCCATCATGCTCGTTGTCATAGGGGAGGGGGGATAACCCCCATCAATATTATTGACATAGGGTGGGGGGGATCACCCCCATCATTAGTATTGCCATAGGGGAGGGGGGATCACCCCCATCATTATTATTGCCATAGGGGAGGGGAGGGGATCACCCCCATCAATATTATTGCCATAGGGTGGGGGGGTTGAATCCCCCCCATCATGCTCGTTGTCATAGGGGAGGGGGGGATAACCCCCATCAATATTATTGCCATAGGGTGGGGGGGGGATCACCCCCATCATTATTATTGCCATAGGGGTGGGGGGATCACCCCCATCATTATTATTGCCATAGGGGTGGGGAGGGGATCACCCCCATCAATATTATTGCCATAGGGTGGGGGGGTGAATCCCCCCCATCATGCTCGATGTCATAGGGGAGGGGGGGATAACCCCCATCATTATTATTGCCATAGGGGAGGGGGGATAACCCCCATCATTATTATTGCCATAGGGGAGGGGGGATCACCCCCATCATTATTATTGCCATAGGGGAGGGGATCACCCCCATCAATATTATTGCCATAGGGTGGGGGGGTTGTGTCCCCCCATCATGCTCGTTGTCATAGGGGAGGGGGGGATCACCCCCATCATTATTATTGCCATAGGGTGGGGGGGGTGAATCCCCCCCATCATGCTCGTTGTCATAGGGGAGGGGGGGATAACTCCCATCATTATTATTGCCATAGGGGAGGGGGGATAACCCCCATCATTATTATTGCCATAGGGTGGGGGGGTTGAATCCCCCCCATCATGCTCGTTGTCATAGGGGAGGGGGGGATAACCCCCATCATTATTATTGCCATAGGGTGGGGGGGGGTGAATCCCCCCCATCATGCTCGTTGTCATAGGTGAGGTGGGGATAACCCCCATAATTATTATTGCCATAGGGGAGGGGGGATCACCCCCATCATTATTGCCATAGGGGAGAGGGGATCACCCCCATCATTATTATTGCCATAGGGTGGGGGGGTGAATCCCCCCATCATGCTCGTTGTCATAGGGGAGGGGGGGATCACCCCCATCATTAGTATTGCCATAGGGGAGGGGGGATCACCCCCATCATTAGTATTGCCATAGGGGAGGGGGAGGATCACCCCCATCAATATTATTGCCATAGGGTGGGGGGGGATCACCCCCATCATTAGTATTGCCATAGGGGAGGGGGGATCACCCCCATCATTATTATTGCCATAGGGGAGAGGGGGGATCACCGCCATCATTATTATTGCCATAGGGGAGGGGAGGGGATCACCCCCATCAATATTATTGCCATAGGGTGGGGGGGTTGAATCCCCCCCATCATGCTCGTTGTCATAGGGGAGGGGGGGATAACCCCCATCAATATTATTGCCATAGGGTGGGGGGGGATCACCCCCATCATTATTATTGCCATAGGGGTGGGGGGATCACCCCCATCATTATTATTGCCATAGGGGTGGGGAGAGGATCACCCCCATCAATATTATTGCCATAGGGTGGAGGGGTGAATCCCCCCCATCATGCTCGTTGTCATAGGGGAGGGGGGATAACCCCCATCATTATTATTGCCATAGGGGAGGGGGGATAACCCCCATCATTATTATTGCCATAGTGGAGGGGGGATCACCCCCATCATTATTATTGCCATAGGGGAGGGGATCACCCCCATCAATTTTATTGCCATAGGGGAGGGGGGATCACCCCCATCATTATTATTGCCATAGGGGAGGGGATCACCCCCATCAATATTATTGCCATAGGGTGGGGGGGTTGAATCCCCCCCATCATGCTCGTTGTCATAGGGGAGGGGGGGATAACCCCCATCATTATTATTGCCATAGGGTGGGGGGGGGTGAATCCCCCCCATCATGCTCGTTGTCATAGGGGAGGGGGGATAACCCCCATCATTATTATTGCCATAGGGGAGGGTGGATCACCCCCATCATTATTGCCATAGGGGAGAGGGGATCACCCCCATCATTATTATTGCCATAGGGTGGGGGGGGGTGAATCCCCCCCATCATGCTCGTTGTCATAGGGGAGGGGGGGATCACCCCCATCATTAGTATTGCCATAGGGGAGGGGGGATCACCCCCATCATTAGTATTGCCATAGGGGAGGGGGGGATCACCCCCATCAATATTATTGCCATAGGGTGGGGGGGTTGAATCCCCCCCATCATGCTCGTTGTCATAGGGGAGGGGGGATAACCCCCATCATGCTCGTTTGTCTAGGGGGGGGATCACCCCCATCATTAGTATTGCCATAGGGTTGTGGGGGATCACCCCCATCATTATTATTGCCATAGGGTGGGGGGGTGAATCCCCCCCATCATGCTCGTTGTCATAGGGGAGGGGGGATAACCCCCATCATGCTCGTTTGTCTAGGGGGGGGGATCACCCCCATCATTATTATTGCCATAGGGTGGGGGGGGATCACCCCCATCATTATTATTGCCATAGGGTGGGGGGGTGAATCCCCCCCCATCATGCTCGTTGTCATAGGGGAGGGGGGATAACCCCCATCATGCTCGTTTGTCTAGGGGGGGGGATCACCCCCATCATTAGTATTGCCATAGGGGAGGGGGGGATCACCCCCATCAATAATATTGCCATAGGGTGGGGGGGTGAATCCCCCCCATCATGCTCGTTGTCATAGGGAAGGGGGGATAACCCCCATCATGCTCGTTTGTCTAGGGGGGTACATAGGAACAACTTTGCTCGTTGTCTAGGGGTGTTTGACAAACTTACCTACGGGATCCGGGTGCTGCTGCTGCCGTCTCCGATGCTCACCGAGGAATGCAAGATGGCGTCGGCTCCGGATAGACGAAATCGCTCCAGTTCTCTGAAGTCTCGCGAGAACTGGAGCACCTTCTCCCTGGCTAAGAGCGGAGCGCGCTGATTGGATGCGCTCCGTGCCAGGGAGAAGATGTAAGGCACGCCGAGAAGAACTTTTAAAGCCAGCCCATTTGAGGCTGGCTCATTAACATAAATGGCGGGAAGTATTCCGGGGAGCATAGCGGACAAACGGGGGCCCAGTATGAAAAAAGAAATAACGATCAAGAAATCATGGGGGCATGTAAGTAAAGCTATGGTCTTAGTTTGAATTTTTTTTTTAGGTGAAAGGTCCTCTTTAATGTCATGTGTATGCATTTCCCTGTGTTATCTGGGTGTCAGGCCTGTCAGGGTGCAGTTTAGCCTCCCAGACGTTAGAGGGAGCTAGAGAGCCCTAGATATATATAGGAAGGCCCATACAGGGGAGTGGTAGTTCATTCCAGGGGACTAGAGGAGTTACTTCGTCCACCTGAAGCTCCTGAGGCTAGGATTAGCTCAGTAGAGACACCCCAGTTGCAGGACAGAACCTCCTGGGAGAAACCTACAGTCATTATCAAGACAAGTCAGGATATTACAAGCAAAGATAAGTAACACTGATGGGCAGATGCTATATAGGAAGCAAAGCAAGGATTTAATACAAGAGGAAGATATATATACCAAGGATTTAAGCCACCATTTAGGCATCCGGGCCTTGGGATTGAAACCAGACAGGAGTTCTAGAAAGGACAGTGTACGCTATTTCTGAGGAAAGGTACAACCTGATTCTGAGTGTGTTGTGGATTTACCCTCTGAGTATCTTGCATAATCAATACCTGCCAGTTTGTGGAATAAAGCCTGCTTGTGAAGTACTTGATCTAAAGGACTGTATTACCATCTGTATGTACAAAGTTGGACTGCTAAGTAAAGCAACGTTTGGTTCACTATACCACCTGTGTACCTCAATTATTCCAACTATAAATCGGTGTGCCACCGTTACAGGCACTGGCGTCACGAATCCAACAGGGACCTTGCCCCAGGCACTCAAAATACTTGTAACATCCAGGGCACCTCATCCACCATCAGGCCTGGTCCCTACATACCGAGTGTGCCCCAGAGGAACTGTGTCTACCTCTCCTTCACTGCCGCATGCCTGCCCAGGGTTCTCCCATACAGTGAGCAACCCTCGATTGCCCATAACCGTGACCTCGCTTCGCTATACCCTGCAGGTCTGGCGTGCTGCATAAATTGGCGTCACAAACAGGATTTATGGAACATTCCTGCGCCATTGCGGATATAAAACTGTGTGCTAAAAATTGCCTCAAAGTGACCAAGCCCTATTGTTTTGTTAAAAATTGCTGGGCCAAAGAACTGTCATAATTAGCGGTGTGAAGATAATATTTTCTGGACTGTTTGCTGCTTATTTGAGCCACCGCTTGCTGTCAGTGAATAGACAGCCATTTTGCCACTTAAACCTGAGGTGGATTGCAAGTGCGCCCGGTGAACTGTTTGGCGCGAAAAAGAGGACTTTGGCGCGAAAAGAACCAGGCGGAGTCATCACCCAGCCGGCGAGGAGGAAGAACGCCGCCCTGTCTGGAGGAAAAGGTGCCGCCTACCTGAGTCCCGGAGCTACAAGAGGCCGCGCCGACCTGCTGACGCTGTACGCAGGACGCTCAACGCCCGTAGCCACGCATCTCGCGAGACCTGGAGCGAGCACCACCGGAGTAAGTACAGACTTAGAACTTTTGCTGGCTCCCCCGATCACCTTACCGGAACATTCCCGACCCCTGCCAGGGCACCGGAGGGACTCCCGTTAGTAGCCAAAGACTTTTCTAGAAAAAAAAGTTATTATCATTGCCGCTCCGGTCCGCTCCGCTACATTTAAAGGGCCATACCCACCTAGCAACGCCATGTCTACACCTGAGGAAATCGGACAGGTGGCCCCAGTCGTGCCTTCTGGAGTATCCCCAGCCGACCCTAGGGCCCCTTCCGCCGAGGCACCGCCAAGCCTGATGCCGCTAACTATGCCGTACTATTTTGGGGCCCCCTGGTTCCCACGTTATTCAGGGGAAGCCCACAAGTTAAAGGACTTTAGGAACAGATACTGGCCTTGTTCCGGCTTTATCCCATAACTGCCGAACAGCAAATGGAGATCCTCCTAGCTCAGTTGGAAGGGGCCGCCCGCAGGGAAGTCATGTCGTGGCCCCGCTCTGAGAAAAGTAGCCTGGAACAGATCTTTGATCGCTTGGGCACCACATTTGAGGCCAGAACGGTGTCAGAAGTTAAAATGCGTTTCTTCAGCAGAAAGCAGCAGCCTGGAGAGTCGCTCCGTGATTTTGCCCTGTCCTTACAAGAGACATTGAGAGCTGTAGTCCAAGTGGATCCTAAAGAAGCTGAGGACCAGGACCGGACTCTTAGAGAGCAATTCATTGCGGGCGTAAGTAATGAGCATTTAAAGGGCCAGCTACGCATGTTGTCAGCTCAACACCCCCACTGTGCATTTCTGGACTTTAAGGAATTGGCCATCAGTATATTAAGCCAGAACCCTGCTCCAGGGCCAGCAGCATCCTATGAACCTCAGGCTTGTCAGCCAAAGACTGTTAATGTGGGGTCTGCAGGGGTCAGTCAGGCCACCCAAGCTCCAGTCACAGATGTAGTGGCAGCCCTCATGGAGCAAGTGAACCATCTTACTCTAAGTCTAGAGAAGGTGTGCAAGAAGATAGAGGAATGGGAGAGACCATTGTTACTAGAAGATGAAGGTCCTTCTCCTCCAAGGCTCCCACCTGCATATGGAGACGTATACCCAAAAGAGCCTGATGGGCGACCAAGGTACCGGCCCAGAAGTAGAAAACAGCCTGTCTGCCACCACTGCAAGAAATATGGACATACTGAATCAATGTGCTGGCAGTTAAACGGGCAACCCCTGAGGCAGAGGACCGCCCCTCGGGAGGTAGAACAGTAGGTCCAAAGGATCCAAGCTGGATGCCTAAGTATGTAGGATCCCGTCCAAAAGTCAATATATGTATCAACGGGATACCCTTTGAAGCCCTGTTGGACACTGGGTCACAGGTCACCACCATTCAACGGCCTGCCTTTGACAAATTCTGGTATCCAAGTCTCCTCACCCAGCCACCAGAGTCCTGGCTAGATATTATTGCCAGCAACGGTAAGCCCGTGAAAGTGCATGGGTATTGGGAACCTACCCTGCAGGTGGGAGATGCCACCCTGCCACAGCAAGGCGTAATTGTGGTACAAGCAGGAGATAAAGGAGGACACCCTGTGATCTTAGGGACTAACGTTCTAAAAAATTGCTACTCCGAAGTGCTTGAAGCATTGAATCAAACTATATCTTCAGCCTCACCTGCTTCCAGAAGAGTTATCCAAAAGACTATTAGTGTGCTGAGTGCTCAACAAAAGTTTGCCAACAAGAAAGGAGAAATTTGCACTGTCCGGATCCGGGATAACCGGCCGGTAATTCTGCCTCCAAATTCCCAGATCATCCTGTGGTGCCGTGCGGTGTTAGGGATCCAGGGCCAGGACTATCAAGCCCTAGTGGGACCTATTCCCTTTGAAAATCATCCCTTCGTACGGACAGCCAAGAGCATGGTGACTGTGTCTCAAGGTAAAGTGCCTGTCCGCTTAATTAACTTTGGTGATCATCCCGTTACTCTCCTTAAACATTGCCCCGTTGCTCAGCTTTTCCAGGTGTCTTTCCAGGATGTAATCCGTCTGCCTGCCACGGAGGCGTTCCAGACCACACAGAGCAGCAGTGCCCCTACGACATCCTGGTGGGAAGAACTACATGTGGGGAACGAATCCACCCCAAAAGAGCAAATAGAGGGAGTCCTGAAGCTGGTGAAGGAGCACCACCAGGCTTTCAGCAAGCACTCCACGGACTACGGAGAGGTCAGTGTAATCAAACACACCATACCCACCGGCTCTCATCCTCCTATTAAGGAGAGGCACAGACCCATACCACCTACTACCTATCAGTCTGTGAAAGAGATGATAAAAGAGATGAAAGACTCTAATATAATCTGGGACAGCCATAGTCCCTGGGCTGCGCCCCTAGTTCTTGTCCGAAAAAAAGATGGCAGCATAAGGTTCTGCGTGGATTACAGAAAAATTAATCAAATCACCCACAAAGACGCATATCCATTGACACGCATTGAAGAGTCCTTGACTGCTCTGGGGTCATCAGCCTATTTCTCCACCTTGGACTTAACCAGTGGGTACTGGCAAGTACCCATGGCCCCAGAAGATCGAGAAAAGACTGCTTTCACTACACCTATGGGCCTGTTTGAATTCAATTACATGCCGTTTGGACTGTGTAATGCTCCAGGAACGTTCCAGAGGCTGATGGAACGTTGTTTAGGCCATAGGAATTTTGAGACTGTACTCTTATATCTGGATGACGTCATTGTATACTCCAAGACGTATGAGGACCATTTAAAGCACCTGGGTGAGGTGTTTCAAATTCTTGCTAAATATGGCCTCAAAATCAAGCCATCCAAGTGCCACCTACTGAAACCAGCGGTCAAATACCTTGGGCACGTTGTCAGTGCCGAAGGAATACAGCCTGATCCTGATAAACTTGCTGCTGTCCGCAACTGGCCTACTCCAACGACCGTGAAAGAGGTGAGAAGCTTTCTCAGTTTTGCAGGGTACTACAGGCGTTTCATCCCGCATTTCGCACAAATTGCGGATCCCATCCAGGAACTGTTGAGGGGGCATCCAAAGAAGAGCCCGAAAACTCCTATTCCTGTTGAATGGAACCAAGAACGAGAAATTGCCTTTCAACTCCTAAAGAAGAAGTTGACTGAACCCCCTGTTCTGGGTTACCCAGATTATCAGAAGCCATTCCTCCTCTACACGGATGCCAGTAAAAGAGGCCTGGGAGCCGTGTTGGCTCAAGTGCAAGACAACAAAGAAAGGGTAATTGCCTACGCCAGCAGATCCCTGAAGGGAGCTGAAAAGAATGACCAGAATTACAGTTCTTTCAAGCTGGAGTTTCTTGCCTTAGTGTGGGCTGTGACTGAAAAGTTCAAAGACTATCTCGCTGCCACACCGTTTGTTGCCTTCACGGACAATAATCCCCTGGCGCATCTGAACACGGCCAAGTTAGGGGCACTGGAGCAAAGATGGGCCTCCCGCCTTGCCAACTATGACTTTACTGTGAAGTACCGGGCAGGCCGCTCCAATGATAATGCTGATGCCCTGTCGCGGCTTCCCACTACAGAGGCCCCAGATGAGCTAAAAGATGCTTGGGAAGAAGTGGAAATGCCCGCGTTCTACAATAAATTCGCCCAGCAGGATAATATCCGTACTGAAAATCTCCCTGCTGCTGATCCTCCCTCATCAGATGATCCTGAGTCCAGAGGCGATCAAGAAAGATGGATTAAGCTCCAGTCCGAAAGTAGAGTCCTCGGTGAACTGCTCGACTTCCTTACCAGTGGGAAAATCCCTGAGAGAATCCGCAGGAAGAGTGCAGACCCAGAACTAGTGAGACTGTGGAGACATCGCCACCAATTATTCCTTCAAAGAGGTCTGTTGCTCAGAAGGAGTCTGGATCCAGTGTCCTGTGATAGAGTTTACCAAATTCTCCTGCCACGTCGGGATGCCAGCCTGGTACTGGACATGTACCACAACCAGTCCGGACACTTCGGTGTGCAAAAGACTGAGGCTACCATACGGAGGAGATTCTATTGGATTGGGATGAGAGAGGATATCGAAAAATGGTGCCGAGAATGCACTGCCTGTGCTGTGGGATGGACTGAACGCCATGACCAGAGGGCGCCTCTCCATCCTATTGTAAGTACAGCTCCTCTAGAACTTGTCGCGATTGATCATGTGAAGTTGGAGCCGAGTCACTCTGGGTATACTTTTGCCATGACTATAATTGATCACTTCACCAAGTTGACCTGACAGCCAAGACCACAGCGGAGGCGTTCTGGAAGCATTTCCTGTTGCCCTACGGCTGCCCAGAGAGGATCCTCACGGACCAAGGGTCTGCGTTTGAATCACAGCTGTTCCAGGAGATGTGTCTGCTGCACAACTGCCAGAAAGTCCGGACCACCGCCTATCATCCGCAAGGTAACGGACTCTGCGAAAAAATGAATAAGACTCTCATTGAAATGTTACAACAACACCATCCATTGTTCCACCGGTTACACCCCGTTCTATTTGATGTTTGGCCGACAAGGGAGATTGCCTGCGGATCACTCTCTGGGTGTCCAAGTACCGGATGTAATCAACCCACTGCCCAGGACCGATTGGGTAGTGGAGCATCAAAGGCGTCTCCTCAATGCTAAGGAGATTGTCCAGGAACGGATGGAGATTGTTCGTCAGAGGCAGCAGAAGGACTATGACCAGACTGCCCATGCGGGACCCCTGGCTCTGGGAGACAAGGTATGGTTGAAAAACAACCACCGGACCAGCAAGTTGGACAGCAAATGGGAAAGGATTCCCTACCTTATTACTGCCATACCCAATGCTGCAGCCCACATTTACCAGGTCTCCAGAGAAGGAAAAGGTCCCCAAGTCGTTCACAGGAACCGCCTCAAGCCCTGTATAGAGGGAGAACCAGCGGCGGAGGAGATGGAGCCTGAGCCTTCCGAGGAAGAATTGCCGGCTCCACCTATGGACCGTATGCAGGCTGTGGAGAACTTGATCCACGATAAAGAGCCACTCCACTGGGCCCTCACGCCTTGGCTGAATTTGCTGGTTCCTGCTCCTGTTCCTGTTGGTCTCCCGGCTCAGGAGACCTTACCTCAGAGAGCTCCTGAAGAAGTTCCAGAGGCGGTGAGCTCCCTTGACCTTCCGGAGTCCAGGCAGGAAGAATCTCTGCCACTAAGGAGGTCTACACGTTCTACCAGGGGACACCCACCTGTGAGGTTTGAGGACTACATCATGGGCCCAGGTAGCCCCTCACGGGAAACCCCTGTTTAACCCTGTTGCAAGCCTGGGTACGGACTCATGTGTTTCTTTGAGCCTCCAAGAACTTTACATCGTTTTATATTGTTCTACTGTTATATTATGGACAATTTGCACTTATGGACTATCCTGGTTTATTGATACGCTGCACCAGGTCAGCGCCCCTGTTCCCTTCCATTATCCTGAGAGAAGAGAACGACGCCCCTTTTCACCATTCCTTCAGTTACAATGTTTGTTAATGTTTGTATTGTTGCTGTGATATTTGCCATGTATGCCGGTTCTCATTTTGTCTTTCAGGCTGCAGTATCCAGCCGGGCAGGGCCCCTCCATGTTGCGGCGAGGACGGGCAACGTTATAGCGTGGTGGTATGTAGTGTCCCACTAGGTAAAGGTGGGCACTGCACAAAAGGGGTTAATGTGTCTGAATTGCATTTAATGTCATGTGTATGCATTTCCCTGTGTTATCTGGGTGTCAGGCCTGTCAGGGTGCAGTTTAGCCTTCCAGACGTTAGAGGGAGCTAGAGAGCCCTAGATATATATAGGAAGGCCCAGACAGGGGAGTGGTAGTTCATTCCAGGGGACTAGAGGAGTTACTTCGTCCACCTGAAGCTCCTGAGGCTAGGATTAGCTCAGTAGAGACACCCCAGTTGCAGGACAGAACCTCCTGGGAGAAACCTACAGTCATTATCAAGACAAGTCAGGATATTACAAGCAAAGATAAGTAACACTGATGGGCAGATGCTATATAGGAAGCAAAGCAAGGATTTAATACAAGAGGAAGATATATATACCAAGGATTTAAGCCACCATTTAGGCATCCGGGCCTTGGGATTGAAACCAGACAGGAGTTCTAGAAAGGACAGTGTACGCTATTTCTGAGGAAAGGTACAACCTGATTCTGAGTGTGTTGTGGATTTACCCTCTGAGTATCTTGCATAATCAATACCTGCCAGTTTGTGGAATAAAGCCTGCTTGTGAAGTACTTGATCTAAAGGACTGTATTACCATCTGTATGTACAAAGTTGGACTGCTAAGTAAAGCAACGTTTGGTTCACTATACCACCTGTGTACCTCAATTATTCCAACTATAAATCGGTGTGCCACCGTTACAGGCACTGGCGTCATGAATCCAACAGGGACCTTGCCCCAGGCACTCAAAATACCTGTAACATCCAGGGCACCTCATCCACCATCAGGCCTGGTCCCTACATACCGAGTGTGCCCCAGAGGAACTGTGTCTACCTCTCCTTCACTGCCGCATGCCTGCCCAGGGTTCTCCCATACAGTGAGCAACCCTCGATTGCCCATAACCGTGACCTCGCTTCGCTTTACCCTGCAGGTCTGGCGTGCTGCAATTATACTTCAGGGTCGCTCATTCATATCACGACTTTTGCACCTGTTCCCACTTTTCTTACACGATACGCACAGGTTGTCCCTGGATGCCCACGCTACGGCAGATCTAAACATGTGGAAGAGATTTTTATCCACCTGGAATGGTAAAAGCTTGTTCCTCCCTCAGCTGACGGACTCATCCCCCTCCATCTGGTCAGATGCGGCATCTACCACAGGCTTTGCGGCAATTTTTGGGAACAATTGGCTTTGGGGCAGCTGGCCTTCTGCAGTCCAGGATCTTGAAGGGTTTTCCGCTACCTCAGCTCTTTTCAAAATTTATCCCATCGTGGCGGCTGCCGTAGCTTGGGGTCATTTATGGGCAAACATGCCAGTCCGTTGCTATTCAGACAACCAGGCAACCTGTCAAATCATTAACAAAGGCCGTTCCAAATCTCTCACAATCATGAGGTTCCTGCGGAAACTCACTTGGTTGGCAGCTTGCAATAATTTTTCCTTACATTGCTTCCATGTCCCAGGGGTGTGTAACACAGCTGCTGACAATCTGTCTCGCTTTAAATTTCAGGCATTTCACCAGGCTCTCCCGTCAGCGATGCCCACAGCCACCATCACTCCAACTTTTCAACAGCTCATACTGGACTAGAAACCATCATGCAGCATAGCAGGACATTGTCCCAATTAGCACTGTCCGACAAAACACACAGAACATACAGCAGAGCGTTCACACTTTTTAAAAGATTCCTTCTGGATCATAACATCACGCACCCTTTTGTCATGACTTCTCTTCTGGGGTTTGCTTCTTTCTGCCACCTTAAACTCAAAATGTCATACAACACCATCAAACTCTATCTCACTGGCATTCAACACCATATGCTTATCTTACATCCTAACAACATCAGTTTCATGGCCTCTCACCAAGTCAAAACCATACTCAGAGGTATTCAGAAAGCGGAACCCGCACGCACAGCCCAGAGGCTACCCATAGACAATCATATCTTCAAGGCGTTATCCGACCTACTAGACGCAAACCTTTTGACACAGGTACAAACTCCATCATCAAAACAGCGATATACTTGGCTTTCTACGGATTCCTAAGGCCGGGAGAATTCACTACGTCTTCCACGACCCAAACTACGCCTTTTCTCCCACTTGTCAAAACACATGGATCATTACATCCTGACCTTACCTCACTCCAAGAGCAGCCAGCACATACCCGTCAACATTCCGTACTACCCCACGCACAACAGATGGTGTCCAGTCAGGGTTCTTGATGCCTACATGAAGCGTCATAATTTCCTACCCTCACAACCATTACTACAGCTGCAAGGATCTGTACTCACCACCACCACCTTCATGACTCATGTCAGGTCTTCCCTCACACAACTAGGCCTCAACGCAGCCAACTACTCAGGGCACTCCTTTCGTATAGGGGCCGCATCTACAGCCTCCAGCGCCAACATCCCAACTCATGTCATAAAAACATTAGGGTGCTGGAAATCATCCGCTTACTCGCGATACATACCCAATCCAGTTCAGGAGGTTAGGGAGGCTTTCAAAAACATGTCTGGTTGAGAAATACGTATATTGATTGTCTGCAATAAACTTGTTCACTTCAATTTTGCCCTCTTCTTTCTCAGGCCTACCTCATCCTCGGTTTCGGCACACCACAACCGACTGCGTTTGTTACCCTGTTTCCTAGGGTTCCTCACTGTACCATTGTAAGCGCCTGACACAAATATATATATACTGCTCAAAAATAAAGGGAAGACTAAAATACCACATCCTAGATCTCAATGAATGAAATATTCCAGTTGCAAATCTTTATTCATTACATAGTGGAATACATTGACAACAATAAAACATCATAATTAGGGATGAGCGAATCGACTTAGGATGAAACATCCGAAGTCGATTCGCATAAAACTTCGTTCTAATACTGTACAGAGCAGGAGCTCCGTCCAGTATTAGAATGTATTGGCTCAGACGAGCCGAAGTTATTGCTTCGCGAACCATTTCCCGAACTCACTTTCGGTTCCAAGGTACCACGAGAAATGTTTTTTTACAGTACAAATTAATTTATGAAGTTATTGCGTGAAACAATAACTTCGGCTTATCGGAGCCAATACATTCTAATACTGTATGAAACTCCGTACAGTATTAGAACAAAGTTTTATGCAAATCGACTTCAGATGTTTCATCCGAAGTAGATTCGCTCATCCTTAATAATAATCAATGTAAGGCCCCATGCACATGACCGTGGTGTGTTTTGCAGTCCATAAATCGCGGATCCGCAAAACACAGATGGCGTCCGTGAGTGTTCCGCAATTTGCGG
This sequence comes from Bufo bufo, assembly GCF_905171765.1. NCBI lineage: Eukaryota > Metazoa > Chordata > Amphibia > Anura > Bufonidae > Bufo > Bufo bufo. The sequence continues at coordinate 390,384,525 of NC_053391.1, forward strand.
AACGGCACGGACAGCCTTCAATATAAATGCCTATTAGGACATGTTATATTTTTTTAGTGGAGCTACGGAACGGAGCAACGGATGCGGACAGCACACGGAGTGCTGTCCGCATCTTTTGCGGCCCCATTGAAGTGAATGGGTCCGCATCCGAACCACCAAAACGGCAGCCATGTGCATGAGGCCTAAATCAAAATTGTTATTCCATGGAGGTCTGGATTTGGAATGATACTCAAAATCCAAGTGGAAAATCAAATTTCAAGCTGATCCAACTTCAGTGGAAATGCCTCTCAGTAGTGTGTGTGGCCTCCACATGCCTGTATGACCTCCTTACAACGCCTGGGCATGCTCCTGATGAGGCGGCAGATGTTCTCCTGAGGGATCTCCTTCCAGAACTGGATTAAAGCATCAGTCAACTCCTGGACAGTCTGTGGTGCAAAGTGGTTTTGGTGGATGGAAGGAGACATAATGTCCCGGATGTGCTTGATTGGATTCAGGTCTGGGGAACAGGCAGGCCAGTCCATAGCATCAATGCCTCTGGCTAGCAACATGAAGGACTGTGCGGCCCTCCAAAGAAATGTCTCCCCACACCATTACTGACCCACTGCCAAACCAGTCATGCTGGAGGATGTTGCAGGCAGCAGAACGTTCTCCACTGTGTTTCCAGACTCTGTCACATTTGCTTAGTGCAAACCTGCTCTCATCCATGAAGATCATAGGGTTGTCCATGTTGAATCTGCCAGACCTTCATGGAGTCTGTTTCTGACAGTTTGAACAGACACATTGATATTAGTCGCCTGCTGGAGGTCATTTTTGCAGGGCTCTGGCACTGCTCCTCCTTGCACAAAGGAGGAGGTAGCAGTCCTGCTGTTGGGTTGTTGCCCTTCTATGGCCCCCTCCATGTCTCCTGGTGTACTGGCCTGTCTTCAGGTATCTGCTCCACGCTCTGGCCACTGTGCTGACAGACACATCTAACCTTCTTGCCACCGCTCACATTGATGTGCCATCCTGCATGAGCTGCACTACCTGAGCAACTTCTGTGGGTTATAGACACCGCCTCATGCTACCTCTAGGGGTGAGAGCAATGACAAAAGTGACCAAAACAACAGCCAAAAAGGATGAGAACAGAGAAATGATCTGTGGTCACCACCTACAGAACCACTCCTTTATAGGGGGTTGTCTTGCTAATTGCCTATTATTTCTACCTGTTGTCTGCAGGAGAAATCCTTCAGAACAGGACAGGTGGATTTCACAGAAGTGTGATTGACTTGGAGTTAGGCCTCATGCACACGACCGGTGTGTTTTGCGGTCTGCAAAACACGGATGGCGTCCGTGTGCGTTCCGCAATTTGCGGAACAGCATGGACAGCCATTGATATAACTGCCTATAAGTATAGGACAGGTTATATTTTTTTTGCAGACCACGGAACAGAGCAACGGATGCAGACAGCACACGTAGTGCTATCCGCATCTTTTGCGGCCCCATTGAAATGACTGGGTCCGCATCCGAGCCGCCAAAACTCGGATACAGACCAAAACAACGGCTGTGTGCATGAGGCCTTACATTGTGTTATTTAAGTGTTCCCTTTATTTTCTTTTTTCGAGCAGTGTATTTTTGTGGGGGGAAAAAAATAAATCAGTAGAACGTGTACAATATTCATTTAGATCTCTAATTATTTAGAGCTTTAGGCCAGACACACATGAGCGAGTTCAATGCAAGGAACTCACAGCGTGCGTCAGTGAGAGGTCCCGTTCTGACCTCTACTCCACTGACAGGATCTCACAGCATTCGGGCTCATGCACATGACCGTATGTATTTTGTGGTCCGCAAAAAATACAGATTATGCCCGTGTGCATTCCGTATTTTGCAGAATGGAACAACTGTCAGTGTAATTCAGTAGATTCCACGACTCTAAATCATTATAATTAGGAATGAGCAAATTGACTTCGGATGAAACATCCGAAGTCAATTTGAATAAAACTTAGTTTCAATACTGTATGAAGCGAGCGCTTCAGTATTAGAATATATTGGCTCTGATGAGCCAAAGTTATTACTTTGCAAAGTCATGCAAAACTTTGCATAATAACTTCAGAAATTGATTTCTACTGTAAAAAAAAACATTTCCCGAACTAGGGTTCGGTTCCAAGTGGTACCTTGGAACCAAACCAGAAATCGGGAAATGGTTTCATCCGAAGCCGATTCGCTCATCCCTAATTATAATGCTGTCCAATCCTGTCAGAGGAGTGGAGGTCAAAACAGGACCTCACACTGACAGACGCTGCAAGTTCCTCGCATTGAACTTGCTCATGTGTCTGGCCTAAGGGCTTACGCACACGAACGTATTTTCTTTCCGTGTCCATTCTGGTTTTTTTTTTGCGGACTGTATACAGAACCATTCATTTCAATGGGTCAGCAAAAAAAACTGAAATTACTCAGTGTGCATTCCGTTTCCGTATGTGCGTTCTGTAAAAAAATATTCTCCGTTCTTCCTGCTTGCAGACCATTGGATATGCACTATGATAAAGTTACCTATAGAGCCAATAAGTGTGTAACTACACAGTGCCAAGCCGTACAGGAGCTGGGACATGAGGTCTAGTGCTCCAGCCATAAAAGCTACACTTTTTTTTTTTTATTCATGACACACAGTGTAAGGAACATGTTAAATGTAACAAGATGGTAGAATGAACATGGTATAAAGCATAAATGGAAGCAGTGCGTAACTCTATACAGGACCACAGCTCTTGCATTCCCACTAGCTTCATGTATCTACAAGAAAAAGGTTTCTTCAGTTATGAACTTGGCTTCAGCTGCCTTCGGCCTTCAAACAAGAGGATGCTAGCTGCCATAGCTGAATTCAAGCTGTCAATGCCTGGTACAACAGGAATGAACAGTCTCCTGCCACTTGATTTTTCAGCCAGTAGTAATGACTCCAAACTCAGTCCATGTGTCTCTCCCCCAACCACAAGTGCACTGGGGCCCCTGGCCCAAGGTTGAGAATATCCTTGAATAGGAATGTTAGGAATCCCTTGTACTTTGTTATCCTCGCCATCTTCTTCATCACTGGATGAGTAATAGTCATATTCTTGTATTTTATGTAGCCTCCTGGGATCAGTAGAAATCCAGCCATAATCAATAGCTTTATTAGAAGAACACGTGGTCTCAGTGGGGATGTTCTGCCAGAAGTGATCCGCCAGAAACACTCTGGTGTCTTCTGTGAGATAGTTAGAGACAGTGTCCCAGTCCAAGCTGGTGATTATTGGCAAGCGAAAATGGGCTCCCATGCCTGCTCTGATAACTTTAGGTTCCCAAGCGTCCACACACCCTAGAAAGATACAGAAATTAGTTTCCAGTAACTCCGCTAAGGACAGGTTAGCCAATAGCTACGGTTATAACCAATCAAGAGCATGGAGCAAGTGTTCTGTATCTGTAGGATTCCAGATTCAAAACCCTCAGAGGTCTGGTTTCAGATTTACTAAGACTGTACAGTTTTTAGACAGTGTAAAGTTAGACTAGACCTGGGGTCAGCAACCTTAAACACTTCAGGTCTTGTGAAATAGGGATCGACCGATATTAATTTTTTAGAGCCGATACCGATAATCTGAACTTTCAGGCCAATAGCTTATACTGATATTTTTTTTTTCAAAAATGAAAATGCACAGAATAATTCCTACACAAATCTGTTCTAAATGAACATGTTTATTGTCAACGTTTAGCTTTTTTTTTTGTAAATCTTTCTTCATCATTTATACTTAATATTTTGGTGTTTGTGTTTTATTTTTTACTTACTATTAGCCTCCTTACAGGCTACAAGCCTTGTCCTGTTCACCCTGATAGAGCTCTATCAGGGTGAATAGGACTTCACACTGTCCCTGCTGCCCTGTGCATAGTACCTGGAGCTAACCATGGCTTCAAGGGTTTCTGTCACCCTGCTAAACTCATTTTTTTTTTTTGGGCTAGTTAGATTGCTCATAGTGCGATATAGGAGAATATAATAGTCTTACTTACTTTCATGCGGCCGATTCTTTATAAAACGAACTTTTATAATATGTTAATGAGGGCTCTACCAGCAAGTAGGGCGTCTACTTGCTGGTAGCTGCTGCAGAAATCCGCCCCCTCGCCGTGTTGATTGACAGGGCCAGCCGTGATCTCCTCCTCCGGCCGGCCCTGTCAGTAATTCAAAAATCGCGCGCCTCGCGTCATTCGGCGCAGGCGCTCTGAGATGAGGAGGCTTGTATCCTCAGCACTCCCTCAGTGCGCCTGCGCCGATGACATCACCGAAAGAGAAGACGTCATCGGCGCAGGCGCACTGAGGGAGTGCTGAGGATACGAGCCTCCTCATCTCAGAGCGCCTGCGCCGAATGACGCGAGGCGCGCGATTTTTGAATTACTGACAGGGCCGGCCGGAGGAGGAGATCACGGCTGGCCCTGTCAATCAACACGGCGAGGGGGCGGATTTCTGCAGCAGCTACCAGCAAGTAGACGCCCTACTTGCTGGTAGAGCCCTCATTAACATATTATAAAAGTTCGTTTTATAAAGAATCGGCCGCATGAAAGTAAGTAATACCATTATATTCTGCTATATCGCACTATGAGCAATCTAACTAGCCCAAAAAAAAAATATGAGTTTAGCAGGGTGACAGAAACCCTTTCAGTAGCGTCTTGGCTGCCATGGTAACTGATCGGAGCCCCAGGATTACACTGCTGAGGCTCTGATCAGAAGCTGCCACTGCACCACCAATGAGGAGGAGGGGAGAGGGGACCCTGTGGCCACTGCCACCAATGATTAATACTGGGGGGCGCCGCACTGCGCCACCAATGTCTTTAATACTGGGGTGGGTGGGGAGCACTGTGCCACCAATGAAGATAACTCTCCCATTAATTCATATACAGGAGGCGGGTGCTGGCTGCAGAATCATATAGCCGCACCCAACCTTTGAGCTGTAGCTGCGATCCGCGGCAGTTAACCCCTCAGGTGCGGCAGGGGTTAACTGCCGCGGATCGCAGCTACTTGTCATAGAGGTCTGGTGCGGCTATATGATTCTGTAGCCAGCACCCGCCTCCTGTTGATTTTGAATGAATGAGTGAGTTAACATCATTGGTGGCGCAGTGGCCACAGCCCCTCCCCTCCTCTTCTCCTCTCATTGGTGGCAGCGGCGGCATAGGAGGAGGGAGACACTGCTTCCTTCTCTCCTGTGCTGCTGAGGGAACACTAATCACGCTGACAGCAGCACGATCCTTGTTCCCTATTCGTTATCGGCAAAATAGATACCAATAACTTTGAAAATCCTGAATATCGGCCGATAATATTAGTAAAAACGATAATCGGTCGATCCCTATTGTGAAACTGCAACTCCCAGCATTCACAACTGTACAGCATCCTCCTATACAAAGTGGAGGATACTGGGAGTCACAGTTTCGCAACAGCTGGAGTTCTAGGCAGTCTAAATATGCACCAGAATCATCACAGTGGTTGATGACTTTAAACTGTCTAGTCTAAATGTATAATGTATACCATATATTAGTTGGCTTACTTTGTGCCAGAATTTTGGAGCACATTGGCCCAGATTTACTAAAGATGATGAATCATCTGTCTAGACCTGCACCAGACTGGATGAGAAACGTGGTGTAGGGATAGACACTTTTCACTGACCATTGGTTGGCTTACTGGGAGTTTTTTGCCAGAATTGTGAAGCATCTTGGGCCGCACCCATTGTCGAGCATGTAGGAAAAAAGTATAGAAACTGTAGGGGGAGATTTATCTAAACTGGTGTACAGAAAAACTGGCTTAGTTGCCGACAACAACCAATCAGATTTCACCTTTCATTTTTTCAGGGCTCCTTTGGAAAATGAAAGGTGGAATCTGATTGGTTGCTATGGGCAACTAAGCCAGTTTGCCTTTCCACTAGTTCAGATAAATCTCCACCTAGGCAATTTGTGCCAGTTTTTAGACAAATTATTGGTGCAGCCACATCAATAAATCTAGGGCATTATTGTCACACCTTGTTGCCGGACAAAGTTAAAACAATAAATGTGACGCAAGGAGTCTACACCACTGATTGCTGAATCCTTGGCTTTCTGTGGCCCTTGAGACAGATAGGTTCTTAATTCCTCCAGTCACAAATAGAATTGCACACCAATGACCGGCTGGAATTTAGCGTCCCGATTACTGTCTGAGGCTACTTTCACACTGGTGATCCGTTTCAGGGCTCTCACAAGCGGCCCCAAAACGATCAGTTCAGCCCCAATGCATTCTGAATGGATAAGGATCCGTTCAGAATGCATCAGTTTGCCTCCGTTCAGCCTCCATTCCGCTCTGGAGGTGGACACCAAAACGCTGCTTGCAGCGTTTTGGTGTCCGCCTGGCAATGCGGAGCCAAACGCATCCGTCCTGACTTACAATGTAAGTCAATGGGGACGGATCTGTTTTCACTGACACAATATGGTGCAATTGAAAACGGATCCGTCCCCCATTGACTTTCAGTGTAAGTCAGGACGGATTGACTTAGACTTTTTAAAAAAAGAATAATGCAAACAGATCCGTTCTGAACGGACACAAGCGTTTGCATATAGGTGCGGATCCGTCTGTGCAGATACCAGACGGATCCGCACCTAAACGCAGGTGTGAAAGTAGCCCGATTCAGACATTGCCGCCAAGATTTCATAGTATCTGCATATGGGCTCAAGTGGTAACATCACTTCAGTTGAAGTGTGACAACTGCAGCCAGCAACAGCCTGCTGCAGCCAACTGACGTGATGTCATGTCAACATGAGGGGCAACAAATGCACCATTTGTTATTTTTCCATTCAGAGCCCAAATACAGATCTTGAAAAACCCTTTAAAAGAACCATCTGTCAGCAGATTTGTACCTATGAAACTGAAAAAAAATGATGTTTTAATGTATGCAAATGAGCCTCTAGGAGCAACGGGGGCGTTACCCTTACCTAGAGGTTCCGATCTCTCTGCAACTGCCGCGCCCTCTGCATTTGATTGACAGGACCAGGCAGTGTAAATGCCATCATGCCTGCCCCTATCAAAGTGGAGAGGGTGCAGCAGTTGCAGAGAGAGCAGAGTCTCTAGGTGTAAGGCTAGGTTCACACCTGAGCGTTTTACAGCGCGTTCCTACGCGCTGTAAAACGCTCAACAGGCAAAAACCAATGTTTCCCTATGGGCATGGTTCTCACCTGAATGTTTTACAGCGCGTACGAATGCTCTGTAAAACGCCCTACGCCCCAAGAAGTACAGGAGCTTCTTTGGGGATGTATTGTGGCGCGTATTGTGGTAGTTTTTCATTGGATGCCTCTGTGGTTAATCACACAAACACGCGTACTACGCTCGTTTCCAAATTACAAAAACGCCTCAAAAACGCCTGTAAAAAGCGCTTATCGAATACGCTCAGGTGTGAACCCAGCCTAACGGCAACACGCCAGTTGCTCCTACAGGTTTATTTGCATATATTTAAATGTCAGCAATGCGGGCACATATGAACATGGGACCAAGACCAGCACAGATGCCTTCAGCTGTCAACATACATTAGGTCAACCAGTTTCAGAGGAACAAATCTGCTGACAAATGCCCTTTAAATAATTTCTTCATACCATCATTCGGATACTAGCCTAACCTCCACTTCACAACCTCTTGTATCTGGCTATACACTGCTAGTAGCATTAATAAACTTCTTAGCAGAGTGACAAATCTCCAAGGTAAGTGACAATTTTGATCTAATCTAAATATTAACAAAATGTGAATATAGCTGAACAAAAATAGGAAAAACGGATGCATCAATGGCCCCAGAGTCCCCTAGTACACAGCAGTGATCAGACACGCTCAGGTCCATACAAACCTTTTGTGAGCAAGACTTTACTGCAGCCAGCTCCAGCTGCACATCTCAAAATGGTGCCCAGGTTTCCAGGATCACGGATGTTGTCACAGATAAGAGATAGTGGTAAACTGTTCTGGACCTGGACATCAGGAAACTTCATCTTCACATGATCGGGTTTCCCAAAAATTCCTATGGAGGAAGTCAAGTGTCATTTGGTGCCTGCAGTAACATTACAAGACCAAGCATTGTGGTGGAGGAAGATCTCGCGATGTATCACTTGACGTGTGCAACTGTAAGCCATATACATTATAAAAAATAATAAAATAAAAAACCTACAGCACAATCTTTTTTTTTTTTTTTTTTTTTTACAGTAGTGGAGTACTATGGATACATGCTTGACATACAGTATATACTAGGGCTGCACTATATGGGAATTTTGTGCGATTGCGATTAGGGCCCTAAAAATTGCGATAACGATATGCGATGCAATATTTTAAAGGGAATTGTGCTAAAGGTCTATTTGCTTGGATTTTCCCATATGAGCCGCTGACGCGGCTGGGTATGTCATAGTTATGGGGTGGATCTGTGGAGGACGCGCTGTTATGGGGTGGATCTGTGGAGGACGCGCTGTTATGGGGTGGATCTGTGGAGGACGCGCTGTTATGGGGTGGATCTGTGGAGGACGCGCTGTTATGGGGTGGATCTGTGGAGGACGCGCGGTTATGGGGTGGATCTGTGGAGGACGCGCTGTTATGGGGTGGATCTGTGGAGGACGCGCTGTTATGGGGTGGATCTGTGGAGGACGCGCTGTTATGGGGTGGATCTGTGGAGGACGCGCTGTTATGGGGTGGATCTGTGGAGGACGCGCTGTTATGGGGGGGATCTGTGGAGGACGCGCTGTTATGGGGGGGGATCTGTGGAGGACGCGCTGTTATGGGGTGGATCTGAGGAGGACGCGCTGTTATGGGGTGGATCTGTGGAGGACGCTGTTATAGGGGATGTGTGCTATGACACATAGGGCCATGAGGGGGGCCAGCATAAGACATATAGCATCTTATGCTGGTCCCCCTCATGGCCCTATGTGTCCTAAACTGCGCACATAACTGGATTTGTGTGTAAAGTATTTTACTAGTGTGTGAAGCAATCTCTCTCCTATTGATAACATGGCCGCCTCTGTACTCACTGTCACTATGAATGCACTGCAGAGAGCTGGCCGGCCGGCGCGTGACTGACGTCACTTAGTAACGCTCCTCCCACTTCAGGAAGCAGGAGCGTTACTAAGTGACGTCAGTCACGCGCCGGCCGGCCCGCTCGCTGCAGTGCATTCATCGTGAAAGTGAGTACAGAGGCTGGACCTGTTATCAATAGGAGAGAGATTGCTTCACACACTAGTAAAATACTTTACACACAAAGCCAGTTATGTGCGCGGGGCCCCTTCATATATAATCGCGGCATTTTTGGGTCGGCCAAATCGCCATATCGCATTTGCCGATTATTATCGCGATTCGATAATTGCATTTTGCAATATATCGTGCAGCCCTAGTATATACCAGAGGTTTTTCGAGTGTACATGCTAAATGTCTGGCTCAGCCACAGTGCACATGGATTACAGTAGACCCATGTCCACAATAATCATCTATAGCAGGGATTTTCAACCTGCGGCCCTCCAGCTGTTGGAAAACTACAACTCCCAGCATGCCTGCACAGCCTACAGCTATTAGAGCATGCTAGTAGTTGTAGTTTTGCAACAGCTGGAGGGCCGAAGGTTGGGCATCCCTGTTCTATGGGATAAACCATCTTATACAATGCAAGATGACAATATACAAACAATACAATTACAATAGTATAAAGTAAAATGTTGCCACACAGGCTTTCATCCCATGTTGACTCACCCATTAGTCCTTGTGGCGTGACTACATCCGACCACATCTTAATATCTTCAAATTTCACTTTGATTAGGTTGGCCTTTTTAAGTTTCTCCACGGGCAGTGTCTTTAGCTGGTCAACTCTGCTGAAGAAGAGTGTTTGCAGGACGGCACCAGCGTCTAGAGCGTCCGCCAGCAGCCTCTGTCCTTCCAGCAAAACCTGTCCATGGCGCTCACGAAATTTTTTGGACTTTGCAATCGTAACTACTTTGCTGTATTCAAGACATCAAAAAAACGTTTTCAAAGTCAGATTAATCGGATGATGGGACTTTGTGATACCAAAAGAAACAAAACAATGAAGCACACAAAAGAAAAATAAACACCAAAAAAGCCGTGTGCATTCCGCATTTTAAAGGGTTTCTACCACCACATTTTCACCTATTTAGCTGTCAGACACTAGCGATCTGCTAGTGTCTGCTGTACTTAACCATGTTAATGTATTACCTTTGTCTGGAGCGGTTAAGCTTAAAAACGTAGTTTTATTGGTATGCTAATGAGCCTCTAGGTGCTATGGGGGCGTCTTTTCAGCACCTAGAGGCTCCGTCCACTCACCATTTCTGCCGCACAGCCCGTCCCTCTCCTCTAGATTGACAGCCTACTTCTCTCCATCTCGGACGAATTCTCGCATGTGCTTCTGTATTCGGCGCAAGCGCAGTGATTGTCGGACCGCTCCCTGCGCCGGCATCTTCGCTGCGCCTGCGCCGATTACGGCGCAAGGAGCGGTCCGACAGTCACTGCGCCTGCGCCGAATACAGAAGCACACGGCGCAGGCGCGAGAATTCGGCCGAGATGGGGAGAAGTAGGCTGTCAATCTAGAGGAGAGAAGCGGGCTGGAGCGCGCTGGGCGGCAGAAATGGTGAGTGGATGGAGCCTCTAGGTGCTGAAAAGACGCCCCCATAGCACCTAGAGGCTCATTTGCAACCAGTCAATTAAACCCTCAGGTGCCATGATCAACGCAAATCACAGCATCTGAGGGGTTAACTGACAGGGTTCAGTAGGATCGCCGTTCCCTGTCATTGAGGCCTGGTGCCAGCTGCATCACATGTACATTTGTATTTAGGGGTAAATTATATTCATTGGTGGCGCAGTGGCCACAGGATCCCCCCCCACCCTCCTCAGTAATATTATTCATTGGTGGCAGCGGCAGCTTCATAGCCCCCTTCCCTTAATCTTTTCATTGGTGGAAGTGGCTGCCACATCACAGTGGGGAGGGAGTCTCCCTCCTTCTCCACTGTGTCAGCTGATGAGTACATGGTGCGCGCCTAGGGTAGCGATCGCCATATTCTATAAAAGATACTAGTATAAAGCTGTCAGTATGAGGCACACAGCATTATAAATCATGATAATGCCATGCGCTTCTGTAGTCCAGACCGCACAATGCCTCTCTCACACAAAGCGTGATTCCCGTAAGGAACACACTTGTGTGAAAGAGCCCTATGTTGGGCGGAGTTAGGCTCCATTCACACGTCCGCAAAATGTGTCCGCATCCGTTCCGCAATTTTGCGGAACGGGTGCGGACCCATTCATTCTCTATGGGGACGGAATGAATGCGGACAGCACACAGTGTGCTGTCTGCAGCCGCAATTGCGGAGCGCGGCACCGATTTTGGGTCCGCAGCTCCGCAAAAAGATAGAGTATGTCCTATTCTTGTCCGCAGCTTGCGGACAAGAATAGGCATTTCTATGGGGGTGACGGGCTGGTGTGTTGCGTACCCGCAATTTGCGGGTCCGCAACACACCACGGACGTGTGAATGTAGCCTTAAAGGTGTTGTGCATTACGAGCGCCACTGCTATTGTCCCTCTTCGGGCTTTTCCAAAGATGGGAAGTAGGGTTGCCACCCGGCCAGTATTTTAGTGGCCCTGCTGGTGCTGGTAATTGTTTTCTACCAGCAATATTAATTGCCAGTATATTTCTACAAGGCCTGTTACTAGTGAGTGCTTCCATTGTGGAGTGCTCATTAGTACAGCCTTTTCCTCCCCCGCCAATTGTGTAAAATAAAAAAATAAATCACCTCCTCCATTTGCTCGTGCTGTGGGGAAGACAGGACGTGTGAGACATCATCACGCTGGAGCGCAGGTCCTGTCCTGAGCTTCCAGTTAGTGTTGTGTTTTTTTTGCAGAATGATGGGGCGCTATTCTTACTGGGGAGCGCTAACGGGGGCGCTATTCCTACTGGGGAGCGCTAACGGGGGCGCTATTCCTACTGGGGGGGCGCTAACGGGGGCGCTATTCCTACTGGGGGGCGCTAACGGGGGCGCTATTCCTACTGGGGGGCGCTAACGGGGGCGCTATTCCTACTGGGGGGCGCTATTCCTACTGGGGGGCGTTATTCTTACTGGGGAGCGCTAACGGGGGCGTTATCCTTACTGGGGAGCGCTATCGGGGGCGTTATCCTTACTGGGGAGCGCTAACGGGGGCGTTATCCTTACTGGGGAGCGCTAACGGGGGCGTTATCCTTACTGGGGAGCGCTAACGGGGGCGTTATCCTTACTGGGGAGCGCTAACGGGGGCGTTATCCTTACTGGGGAGCGCTAACGGGGGCGTTATCCTTACTGGGGAGCGCTAACGGGGGCGTTATCCTTACTGGGGAGCGCTAACGGGGGCGTTATCCTTACTGGGGAGCGCTAACGGGGGCGTTATCCTTACTGGGGAGCGCTAACGGGGGCGTTATCCTTACTGGGGAGCGCTAACGGGGGCGTTATCCTTACTGGGGAGCGCTAACGGGGGCGTTATCCTTACTGGGGAGCGCTAACGGGGGCGTTATCCTTACTGGGGAGCGCTAACGGGGGCGTTATCCTTACTGGGGAGCGCTAACGGGGGCGTTATCCTTACTGGGGAGCGCTAACGGGGGCGTTATCCTTACTGGGGAGCGCTAACGGGGGCGTTATCCTTACTGGGGAGCGCTAACGGGGGCGTTATCCTTACTGGGGAGCGCTAACGGGGGCGTTATCCTTACTGGGGAGCGCTAACGGGGGCGTTATCCTTACTGGGGAGCGCTAACGGGGGCGTTATCCTTACTGGGGAGCGCTAACGGGGGCGTTATCCTTACTGGGGAGCGCTAACGGGGGCGTTATCCTTACTGGGGAGCGCTAACGGGGGCGTTATCCTTACTGGGGAGCGCTAACGGGGGCGTTATCCTTACTGGGGAGCGCTAACGGGGGCGTTATCCTTACTGGGGAGCGCTAACGGGGGCGTTATCCTTACTGGGGAGCGCTAACGGGGGCGTTATCCTTACTGGGGAGCGCTAACGGGGGCGTTATCCTTACTGGGGAGCGCTAACGGGGGCGTTATCCTTACTGGGGAGCGCTAACGGGGGCGTTATCCTTACTGGGGAGCGCTAACGGGGGCGTTATCCTTACTGGGGAGCGCTAACGGGGGCGTTATCCTTACTGGGGAGCGCTAACGGGGGCGTTATCCTTACTGGGGAGCGCTAACGGGGGCGTTATCCTTACTGGGGAGCGCTAACGGGGGCGTTATCCTTACTGGGGAGCGCTAACGGGGGCGTTATCCTTACTGGGGAGCGCTAACGGGGGCGTTATCCTTACTGGGGAGCGCTAACGGGGGCGTTATCCTTACTGGGGAGCGCTAACGGGGGCGTTATCCTTACTGGGGAGCGCTAACGGGGGCGTTATTCTTACTGGGGAGCGCTAACGGGGGCGTTATTCTTACTGGGGAGCGCTAACGGGGGCGTTATTCTTACTGGGGAGCGCTAACGGGGGCGTTATTCTTACAGGGGAGCGCTAACGGGGGCGTTATTCTTACTGGGAGCGCTAACGGGGGCGTTATTCTTACAGGGGAGCGCTAACGGGGGCGTTATTCTTACTGGGAGCGCTAACGGGGGCGTTATTCTTACTGGGGAGCGCTAACGGGAGCGTTATTACTGGGGGCATTATTAATTCTGGGGCGCACTAATGGGGTCATTAATTCTGGGGTGCACTAATGGGTGGCATTACTATTATTGGGGGGCACTAATGGCGTCATTAATATTACTGGGGGTCACTAATGCCGACATTATTAATGCTGGGGGGCACTAATATTATTGGACGCCCCGTGTTAAGCCGTGCCCCCACAACCACACTCCCTTTGGGGTGTGGCTTAACTTCACCATATTTTTTTGTTGGGAAAGGTGGCAACCCTAATGGGAAGTATGGTTCTGTTCTAGTCAGTGACTGTATAAAGACTAGTGCCAAGGCAGAAGTTACTCATGTCAGCCAATCAGGTCCAAGCTCTGATTTCCCTGTCTGCATAAGAGAAATGAGAGCAGAAAACTTATTGGTTGCTATAGGCAGCTGCTTTACACTGAGGCGGACCTCGCTGGTACCTGAGTCTCTTATCCCCCGCGGTGGCTCGGTCATACTTGAGCTCGTATGGCTGATGCTTCTCGGCAGTAGCATCCTGCATATCCGCGGGGCTCTTGTCCCTAGTGACAGGGTCATGTCGGTGCTTGCCAGGTACAGGCTCCTTCAGGTCTTTAGCCCTCTTCTCTCGCTCATCACGGTGGCTTTCTGGAGGAATGACCCGCACGGGTTTCCTCCGCAGAGCACGCACATCCCGCTTCACCTGCACACTAACCGGGAGCCTTATTGTCAACCTAGGGCAGCCAAGCACGCTCCTCATGAGCGCCGCCATCTTGGGCCGTCGCACTTAGTGACGTCAGCGTCTAACGAGTAGCGGCCATGTTGTGACTGGCAGAATACAACTTGTGTAGGGGCCGTAATGTGCTGCAGTTACTATATTTTTTATTATTGCTTTGAGATAACGTAAAACAAGTACTGAACTGTAAATGGGGGGCGGAAGAAGGGTGTGGTCTCCATGGTGATGATGCTTGACGTCATCAAGAAGCGCCGGCTGAGAGGCAGGTTGTGGAGTTGCTATTGTAGCTGTCAAAAATGGGAGGCAGGAGAGCCCTGCACTATGTCCTCAAAGTGGCTGATAGGCCTCAGACTGCACGATTCTTCCGAGATGTTCTCGGAATGAAGGTGAGAAGTGTATACTGATCAGACAGGTGACACTTGGTTTGTATTTAGGACTAAAGCAAGGATAGCCATTGGGATCGACATGCCCCACCGTGCTCAGGTGCTGGCTAGGGGGCAGGAATTGAGCCTATTATCCTCACCTGCCCACAGCCTGGTCCTTAGGCATACATTCAGCTCCACCACCCTGGACCCCTTAACACAGCAAGCTCAGGCAGTCCAGCTGTTGTGAAGCTATAACTGTGCCTTTGTAAGCAAAACTGGGAATGGAACCGAAAATAGAGCAAACTGGTAAAATGTCACTTCAGATTTCCTAAGCCAAAGCAGATGTGCCCTGATGACCACTTAAAGGGGTTGTCTGGTTTCAGGAGGAAACCGAACAACGCATGTGATCCACCTTCAATAAAGAATAGACTGTTAGGGTGTCTTCACACCCTGTGGATTTTGTTGCAGAATTTTCCGCGACTGAAAATCTGTTCCGTTTATCAGAAATTCATGTGCGTGCCTTCCCATTGAAATGAATGGAACTCATTTTCAGTTGTGGAAAATTCTGCAACAAAATCCGCAGCATGTGAAGGCACCCTTACTTACATGACATCACCCAGGCCGCCGCTATAGTTCTCCTGGCAGTACTGATGTGATGTCATATCGACAACATGTGACCACTACAGCTAATCACTGGCTTCTTCAGTGCACCACTGAGGTCAGTGATTGGCTGCAGCAGTCAGGTGTTGACATGATGTCATCGCTGCAGTGGGGTAAACAGAGCCCTGCCGGAAGGACATGAGCCGCAGTGTGGGAGCTGTCAGGTCAGGGGTTGTTTGGTTTCCTGCTGAAGCCAAACAACCCCTTTCACCTAAAGGGAGTCTGTCAGCAGTTTTGACCATGCTTTACTGGACAAACATACCTTTTTTATGGAGCTTTTCTCACCAGGAGTAGTGGGAATGTGAAGTTATATTCTAAAATCTCTACACAGCACCAAAGGGGTCAGAGCGCTGTAGGTCCCTTTCGTTTGATTCGTGACCGAGTCCTAACATGCATGTTGTAATGTCTCTTTCAGGTTTTACGTCATGAAGAATTTGAAGAAGGTTGCAAAGCAGCTTGCAATGGGTATGGAAGATGAGATGTTACCAGCTTCTACTGATGACGCAGGGACAATGACAAACTAGTGACACGCAAAATATCAAATGAAGAATATGAAACCTAGTGAATCAACTAACTGCATCGTCCCATGATTACATAGCCAGGAAGGTATCCCAAAGAAGAAGGAATGAGACCAAATTTGTGGTTCTTGGGTGGTATACCTCTAGCACAGGAATGCTCAACCTGCGGCCCTCCAGCTGTTGTAAAACTACAACTCCCATCATGCCCTCCCGTTGGCTGATAGCTGTAGGCTGTCCGGGCATGCTGGGAGTTGTAGTTTTGCAACAGCTGGAGGGCCACTGGTTGGGCATCCCTGAAGATCTATGTACGGAACCTGTCAGCAGCTGTCCTAACCACAGGCAGCATGAAATAGCCTGCTGACCTGTGTTTTACAGGGAGTCTGTCACCAGTTTTATGCTGCCCTATCTGAGGTGTACCAGTCGTTAATACTGAGGTCATGTGAATCCACCCTTAGTCAGAGTACCTTAAAAATAAAAAACAAGGGGGTCATTATGCCTCAAATATTGGTGTAAGAAAACTGCGCATTTTGTTGTATGCAATATTTGAGGCACAATTAGCAACTTTTGGCCCTTTATGCCACTTCTCTAAAGGGACAAGAAAAGGGGCCCTGGCAGGTGGCACAGCAGAGCTGTCTCCGTTACCATTATTCACATCAGTTTTCTGCCATAAATAAAGACAGGAGGCTGCCAGATTTGAGTCTGCAGGAAGATGCAACAACTCGAGGTGTGCGTTTCTGCATAAATTTGGCGCATCTTCCGGCTGCTCAGGATGATTAGAGACGGCCACAGAAAACGACGGTCTTGATGAATGTCCCCCAAGTTCCTGTTCTCTTCTGTCAAGTTAATGTCATGTAGTCGTACTTTCTTGCAGTATATTTATGATTAATGTGTTTAACTACAACCTGTTGTACATCATTTCAGCCCCTATGATGGGAAGTGGAGTAAAACCATGATAGGCTATGGGTCTGAAGACAGCCACTTTGTTGTGGAGCTGACCTACAACTATGGAGTCGGGGAGTACCGTCTCGGCAATGATTTTTTGGTATGCCTAATGTTTCATGGTGTTTCTCAGATGAACACGTAGGTGACTTGTTTTATAGTTACTGTGGTTTAATACTAGTTGTTTAAACGCACACTAGCCTTTTAATAAAATAGTTATTTAGTGAAATGAGACTCATTGCAGCAGCATTCAGAGCATTAAATTAACGTGAGGGACTGAAAGTGTGTTCTGTTACTGTGTTTCATCAGGGACTGACACTACAGTCCAGTCAAGCTGTAGTCAATGCAAAGAAGATGAATTGGCCGCTTTCTGAAGTATCACCTGGACTGTTCCAGACTGAAGCTCCTGGAGGTTACAAGTTCTTATTAGAAGACAAAACTCAACCCAACACAGGTAACATAGTACATAAGGTCAAAAAAAGACATTTGTCTATCCAGTTCAGCCTGTTATCCTGCAAGTTGATCCAGAGGAAGGCAAAAAAAAACTGTGAGGTACAAGCCAATTTTCCCCACTTTAGGGGAATAAAAAATTCCTTCCCGACTCCAATCAGGCAATCAGAATAACTCCCTGGATCAACGACCCCTCTCTAGTAGCTATAGCCTGTAATATTATTACACTCCAGAAATACATCCAGGCCCCTCTTGAATTCCTTTATTGTACTCACCATCACCACCTCCTCAGGCAGAGAGTTCCATAGTCTCACTGCTCTTACCGTAAAGAATCCTCTTCTATGTTTGTGTACAAACCTTCTTTCCTCCACATGATAGGGCAGCACCAGTCACTGCCTCCCACTGAAAACAGTTGGAGGTAGGTTTAAAGCATTTTTTTTCCATGCTCATTCCAATGCGATTTGTGTGGCAGAATCGGCATAAAAAAAAAGTTCTTAGAACCAGGCCTTATACCAGGAGTCAGCAAACTTTGGCACTCCAGCTGGGAAACTACACTCCCAGCATGCTGGCTTGCTCGGCTGTTCTAACTCACATAGAAGTGAATGGAGCATGATGGGAGTTGTAGTCTCACAACAGCTGGAGTGTCAGTGGTTGCTGATCCCTGCCTTAACTCTATTCTGATTATCAACTTTTTCTATCTTAAAAAAATAAAAAAAATAAAGCCTTTTTAGTGAGATATGTCACATTTAGAGTTCTAGAACTCGAAGCAGATCTAAGAGGATATTTTATTTGATATGCAATATTTTTACAGATCCAGTGCAGAAAGTGACTGTTGCTGTATCCAACCTGCAAAAGTCTACTGCCTACTGGTCTGACTTGTTAGGCCTCAGAGTCTATCATGAGGATAAGGCCAAAAAGAGCGTCCTGTTGGGCTATGCAGACAACCAGGTAGAGACATCTTCATTTTATTTTGTTACACGCTACTATTCTTAAAGTAGAACTCCTGCAAAAAAATGTTTATTCTCTGACCTGCTAGAAAGACACATGATGTAATCTTCTCATCAGTGACTGTATTTGTGAGCTATCCCCTCCCTTCTGATCCTCAGCTGTATCATGTGACCAATACTCTGATCTCTGACTGACACAGGACAGGAAGTCCGTTACTTCTCTATTCATTCCTATGAGACTGACATTGAGGCTCCCATAGAAATACATAGAGAAACTAACTTCCTGTCCACACATAAGATGCTGTGTCATTTGGAAAGTCTGATTGCTGGTCACATGACACAGCTGAGACGCAGAAGGGAGGGGATAGCTCACAAATACAGACACTGCAGGTCAGAGAATAACATTTACTGAAAACACAGATCATTGACTTATATAGGAACAGTGTCCTGTAACTGGTTAACTGGGCTATTTTATATAATTGCATCTAAAAGGTCATGTGCAGTTTGCTTAATAGCAGCTGAGACAGGATACAGCAGACTCATAGGGGGTCATTTACTGAAGTCTGCCATTTTACATGCCTTTCTCAGTAAACGCCCTGCTGTCAGAGGATCCGACCAATTTATTAGGAGGTGCACTTAATATATTTGTCACATCATCTGCTGTCCGTGAGTCAGAACAGAAATGTACTTGCTTTCTGGCTCAATGTCATTAAACCACTTTAATTTAACTGATGATCTATCCTCTGGATAGATCATCAGCTTCTGATCGGCGGGGTCCGACACCCGGGACCCCCGCCGATCAGCTGTTTGAGAAGGCAGCGGCGCTCCAGTAGCGCCGCGGCCTTCTCACTGTTTACCGCTGGCTCAGTGACGTCACGACTAGTATCAACTAGCATGGGCGCGGCTAAGCTCCATTCAAGTGAACAGAGCTTAGCCCCGCCCACGCTAGTTGATACTAGTCGTGATGTCACTGGGTCGGCGATAAACAGTGAGAAGGCCGTGGCGCTGCTGGAGCGCCGCTGCCTTCTCAAACAGCTGATCGGCGGGTGTCCCGTGTGTCGGACCCCCGCCGATCAGAAGCTGATAATCTATCCAGAGGATAGAGCATCAGTTAAATGAAAGTGCAGAACCCCTTTAAATGAGTTAGGCAGTCTAGCTCCTACTTGCAGCTCGCCTCCTCCCACCCACTTTTTGGAAAAGTGGTAAGGGAAGTGAAAAAGTCAAAAAGTTGCACATTTTGATGCAAACGATACTTGTAACAAAATTTGCAACTATTCTAAGTGCCCTCTTTCTGAATAGGGCAGATTCAGAACCATGAGCATATTGTATTCTGTTTTGGCAGGTTACCCAAAATGAACATAATTTGTTGATGTTTGATATAATAGCCCAGCAGAGCTGTTATTGTAGTTTGCTGCCCTTCGATAGGGCATCGTATGGTGGTGACAGATTCACTTTTACTGTTGCTGTTTCCAAGGGGAAAAACCAAGCATATCAGGACATTCCCACCTGCTTTTTATGAAGACAAGTGAAGTAATCTGATTGGATGCTATGGGCAACTTCTCCTCTGCACCAGTTTTAATAACTCTTCATCCTCCAGAACATCATACATTACCTGAATGAATCTCCAAAAATGGGGAGAGGGTAACTAATTTAGGTGTCACTTTATAGTGCAAGCTGGAGCTGCAGGATATCGGGGGACCAGTGGATCATGCTACAGCGTTTGGACGAATTGCATTTGCTTGTCCAAAAGATGAGGTTAGATTTTAAATGACTTTTTATTATTTAAATTATCCAAAGTTTTTTTGCATATTGCATATAAAAATAACAAAAAACTCAACCAAGCGAGTTGTATCTGTACAAACGTTCAAGTTTATCATAGTTGAAAAGATAAAATAGTAACTTATTCAGTAGCAGAATGAAAAGAAATGTAAAAAAACGCAACATATAATTATATTTTGTGAATTAAATATTTTTGTTAAAGTTTCATATTTAAAGGGGTTCCTGGCCGATCCTGGCAGGTTGTTGGGGGTCAGACACCCTGCTAATCAGCTGTTTGGGTTTAGTTCTGTTGCCAGGAGTCAGTGTTGGAACTAGTGGACAGAGCTCATCATTGCAGGGCTGCTCCCATTGACGTCTGTAGTAAGGTTCTCCCTCGGCTACACCCGAACAGCTGATCGGCGGCATTGATCCCCTCCCTACTAGTCACCAAGTGATGGCCCATAATGAGGATTTACTTGAAAGGGAATCTGTCACCTGGTTTGAGCATATTAAAGTGTTACTACTGCCATGTACAATAAAATACCTTATTTCTTGCTGTAGTCTTCATTTTTTGTTTCATTAGCAATTAAATCCACTATTTCTGTTATGCAAATGAGTAGCCAAGGTGCCCAGAGGGGCGTTATTATCCTTCTCTGGAGCCCAGGAGCTCCCCCGTACAGTGCCCAGCCCGCCTTCCTTTAGAGCCCAGCCCGCCTCTTCCAGCATAAGTAACTGCCCACACCCGAACTCCTTACCACCTCCCCCCGTCTGATACGTCATTATTTGGATGCAACTGCGCCCACAGATTCCTTGCGTCCACTCGATGAAATCTCAGGCAGGCGCAGTACCGCGGACTGCATGCGCGATGTAGAAGCCCCTGGGGGCAATAGCTTTAAATTTGTCACTGGGCTCGGCGCATGCCTAGTGACACATTTGAAGCTGTTGCCCTCAGGAGCTTCTACATCTCGAAGGCGCAGGTATTTTATTGTACATGACAGTAGTAACACTTTAATCTGCTCAAACCAGGTGACAGATCCCCTTTAAATGTACTTCCAGTAGGCCACAAATTTGTAATAGTGCAGAACTGTTCATTACAGTTCTTGTTAGATCTCCCACCTGGAGAATTCAATAAGAATGGCTTCATTTGTATAATTATTAAAAGGAGCTACATACTGAGGTAGCTTATGTGCTAGTAGTGAATTTTATTTTTATTTTTTCCATATATTGTTGTTTTTGTAACATGGCAAAGACAAAATGCCTCTTCATCCACATTTGGCTATTGTGAGCCTTTGTCAGGAGTTCTGCCATGTTGTACCATGAAAACCTTTAATGGTAACACCGCTATAAGTCGTTGGGTTTATTGTTCATCATATTGGATACATCATACCATGGGATATGGCACAGTTTCCCCTCATGATACCAGTGTGGAAAGAGCTTCACTTTTTTTTTTTTTTTTTTTTTAAAGTCAATTTCTCCTAAAGGAAGAAAATAAAACACATGACAAGGCCTCATACACACATAGTATCCGTATTTGCAGTCTGCAAATTGCCGATCCACAAAACACGGATACCGGCTGTGTATATCCTGCATTTTCCCCTTCTGCAGGCCCGCAGTATGTTACAAATGCCTATTCTTGTTCACAAAATGGACAAAAATAGGACATGTTCTATTTTATTTATTTTTTGGGGGGCCACGGAACGGACATACGGATGCGAATAGCACATGTTGCGCTGTCCACATGTTTTATGGACCCAGCTAATATGAATGGATACGCATCTGATCCGCAAAAAAAATGAGGACCAGTATCTAACCAAAGAATACAACTATCACTAGGATGTTAGATTCCATATATTTTATATCACTTTTTTGGTATTTGTCTTCTGTTTTTGCCAGCTTCCAGCTATTGAGGCAACCATGAAAAGAGAGAATCAAAAGATCCTAACTCCACTTGTAAGCCTGGACACCCCAGGGAAAGCTACAGTCCAAGTTGTTATCTTGGCTGATCCTGTGAGTAATTGCTTCACCAGTAGATATTAAAGTGTAGCTCCAGTTAATTATGATCAGGATTTACTCCATGGTGCAAAATTGCCATTAAAGTGTAACTGTCATTCTTTTATTTATTATTAGGGGCAGTGATACTAACCATTTTTGTAATATACTTTAATTACTAAAATAGTACATTTCCATTAGAAAAATAGCTCTAAAGTGACCCATTTTGAGCCTTAGCAACGCTCATCTGTCTTCTGTTTACATAACAGTCAGTGTTAGCAAGTCTCCAATGTTATGTAAACAGAAGACAGAGGAGCGTTGTTAAGGCTCAAAATGGTTGACTTTAGAGCTATATTTGTGATAGAAATGTACGATTTCAGTAATTAAAGTATATTACAAAAATGGTCATTATCGCTGCCCCTACACATTACAAAAAGAATGAGAGTTACACTTTAAGGGGTTGTCTCACTTCAGTAAGTGGCATTTATCATGTAGAGAAAGTTTATACAATGTATTGTTATTGTCCATATTGCTTCCTTTGCTGGCTGGATTCATTTTTCTATCACATTATACACTGCTCGTTTCCATGGTTACAGACCACCCTACAATCCTTCAGTGGTGGTCGTGCTTGCACAATATAGGAAAAAGCCGTAGCCTATGTTCGGTCCCATGGCCCCGGCCACCAGAGAGGCTGACTCTCTTTTTCTTCTAGTGTGCAAGCACTACCACCACTGATGGATTGCTGGGTGGTCTGTAACCATGGAAACGAGCAGTGTATAATGTGATGGAAAAATGAATCCAGCCAGCAAAGGAAGCAATATGGATAATAACAGCACATTAGTAAGTGGCTTGTATTAACTTTCTCTACATGATAAACGCCACTTACTAAAGTGAGACAACCCCCTTTAAACATCTTTGTATGATTTAATCAAAAACACAACGACATCTCTTCTACCACCACATACATTTCTGGCATATCGATGGGAAGCCTAAACATTTTTTAGTGTTGTGTTTGCATATTTTTCATATTTTTTAAGCAAGAACAAGACAAAATTCACACAGAACAATAAATAAATGTCTTTCCTTAGGTATTTAAAAGTTGCTACCTGGAGAAATGTATTTAGCTATTTCTAACAACCATGACGGCCACCATAACCACTCCAAGTCCGATTTGCTATTTTTTGGTCACTTTCCCGCCTAAAAATATTGAATAAAAAGTTATAAACACCCCAAAATTGTATCAATGAAAAAGACAGGTCGCTCAGCAAAAATGAGCCCTTACACAGCTCCATGGATATCAATTTAAAAAAGCTATAGAGGTCAGAATAGGGCAATGAAAAGTAAGCATTTTGTTTTTTTAAAAGTATTGAAACACAAGAAAAACTATATAAAAATGTGGTATCACCATAATCATACTGACCTGCAAATTAAAGTAAAAAAGGTAATTTTAACCGAATAGGGAACGCTGTAAAAAGAAAACCCATTAAAAAATGACAGAATTGCGTTTACACCCCATTTGGAAATGTTTTCCTTTTACATTGTATATAATTGCATGGTGCCATAAGAAAGTACAATTTGTCCCGCAAAAAATAAGATTCCACCTTTCATTTTATACAGCTCCTTTGAAAAGTGGAATCTGATTGGTTGCTATGGGCAACTGAGCCAGTTCTACTTTACACCAGTTTGATAAATCTCCCCCTTAGGCCTATTGCACACGACCGTATGGCTTTTTCAGTGTTTTGCGATCCGTTTTAAACGGATCCGTTGTTCCGTTTTTTGTTTCCGTTGTGTTTCCGTTTCCGTTCCGTTTTTCCGTTCCGTTTTTCCGTATGGCAAATACAGTATACAGTTATTTCATAGAAAAAATTGGGCTGGGCATAACATTTTCAATAGATGGATCCGCAAAAAACGGAACGGATACGGAAGACATACGGATGCACTTCCGTATGCATTCCGTTTTTTTTTGCGGACCCATAGACTTTAATGGAGCCACGGAATGTGATTTGCGGCCAAATATAGGACATGTTCTATGTTAAAACGGAACGGAAAAACGGAAACGGAATGCATACGGAGTACATTCCGTTTTTTTTGCGGACCCATTGAAATCAATGGCTCCGTATACGGACCGTATACGGACCGCAAAAAACGGCCAGTAAACGGGAAAAAAAAACGGCCGTGTGAAAGAGGCCTTAGTTGCAGTTATTGCTGCACAAGAGGGTCACACCAGATACTGAAAGTGAAGGTTTACATACATTTGCCATTCACAGAATGGATCTTTTTTCTAATTTTTTGACTCATTTGTTTGATTTGGTCCTCTTTATTTAGTTTTAGGACTTGTGTGGAAATCTGATGTAGTTTTAGGTCAAATGTATGAAGAAATATAGAAAATTCTGAAGGGTTCACAAGCTTTCAAGCATCACTGTAGTGTACAGCAAAACCATTTGTGTACTTCTTTTAATTTTTTTGACCCAATAAAACATTGGATGACCATGAGTGGAGTTGTCTCCAATTCTGACCACTGGAGCAGGGTGTCAGCTGTATGTTACAGCTGATATCCACTTCTGATGGTGTGCACTCAGCTCCTGAGCCTGGGTGGTTGCTGTCCTGTACTTGTATGGTGGGTTGTGGAAAGTACTTTCCAACAGTGTCATGTATATCCAGTGGATGTTGGTAAGGGGTTATTTTCGATACAGTGACTTAGATCCTATGTTATGACCTGTGGAAGACTGGATCAAAGCCCTGGTGCTGCAATACACTGGTCACGGAGCCATGGTGTAATATAATAGCGGTCACACGTTTTTCATAAGCTCTTGGCATCATGCAACCTCTAAACTCTTTCCCCAATATTTGGCATTGTAATGATTACAAGACTCCTAGGATAGCTCTCCCGGTCTGGCTCCATGCCAGCTGCCCTAGTCTTAAATGACTTTATTGCATTTTACCGGTTCAGGAACTATTGGATTTATTAGATTAGAAAGACTCAATACCTCAGATCATAGGAAAGGCCCAATAATGTCTTCCTCTTTAATTACCCAGTAAACATCTTAACCAGATGCTGCATAAGAGACATATTAAATACAGGAGCTTTAGGACTGTAGACTCCGAGTAATATTCCTCCTAAATTGGTTCCATCTCCGTATGGCAGCAGCATTTTAGTTTTCACTTTCATCATCATAAACTGATAGCAGCACATTACTGTGGAATAATTCAGAACAGAACATGCGGCTACATTTCTATGGGATGTTTTGAAGTCATCACTTACAGGTTAGCGTAGTTTCTTGTGTAGCTGACCTTGCGA
Organism: Bufo bufo; assembly: GCF_905171765.1. Lineage (NCBI taxonomy): Eukaryota > Metazoa > Chordata > Amphibia > Anura > Bufonidae > Bufo > Bufo bufo. Next base: position 390,409,784 of record NC_053391.1, read on the forward strand.
GTGGAGACTTTCTCGATGGCATAGCTCTATAGGATGCAGCCTAGGGGGTTCTCTGCCGTACTATAAAAGTGGCGCACTGTATACACTCATTGTTTGCTGTTGTCTTTTAGGATGGTCATGAAATTTGCTTTGTTGAAGATAAAGCATTCCAAGAACTGTCCCAGTTCGATCCAAAGGCTGATCAGCTTCTCAATGATGTAAGTTTCCATCAGTGAAAAACATGAAGACTGTTCTGTATTGTGGCACCCTGTCATGCTTCTTCTCTCATTTCAACCTGGCTCAGGAAAGGTGAATGCAGGAATCTGAAGTATGGAAAACTGTGTTTTGTTTTTTTACTGTGTATTTTTGTCTACTATTAAAGCGACCTTGCAGGATGTGAGTGCTAAACATATATATGAGCTGTGCTGGTCTCATCATCTGTCACCCTGTACCTGAGTAGTAAGCCAAATAAACTGGTAGCTTCATCTCAGTCTCCTGATTCAAACGTTTTTGTCCCCCTTCAGATCAGTGCCTCTGTTGGTGAGAAACTAAACCTTTTGTATAATGCAAATGAGCTGTTTGGTGCAATGAGGGCATCACCGTTGCACCTCATCATACCAATAGCTCCCTTCCCTATCTCATTTAACTCCACCCCCAGTGCTGAGTGACATGGAGAGGCAGTGGCCATGTAATCTCACCTGGCCCTCTGTTCTAGCCTGTGCATCGGCAGTACAGCCCCGATGCTTGCTAGGGCTGCATAGTACTGTTCTGCATGTGCACCAGCACACAGGCGAGAACGCAGGGCCAGGCAAGATTACATTACCACTGCCTGGTCCTGTCACTAAGAGCTGGAGGGCAGGGCTACACGCAATAGGGAAGGGAGCTGTTAGTGCAACGGTGATGCCCTCGTTACACCTAACAGCTCATTTTGCACAAAAGTCTTAGGCCTCTTTCACACGGGCGTTGCGGGAAAATGTGCGGGTGCGTTGCGGGAACACGCGCGATTTTTCCGCGCGAGTGCAAAAGATTGGGATCGGTGTTCTGTAGATTGTATTATTTTCCCTTATAACATGGTTATAAGGGAAAATAATAGCATTCTGAATACAGAATGCATAGTAAAATAGCGCTGGAGGGGTTAAAAATAAATAAAATATATATATATATATATATATATATATATATATAAATATAAAATTTAACTCACCTTAATCCACTTGATCGCACAGCCCGGCATCTCCTTCTGTCTTTATCTTAGCTGTGTGGAGGAACAGGACCTGTGGTGACGTCACTCCGGTCATCACATGATCCATCACATGATCTTTTACCATGGTGATGTCACCACAGGCCCTGTTCCTCCACATAGCTAAGATGAAGACAGAAGGAGATGCCGGGCTGTGCGATCAAGTGGATTAAGGTGAGTTAAATTATTTTTTATTTTTTTTAACCCCTCCAGCGCTATTTTACTATGCATTCTGTATTCAAAATGATATTATTTTCCCTTATAACCATGTTATAAGGGAAAATAATAATGATCGGGTCTCCATCCCGATCGTCTCCTAGCAACCATGCGTGACAATCGCACCGCATCCGCTTGCGGATGCTTGCGATTTTCACGCAACCCCATTCACTTCTATGGGGCCTGCGTTGCGTGAAAAACGCAGAATATAGAGCATGCTGCGATTTTCACGCAACGCACAAGTGATGCGTGAAAATCACCGCTCATGTGAACAGCCCCATAGAAATGAATAGGTCGGGATTCAGTGCGGGTGCAATGCGTTCAACTCACGCATCGCATCCGCGCGGAATACTCGCCCGTGTGAAAGGGGCCTTATTTTCTCAGCAATGGAGGCACTGATCTGCAGGGGGCCAACAACTTTTAAATCAGGAGACCATGATGAAGCTACTGGTTTATTACTCGGGTACATAGTGACAGATGATCTTCGAGCACATGCTTTGTAATATTTTTAATGTTTCTGCTCCCCTTCAGGTGAATTTACTTACCCTCCATCTTGCAGCCAACATGTAGGCTCCCTCTCAGTCTTCAGAGTGGGTGGTGAGACTAGGCAAGATGACATAATGTATTGCACACTGCTCACTCTATGGAATCGGTGGCGTCGCCAGGGGGGGGCCAGAGGGGCTACGCCCTCCCCTACATCACGCTGTGCCCCAACTAAAATGCCCCCCCCAAATGAGCGGCTGCCATTGCGCTCATCTCCATAGTCAGATTCTGCCTGTGCTGCGGCGGGGCAGGGGAGGGAGAGGCGTGTCCCTTCCTCTGATAGGCTGCCAGCCTAGTGCCTGCAGCCTATCAGAGGCCGGCGCAGGCAGCGCGATGACGTCATTGCGCCGCCTGAGCAATACAGCGCAGGACACAGGCCGGAATAGGCCTGCATCGCATCGCTGACATGGAGGTAAGTATAAGTGTTTTTTTTTTTTTTTTTTACAATAGTTTTACAGGCACATGATGGGGGGGCTTATTACAGGCACATGATGGGGGGGCTTATTACTGGCCCATGATGGGGGGGGCTTATTACTGGCCCATGATGGGGGGGGCTTATTACTGGCCCATGATGGGGGGGCTTATTACTGGCCCATGATGGGGGGGCTTATTACTGGCCCATGATGGGGGGGCTTATTACTGGCCCATGATGGGGGGGCTTATTACTGGCCCATGATGGGGGGGCTTATTACTGGCCCATGATGGGGGGGCTTATTACTGGCCCATGATGGGGGGGCTTATTACTGGCCCATGATGGGGGGGCTTATTACTGGCCCATGATGGGGGGGCTTATTACTGGCCCATGATGGGGGGGCTTATTACTGGCCCGTGATGGGGGGGCTTATTACTGGCCCGTGATGGGGGGGCTTATTACTGGCCCGTGATGGGGGGGCTTATTACTGGCCCGTGATGGGGGGGCTTATTACTGGCCCGTGATGGGGGGCTTATTACTGGCACGTGATGGGGGCTGGGCTCTTGTTACTGGCATGTGATGGGGGGGCTCTTGTTACTGGCACGTGATGGGGGTCACTTGTTACTGGCACGTGATGGGGGGCACTTGTTACTGGCACGTTATTGGTGGGCACTATAGGGGCATCTACTGAGGCCACAAAGAAGGGGTATTTTATATGGGGGCTCTGTACATTAGCATTTTATACTGGGACACATTATGGTGGGTACTATGGGGAAGGGGAGAGAGGAGTACTATGGAGTCATCTACGGGGGGCACTAAGAAGGGGTATTTTATGGGTAAATTATGGGGGACACTGAGGGCTTCTACTGGGGCACGATATATGGGGCAATTTATACTGGTACATTATGGGGGGCACTAGGAGGAAGGGGGGAAAGGAGCACTATGGGCACTATATAGGGGTATTTTATCCTGGCACATTATGGGGCACTATGGGGACATTAGCTCAACTGGGGGCATTACAAGGGGGTATTTTTTGCATTGTCACATTATAAGGAGAATGTGCCCCACAATATACCTCTACACTGTGCCACACAATATACAGTATACCTCTACACTGAGCCACACAATATACAGTATACCTCTACACTGTGCCCCACAATGTACAGTATACCTCTACACTGTGCCCCACAATGTACAGTATACCTCTACACTGTGCCCCACAATGTACAGTATACCTCTACACTGTGCCCCACAATGTACAGTATACCTCTACACTGTGCCCCACAATGTACAGTATACCTCTACACTGTGCCCCACAATGTACAGTATACCTCTACACTGTGGAGTCTGTTCTATAAGCACCCTTGTTCTGTGGCGGCAGACAGAAAATAATCTGGAAGTGCCCCTCCCGAGACCAGGCTATGGATCCGCCACTGGTCTGGACCGCTCACAGCAGTGTACATTTCTTCTAAACTGTAATCCGTACCCTCTGACCTGCAGAAATCAGCTCGGTAACAACTAACAGTGCCTGTAGACTGTAGCCTGGCCCTGTTACCGAAGCTAGCTGAGTGGTGTAAGGTTAAGGTACTAGTAGAGATGATCGGCCGCTGAATCCTGATTTAAAGTTAAAGTTACTGTAGGATATGGATTACAGTTTAGAAATGTCAAATGTACACTCCTGTGAGAGGCGGGGAAGGAGATCTGTGGATGACACTGTTATGGAGGGGGAAATGAGGATAACACTGTTATAGGGAGGGGGATCTGTGGATGACACTGTTATGGAGGGGGAAATGGGGATGACACTGTCATGGGGTGGATCTGTGAATGACACTGTAATGGGGTGGGTCTGTGGATGACACATATAGCATAAGATGCTATATACTGTATGTGTCATCCACAGATCCCCCCCCATAGCAGTGTCATCCACAGATCCCCCCTCCCTATAAAAGTTTTTTTTTAAAAACACAGACAGCAGGACTTTTCTTCCCTGTTGCGGTTTTAGGTATTGGGTAAAGTATCGCAGCATTTCTAAGCATACTTGTGTAAATGTATCGTTGTTATAGCTGCCTCCCCTACTTTTGTCCTGGCCCCCAGTGTGCCCCCCCCCCAAAATTTGAAAGCTAGAGACGCCACTGATGGATATCCTGATGCCATCTTGGCAACATCCTGTCAGTGTGGTCCGAGGAACTGTGAGGGAAGGTTTTCAAGTTGAAAATAGCACTGACGTGATCAGCACTGTGCCCGGAGCCTTGCAAAGGGAGGCAGGCACGTAAATGCATTTATAATTCTCCTGCGTCACATCTATTACAAAACTGTATTCCTGCAGCAACAACTAGGGGCGCTCAGGGCATAGAAAAGTATGCACTTACAATTGACTGAAATGGCAACAACTGAGGTGAAATAATGTTTGCATTTTGTTGTTTATGGGCATTTAGGAAGCCTTATTATCAAGTAACGAATCCCTTTAAAATTCTAGTATATGTAATTGTGATGGATGCCCATAAATCTTTTTGCTTTGTTCATTTCTTACAGGCAATGTCAGCAGACAAGAGTGATGAATGGTTCGCAAAACACCAAAGACAGAAGCCATCTGCGTGATCAACCAGAATGATGTAAAAGCCTTTACCAGCCTCTGCTTTATAGGCTCACAAAGGAAAAAAAATGACGTGATGACCAATAAAGTTGCATAAAATTAAATGTTTTGATATAAAATCTGTTCAGATTTTTGGAATAACAAAGGGTGCACTGTTTTCCCTGCATTGGCTCGTCCAGGCAAAATATAAAATTGCATGGCCGAGTACGGGATGCAGAGCTTGGCTCAGTCTACAAGAACTGGAGCTGCTTTTTCTTAGACACTTCTTGATATGGTTTACAGACAGTGGCAGACTTTACCACTATGCAAATGCTTTGGGCCCCAGAAATCATGGGGCAGAAGAACAACTAAACCAGGGGCAAACATACCGCCTGTGCAGCAAGTTCAGCTGCCAAGGAGGTTTAAAAAAGCACTCCCACAACATTTTTTATTCTCTGGTCTGATAGTAAGGTGATGATGTAAACTGTAGTGATGGTAATTTTCTTACCAGTGACTGTATTTATTATTAAAGCGCCATTCATTCCATAGCGCTGTACATATGAGAAGGGGTATACATACATAATACAGACAATTGCACTAATCATAAGACAAGTTACAAACTGGTACAGAAGGAGAGAGGGCCCTGCCTGTGAGGGCTTACAATCTACATGGTATGGGAGAAGGACACAGTAGGTGCGGGTGAAGTTGGTCATGGCGAGGTGGTGCGGGAGTGAGGTCTGTGAGGTATGATGTGATCCAGGAGGTTTGCAACAGAAGGGAGTGGTCAACAGTGTCGAAGGCAGAGGACAGGTCAAGGAGGAGGACAGAGTATTGTTTCTTGGTTTTGGCTGTTAGTAGATCATTGGTGACTTTGGTAAGGGCAGTCTCAGTCGAGTGGTGGGGTCGGAAGCCAGATTGTAGGCGGTCAAAGAGGGAGCAGGAGGAGAGGTTAGAGGACAGTTCAGAATGGACATGTTGTTCAAGTAGCTTTAAGGCATACGGAAGAAGTGATATGGGGCGATAACTGGACAAAGAAGATGGGTCAAGTGAAGGCTTTTTGAGGATGGATGTAATGGTAGCATATTTAAAAGCAGAGGGGAATACACCAGTGGTTAGTTATAAGTTGAAGAGATGAGTTAGGGCTGGCATAAACACTGTGATGAGGTGGGATGGGATTGGGTCAAGTGCACAGGTGGTGAGATGAGATCTGGAGAGTAGAGTGGAGAGTTTTTCTTCTGTAATGGTGGGAGAAGAGGACCGAGCAGTTATGTAGAGGGTCTGTGGGGACTGTGTAGTTAAGCTTTCTCTGATGTTGACTGTCCTTTGTTTGAAGTATTTGGCAAAGTCCTCAGCTGAGAAGAGAGGTTGGGGGCCCTGGGGGACGGAGAAGGGAGTTAAAAGTGTTAAAAAGTTGTTTAGGGCTGTGGGACAGGGAAGATATGAGAGATGAGAAGTAGGCCTGTTTTATCATCAGCGAGTGAGGATTTGAATATGAGGAGGGATTGTTTGTAATGCGGTGAAATGATCTTTAGAATGGAATTTCTTCCATCGCCGCTCAGCAGCGCTGGAACTTGTCTGAGTTTTTTGGTCAGGTTGGTGTACCAGGGTTGTCTGTTAATTTTTCGGGTTTTGTTGTGTGTGAGGGGGGCAACAGTGTCCAGAGCTGTACTTATTGTGGTGTTATATAGGGTGGTAGCAGCATCTGGGTCTTGGAGGGAACAGATGGTAGAGAGTGGGAGAAGAGAGTCAGAAAGAAAGCGAATGTTGAGATGTTTCCTGCGGGGGTGTGCTGGTGTGTGGACCGGGGGAGCAGAGAAGAGACCAATGAAGAGAAGGTGAGTAGGTTGTGGTCGGATAGGGGGAGAGGCGAATTAGAAAGGTTAGATAGGGAGCAGAGGCGGGTAAAGATAAGATCCAGAGTGTGACCATCTCTGTGGGTGGGAGCTGAAGACCGCTGTGATAGGCCGAAGGAGGAAGAGAGTGATAGGAGTTTAGAGGCGGCCGAGTGGCACGTGTCAGTAGGGATGTTAAAGTCACCCATGATGATAGTGGGGATGTCGGCAGAAAGAAAGTGTAGTAGCCAGGTGTTAAAGTGGTCAAGAAAGATGGTGGCTGGGCCTGGGGGGCGGTAAATGACGGCTACTTTAAGGTTGGAGGGAGAGTAGATGCGAACAGAGTGTACTTCAAATGAGGTGAGCGTAATGGAGGGTGGCAGTGGAATTGGGCTGTAAGACCAACTCCTCCACCATGTTTGCATGTATTTGTGAGTTATAACCTCTCTTCAGATCCTCAGCTATGTCTTGTGACAGACACTCTGTCTACAAATAAGACAGCATCTTATGTGTGGACAGGAACCCAGTTTCTTTATATGGATATGTAGAGAGAATCTCTAAATCGCACATCCTCATACCTATGCTTCTGATATACAACTGTTTTCAATTATCAGCATTTCTTATGATAAAACATGGCTATCTAGCGATGCTATCAATCATTTGCTGTGCACTATAAAGAGGCAATTAGTATACAGTTTGATTAAAGCGCATAGGCCCACTTACCGCGACAAGGATGCCTCTTGTTTAAGTGGGAACCTACTCTAACCATGGCGCAGAGCCGTGCGGCGACCACCACGCCTCCACACCGCTCCAGCAGGCAATGGGATCCAGCAGCCGCACAGCAGCCCCACTATACAGTGAGGCCACATGGGCCCCATCACTCCACCAGCACGGCACAGAAGCAGAGACGGCCGCCGTCCAGCGCCGCATGTGAACTGGTGCAAATGGCTCACCTGTTCACAGCCTCTCAGGAACTCCAACTGAGATGTGGTAGGAATTTATAGACCCTTTGCAGACTTCTGCTAATTAAAAAGCACCTAAGCCACATGGGGAGGAGTGCTGATTCAGGGGAGGGGGGGAAAGAAGTTTATAGCATAAATTGTATGGATATGTAGAGAGAATCTCTAAATCGCACATCCTTATACTTATGCTTCTGATATACAACTGTTTTCAATTATCAGCATTTCTTATGATAAAACATGGCTATACAGCGATGCTATCAACCTTGTCGCGGTAAGTGGGCCTATGCGCTTTGATCAAACTGTATACTAATTGTCTCTTTATAGTGCACAGCAAATGATTGATAGCATCGCTGTATAGCCATGTTTTATCATAAGAAATGCTGATAATTGAAAACAGTTGTATATCAGAAGCATAGGTATGAGGATGTGCGATTTAGAGATTCTCTCTACATATCCATACAATTTATGCTATAAACTTCTTTCCCCCCCTCCCCTGAATCAGCACTCCTCCCCATGTGGCTTAGGTGCTTTTTAATTAGCAGAAGTCTGCAAAGGGTCTATAAATTCCTACCACATCTCAGTTGGAGTTCCTGAGAGGCTGTGAACAGGTGAGCCATTTGCACCAGTTCACATGCGGCGCTGGACGGCGGCCGTCTCTGCTTCTGTGCCGTGCTGGTGGAGTGATGGGACCCGGGGCCCATGTGGCCTCACTGTATAGTGGGGCTGCTGTGCGGCTGCTGGATCCCATTGCCTGCTGGAGCGGTGTGGAGGCGTGGTGGTCGCCGCACGGCTCTGCGCCATGGTTAGAGTAGGTTCCCACTTAAACAAGAGGCAACCTTGTCGCGGTAAGTGGGCCTATGCGCTTTGATCAAACTGTATACTAATTGTCTCTTTATAGTGCACAGCAAATGATTGATAGCATCGCTGTATAGCCATGTTTTATCATAAGAAATGCTGATAATTGAAAACAGTTGTATATCAGAAGCATAAGTATAAGGATGTGCGATTTAGAGATTCTCTCTACATATCCATCCAGTTTCTTTATATATTCCTATGGGAGCCTCAATGTCAGTCTCATAGGAATCAGTGCAGAAACTGACTTCCTGTACTTTGTCAGTTGGAGAGGAAGAGTGTTGGTCACATGACACAGCTTAGGATCAGAACGGAGGTTATAACTCACAAATACAGTCACTGTTAAGAATATTACCTTCACTACAATTTATATCACGTACCTTTCTAATAGGCCAGATAATAAAGATTTTTGTGGGAGTGCTTCTTTAAATCAGTAGCAGAAATGCCCCGGCTGCATGGGGATGGAGCTTAGCAGGCTGATCGGGGCAGAGATTAGTGGTGTGCTGGGGTGGAGCTTAGCAGTGCGACCTAGAAATGCTAATTCCACCCTGCCTATAGAAGAGGGTCCTTAAAGGGGTTTTCTGGGATTTTAGTATTGATGACCTATCCTCAGGATAGGTCATATCAATATCAGATCAGCGGGGGTTCGACACCCAGTACACGACCGATCAACTGGTTGAAGAGAAGGCCACAGTCCATGCAAGCGCTGCCTTCCCTTCATTGTTTACCTGCCCGCTGTCGACAGCGCAGCGGTGAGGATAGGTCATCAATATTAAAATCCTGGAAAACCCCTTTAATGATTGAGACATTATTTATTGACTTCACTATAGCAGAACAATCAGTAGCAGAGGCCGCTCAGTACTGCCAATCTCTGGAATTTAGCCTTCATTGTCTTATATGGGAAAATACAGGGTTACAATATAGAACATTTTCTCAGATTCACTCATCTCTAGCTCAAAATAGTGTCTCAAAAGTCAGTACAACTTGTTACTGACACTGTGCACTGTACTACTATAAATGGCTCAAAGGAATAAGGCGCCTAGCAAAACTGATATAAAGATCAATATTTATTTAGTAAATTTGTACTGCATTAACTAGCTACTTTCAGTGAATCACACACCATTAGTCAAGGCATTGGAGTTCTTAATCAGAAACCATATCAGCAGTCTAGCTACTGTGTATGGTAACTAGATCAAGCCCATAACAACCATACTTCAGCATCCATTTTTATATGGATGCATGGACTTTTAACCCTTATAATACCAGAGTTTTTTTTTTAATTTTTGCATTTTCATTTTTCTTCCCTGTCTTCCTGGAGCCATAACTCTGACCTATTTTTTGGGTAAGAGAAGGGATGAAAAAATGGTGAATCGGCCATTTTGATACATTTTTCCATTACACCATATTTTATAAGTACGGGCGTTTTCGGCCTTGGTGATGCCCATGATGTTTATACTTTTTATTACTTATGTATTTATTTTTTTATTCTAATAAAAGGGGGGTGATTTTAAATTTTTATATATTTATTTTATTTTTTATGTTTTTGTAGCCAGTCTAGGAGGCTACAACGTTCATTACTTGTTTTTTTCTTATAAATTATTTCTATATACCCATAGGGTGTATAGTATTGCATGAGTTACTGATTTCTTATGTTGGCCTGCCACCTGCTGGCCAACATAGTAACTGCACTTCTAATATGCTGGGTCTCTTCAGAAAGACCCGGCCTATTAGAATTCATTACCGGCATTCCCAATCACCGCATTGAGATGCCATATTTTCACCCTTTAGATGCCATGATCACACCTGATCACAGCATAAAGGCTGTAATGACCGCGATCGGGTGCCATGTTTAAACATTGTTCCAGCTCTATAATATGTCAATGGTAGCGAAAGGGTTAAAACATGCATCCTACCACTATGTCTTAGTCAAACAGTAATTCTTTAGGAAAGGCTTTCCTGCCTTTTAGTGATGTGATCTGATTACATCACTACCAAGTTTGGTAAGAGAATACAGCTATGTGAATAAGCTCTAAATACACTACCGGGAAATGAAAAAAGATCTCCTTGAAAACTTAAAGGGGTTAACGAATATCATACAACAGCCACCTCCATGGGCCGGGCCCCTTGGTGGGAATATATTTACCCCGCTCCCTGCACCGCTCCTGGTCCCCACACCGCCTCTGCTGCTTCTCCCCATGCGCTGATGAAAACATCCGTTGTCGGGGGGGGGGGGGGGGGAGCAGCAGCCAATGACGGTAGGGAAGCTGGTCCCTGCCATTGGCTGCTCTCTCTCCCCGACACCGGATGTTTTCATCGGCGCACGGGAAGAAGCAGCAGCAGCAGCGGCGGCGGTGTGGGGACCAGGCGTGGCGCAGGGAGCGGGGTAAGTATATTCCCTCTGAGGGGCCCGGTACATGGGGGGCTGTGGCATGATATTAGATAACCCCTTTAATGTTATTGAGTTGAGATTTACAGAGCATAAAATGCTAGTGGTGTTTGGTCAATGATCACACAACCCAGGTGGTGCCTCCTTTATTCTGGGTTCTGCAGCAGGGTATATGTAGAGGCAGGGTTACATCTCCCCTTGCTGTGATACAGGCTGCCACTCTGGCATGGTAACAGCCATACAGATGTTGAATATCCTCCTCTGGTATGTCATTCTGTGCTCTTTTAACTTGGACCCGTAGTTCATCCAAGGTCATTGTTGGCTGCTGCGAGTGGGAGATCCATCACCCCATCCAGTCCCAGACATTCTAGATGGGGGAGAGATCTGGTGATCAAGCTGGCCAGGGGAGCTGCTGGATACCCTGAAGAGCATGTTGTGTAGTGCGGATAGTGTGTGGGTGTTATATTGTTGGGACACCACATCTCTTGAAAAAAGCAAAAGCAGTAGGACTGGTTCCACGATGTCCTGGACATACCAAAGGCTAGTCACTGCTCCCTCCATGAACACCAGAGAGGGCCAGCCATGGTAGCTAATGGCACCCTACACTATGACACCTGGTGTTGGTCCTGTGTGTGTCAACACTATGTATGATTGCAGTAAGTGTCCTCCAGCCCTTCTAAGAACTCTCATACAGGCATCATTAGCATCATGTCACCGCCAGTTGTGTGAGAAGGTCTGGTAGACGTTCTTCTCTACCTCTTGTATGACGTTCTTTGTTTTGGTTTCACTTTGTCATCTCCTTTCCTTCTGCCAGGTGTCACTTATTTAGACTAATCGTCTTCCTTTATATTCTCTCCCATACTGCCTCACTTTGCGGTTTGTACTACTTCCTGGATGAAGTGTTCACTGCTGGAGGCTGCTGCTGCTGTTTTCTCAGATAAGTCTTTTCCTTTATTGTGTTTCCTTGCTGGCTTGATTCTAGGTGACCCTGACTCTGTCCGTATTAAGTGCAGGTAGCCGGTGGTCTTGTCCCCTCACTATTATAGGGTTTTCAGGTGTCGCACAGTCTTAGGTACGTGGGCATGCAATCGTCTACCATTGAGACCCTTGACCCTCAGGGAGAGCTCTAAGGGTTTATAGGGCTCACCTATATGCTCCTTAGTTTGGGATCAAGCCATTCGGTCATTTATTTATTAGTTCCAGCTATCTGCAACTTCATCCGTGACACTTCAAGGGAGAACCTGCTTTCATCACTGAACACTACTGTTAGCATTTGTTTTGTGTTACCATATTCTGAAAGCGTTAACATCTTAATTTTTCTATTGAAGAAGCTGTGTGAGGGCTTTTTTTCCTGTGGTACAAGCTATAAATTTGATTGGAATTATTTTGGGACACATAGGCCCTGATTCATCAAGACCAGTGTCTGCTGCATCGGTCTTGATGGGGCCTGCACAGGCCTCATCATAAATGACATGTCTCCTCTGGCAGTCCAAGTGCCAGAAAGAAATCTACGGCAGCAAACTCTCAAATCCAGTGGCTTTTTTACACCACAAAACGGCATAGGTGGTCTTTTTTGTAACTTTTTACTCCACTTTATTGCAGGCAGAATAAACAAAAAATCTGTAATTCTGGACTTTTTTTTCCATAGCATTCACCGTGCAGTATAAATGACATGTTAACTTTATTCTGGTCAATACGAAATTTCCTCAAAGGGACTTTTGAGCTGAACTATTTTGGGGCACATATACTGTATATATTTTATTTGATCATTTTTCATGTTTTATATTTTATTTATTTTTTGAAAGAGGGATAAACAAAACAGCAATTCTAGAATTTATTCAACTTTTTTATTTATTTATTAGGCTGCTTTCACACTTGCATTGTTGTTTTCCGGTATTGAGATCAGGCAGAGGATCTCAATCCCGGAAAAATAAATAAATACATTTAGTCCTCATGCATTCTGAATGGAAAGAGATCCGGTCAGGATGTCAGTTTTGTGTCAGGACCGGACACAAAACTACTGCAAGCTGCGGTTTTGTGTCCGCTCATAAAAATGGAAAAAAAACGGATCTGGCACTGAAACCAATGTAAGTCAATGGTGACTAGTGTTGATCGAGCACCAAAGTGCTCCGGTGCTCGAGTAGAACACCTCGGGATGCTCGGTACCTTTCTATACTGTTTTGTTATGTAAACTCATTTGCATAAAAATGGATATATGGGAAAGGCATGCAAATTAGCAGAATCTGTTTTTTAGCTTTTGCATGTCTTTCCCATATGCCCATGTTTATGCAAATGAGTTTACATGACAAAACAGTATAGAAAGGTTGTTGAATATAAATGTTAGGATAATTAGAAAACTGAAAATTTTTACGCAGCCCTCCTAAGCAGTGAGAGAAGAGTTAGCTGGCATCCAAAAAAATTATTAAAATTTTTGTCACCAAAATCATAATGGTCTAGGTGTGCAGGTTCCCCCAAGCTATCCAACGCAGATCAGGCAACTTTGAGGTGGTAAATGGATTTGAATGGTTTCATTGCACACAAGGCTGCCATTGTAAGGTATGCTGACTACCTATCTTATGGATAGATTGTTGGCTTGCACATACCTGGCTTTGTGTGATTATATGTTTATTGTATGTTATAGGTGATGATATAGCATCTATAAAACGAAACTATTAGTGATAGGTAAAATAATACTTATAATAAGTTTATTAATGGTAGGTAAAATAAAAACTATTAAAAAAAAGAAGGTACAGAACATAGATGGCATAATAAGGATTCAAGATTATCACGCTCAATACTAATGGCTATGGCATTACAGTATTTCCCTGCACGTTTATTAGCTGCATAGCCGAACACCACGATGTGCCGAGCATCCCCCGATGCTAGAGTCAAAATGGTGTTCGGCCGAGCATGCTCGCTCAACACTAATGGTGACAGATCCGTTTTTTAGGAGCCTAAAAAAAACATGCATCCGTCACCTATTGACTTTCAATGTATTTATTGACTGATCCGTTTTTTGATTTCACACAACCGCATCGTAACAGAACGGATGCATCCATATGTGTAAAATTCCAGTATTGAGATCCTCTGCCGGAATTAACAATGCAAGTTTGAAAGTAGCCTTAGTGGAATTGAATCTGCGATCCTCTAATTGCCCATAAAATACACTGTGTATTAAGTCAATTACTGTAAATTTGACTTCGGTCTGATCCAAACATAGCCAGCCGGAGGACCACTGTTAGGCCCCTTGGCTTCCATGGCAACCCCCCAGCACTCCACAATCACACCACAGGGGGCTAAGAAAAATAGTTTTATTATATGCAATTGAGCCCCCTAGGAGCAAAAGGGATGTTGCTGTTAGGCTAGGGCTACACGACGACATGTGTCACACCAATGTCACGCGACAATTTTTATAATGATCGTCTATGCTGCGACTGCGACACGACAATAGCAAAATAATCCATCCAGTGCAACACCAAAGACTATCATTATAAAAATTGTCGTGCGACATCAATGTCGCGCAGCCCTAGCCTTACACCCAGAAGCTATGCTTTCTCTGTAACTGCTGTTCCCTCTGCACTTTGATTAATAAGGTCAGGAAGTCATAATGACATTTTCCCTACCTGGCCCTGTCAATCAAAATGCAGAGGACGCAGCAGTTGCAGAGAGAGCAGAGACTCTAGGTTTAACCACCTCAGCCCCCAGTGCTTAAACACCCTGAAAGACCAGGCCACTTTTTACACTTCTGACCTACACTACTTTCACCGTTTATTGCTCGGTCATGCAACTTACCACCCAAATGAATTTTACCTCCTTTTCTTCTCACTAATAGAGCTTTCATTTGGTGGTATTTCATTGCTGCTGACATTTTTACTTTTTTTGTTATTAATCGAAATTTAACGATTTTTTTTGCAAAAAAATGACATTTTTCACTTTCAGTTGTAAAATTTTGCAAAAAAAAACGAGATCCATATAGAAATTTTGCTCTAAATTTATAGTTCTACATGTCTTTGATAAAAAAAAAATGTTTGGGTAAAAAAAAATGGTTTGGGTAAAAGTTATAGCGTTTACAAACTATGGTACAAAAATGTGAATTTCCGCTTTTTGAAGCAGCTCTGACTTTCTGAGCACCTGTCATGTTTCCCGAGGTTCTACAATGGCCAGACAGTACAAACACCCCACAAATGACCCCATTTCGGAAAGTACACACCCTAAGGTATTCGCTGATGGGCATAGTGAGTTCATAGAACTTTTTATTTTTTGTCACAAGTTAGCGGAAAATGATGATTTTTTATTTTTTATTTTTTTTTCTTACAAAGTCTCATATTCCACTAACTTGTGACAAAAAATAAAAACTTCTATGAACTCACTATGCCCATCACAAAATACCTTGGGGTCTCTTCTTTCCAAAATGGGGTCACTTGTGGGGTAGTTATACTGCCCTGGCATTTTAGGGGCCCAAATGTGTGGTAAGGAGTTTGAAATCAAATTCTGTAAAAAATGACCTGTGAAATCCGAAAGGTGCTCTTTGGAATATGGGCCCCTTTGCCCACCTAGGCTGCAAAAAAGTGTCACACATGTGGTATCGCCGTATTCAGGAGAAGTTGGGGAATGTGTTTTGGGGTGTCATTTTACATATACCCTTGCTGGGTGAGAGAAATATCTTGGCAAAAGACAACTTTTCCCATTTTTTTATACAAAGTTGGCATTTGACCAAGATATTTCTCTCACCCAGCATGGGTATATGTAAAATGACACCCCAAAACACATTCCCCACCTTCTCCTGAGTACGGCGATACCAGATGTGTGACACTTTTTTGCAGCCTAGATGCGCAAAGGGGCCCAAATTCCTTTTAGGAGGGCATTTTTAGACATTTGGATACCAGACTTCTTCTCACGCTTTGGGGCCCCTAGAATGCCAGGGCAGTATAAATACCCCACATGTGACCCCATTTTGGAAAGAAGACACCCCAAGGTATTCAATGAGGGGCATGGCGAGTTCATAGAAATTTTTTTTTTTTGCACAAGTTAGCGGAAATTGATATTTTAAATTTTTTTCTCACAAAGTCTCCCGTTCCGCTTACTTGGGACAAAAATTTCAATCTTTCATGGACTCAATATGCCCCTCACGGAATACCTGGGGGTGTCTTCTTTCCGAAATGGGGTCACATGTGGGGTATTTATACTGCCCTGGCATTCTAGGGGCCCTAAAGCGTGAGAAGAAGTCTGGAATATAAATGTCTAAAAAATTTTACGCATTTGGTTTCCGTGAGGGGTATGGGGAGTTCATGTGAGATTTTATTTTTTGACACAAGTTAGTGGAATATGAGACTTTGTAAGAAAAAAAAAAAAAATTCCGCTAACTTGGGCCAAAAAAATGTCTGAATGGAGCCTTACAGAGGGGTGATCAATGACAGGGGGGGTGATCAATGACAGGGGGGGTGATCAATGACAGGGGGGGTGATCAATGACAGGGGGGTGATCAGGGAGTCTATATGGGGTGATAACCACAGTCATTGATCACGCCCGTGTAAGGCTTCATTCAGACGTCCGTATGCGTTTTGCGGATCCGATCCATCTATCAGTGGATCCGTAAAAATCATGCGGACGTCTGAATGGAGCTTTACAGGGGGGTAATCAATGACAGGGGGGTGATCAGGGAGTCTATATGGGGTGATCACCACAGTCATTGATCACGCCCCTGTAAGGCTTCATTCAGACGTCCGGATGCGTTTTGCGGATCCGATCCATCTATCAGTGGATCCGTAAAAATCATGCGGACGTCTGAATGGAGCTTTACAGGGGGGTAATCAATGACAGGGGGGTAATCAATGACAGGGGGGTGATCACCACAGTCGGGTGATCACCACAGTCATTGATCACGCCCCTGTAAGGCTTCATTCAGACGTCCGGATGCGTTTTGCGGATCGGATCCATCTATCAGTGCATCCGTAAAAATCATGCGGACATCTGAATGGAGCTTTACAGGGGGTTGATCAATGACAGGGGGGTGATCACCACAGTCATTGATCATGCCCCTGTAAGGCTTCATTCAGACGTCCGGATGCGTTTTGCGGATCGGATCCATCTATCAGTGCATCCGTAAAAATCATGCGGACATCTGAATGAAGCTTTACAGGGGGGTAATCAATGACAGGGGGGTGATCACCACAGTCATTGATCATGCCCCTGTAAGGCTTTATTCAGACGTCCGGATGCGTTTTGCGGATCGGATCCATCTATCAGTGCATCCGTAAAAATCATGCGGACATCTGAATGGAGCTTTACAGGGGGGTGATCAGGGAGTCTATATGGGGTGATCACCACAGTCATTGATCATGCCCCTGTAAGGCTTCATTCAGACGTCCGGATGCGTTTTGCGGATCCGATCCATCTATCAGTGGATCCGTAAAAATCATGCGGACGTCTGAATGGAGCTTTACAGGGGGGTAATCAATGACAGGGGGGTAATCAATGACAGGGGGGTGATCAGGGAGTCTATATGGGGTGATCACCACAGTCATTGATCACGCCCCTGTAAGGCTTCATTCAGACGTCCGGATGCGTTTTGCGGATCCGATCCATCTATCAGTGGATCCGTAAAAATCATGCGGACGTCTGAATGGAGCTTTACAGGGGGGTAATCAATGACAGGGGGGTAATCAATGACAGGGGGGTGATCAGGGAGTCTATATGGGGTGATCACCACAGTCATTGATCACGCCCCTGTAAGGCTTCATTCAGACGTCCGGATGCGTTTTGCGGATCCGATCCATCTATCAGTGGATCCGTAAAAATCATGCGGACATCTGAATGGAGCTTTACAGGGGGGTGATCAATGACAGGGGGGTAATCAATGACAGGGGGGTGATCAGGGAGTCTATATGGGGTGATCAGGGGTGATCAGGGGCTAATAAGGGGTTAATAAGTGACGGGGGGGGAGTGTAGTGTAGTGGTGCTTGGTGCTACTTTACTGAGCTACCTGTGTCCTCTGGTGGTCGATCCAAACAAAGGGGACCACCAGAGGACCAGGTAGCAGGTATATTAGACGCTGTTATCAAAACAGCGTCTAATATACCTGTTAGGGGTTAAAAAAAACACATCTCCAGCCTGCCAGCGAACGATCGCCGCTGGCAGGCTGGAGATCAACTCTCTTACCGTCCGTTCCTGTGTGCGCGCCTTCACAGGAAATCTCGGCCATCGCGAGATGACGCGTATATGCGTGACTGTGCGCAGCGCTGCCACCTCCGGAACGCGATCCTGCGTTAGGCGGTCCGGAGGTGGTTAATGATAATGCCCCTGTTGTTTCTAGAGGCTAATTTGCATATATATAAAACATTATTTTTCTCAGCAATGCCTGCATATATGAACATGGGACCAACACAGATGCCTTCAAATGTCAAGTGCACAGGCAACAAGTACAAATCTGCTGACAGGTGCCCTTTAATTAAATGAATAAAATACAAGTTTTACTGAATCTTTTCCCACAAATATACATGAATCTGCTCTGCTCTGCTCCTCCTGCTCTATAACCTCCTGCCTGCAGATTGCACTGCATTTTCATGTGACGTGTTCCCTTTAAATTTCTAACCATTTTAGCTGCAGTTGAAAGCCCTGACCCTTAGGCATCTTTCACACGGGCGAGTTTTCCCGCGTTCACCTCACGCATTGCCCCCGCACTGAATCCGGACTCATTCATTTCTATGGGGCTGTGCACATGAGCTGTGATTTTCACGCATTACTTGTGCGCTGCGTGAAAATCGCATTACTTGTGCGTTGCGTTTTTCACGCAACGCAGGCCCCATAGAAGTGAATGGGGCTGCGTAAAAAAATCGCAAGCATCCGCAAGCAAGTGCAGATGCGGTGCGATTTTCACGCATTGTTGCTAGGTGACGATCAGGATGGGGACCCGATCGTTATTATTTTCCCTTATAACATGGTTATAAGGGAAAATAATAGCATTCTTAATACAGAATGATAAGTAAAATAGGGATGGAGGGGTTAAAAAAAAAATAAAAAATTAGTACTTACCGGTAATTCAGTTTCCATGAGATCATCACAACGGCATACAAGGAGATTGACCCCTGACCTCTGTAGGGGGCAGGAACAGAGAAAGGATTAAATTCCCCCCTCCCACCACCAACACCAGTGTTTCCAAAATCATACAGAGTAAAAAAGGTGGTGAGTAAGAATAAGATTAGTGAAGGAAGATATTACCTCATACATTCCGGGGGCCTCCCGAGAACACAGAACAAACAATAAAATGGGAGGGAATAACGTGCCGTCGTGATGATCTCATGGAAACTGAATTACCGGTAAGTACTAATTCCGTTTTTTTCATAGCATCATCACGACTGCATACAAGGAGATATACAAAATATATATCAAGGGGGGGTAGCCGCCTGAAGGTTGAGTAAGGCAACCGCCCTACGTCCAAAAGACAGATCAGAAGCCCCGGAAAGGTCGAGTCTGTAATGTTTGACAAAACTATGGACACTGGCCCATGTGGCCGCTTTACAAATGTCATCAAGGGAAGCGCCAGCCCTCTCTGCCTGAGAGGATGACATGGCTCTGGTTGAATGGGCCCTCAGGTTAACAGGACATGGGAGATTCTGAATCTCAAAACAGAGATATAGCGTTTTTGATCCATCTGGCCAGAGAGGATTTGGAAGTTTTCTGGCCTTTGTTTTTTCCAGCGAACAGGACTAAGAGATTGTCGGACTTCCTGAAATCTTTGGTAGCCTCGATGTAATTTAATACGGAGCGTCTAACATCTAAGGAGTGGAAGATAAACTCTTTGCTATTTGAGGGATTTTGACAGAAAGAAGGTAGGATGATCTCTTGGCTGCGATGGAAGTTGGATACAACTTTGGGGAGGAAACCTGGATCTAATCTAAGAATTGTCCTGTCGTCTTAGATACATAGATAGGGAGGGATAGAGATAGATAGAGAGCTATAGGCTCAAAGGGAGGTAGCATCAGTCCTGAGAGTACGATGTTGAGGTCCCAGGAGGGAACTCGTGACTTAATAGTTGGACGAAGTCTAGAGGCTGCTCTCATAAACCTTCTAATCCAGCGGTGGCCTGCGATATCTTGATAAAAAAAGCAGCCAAGAGCAGATACTTGGACTTTGAGGGTGGAAGGTCTCAATCCTAAGTCAAGCCCCTGCTGTAAAAAGTCAAGAATTTTCAGAATGTTAGGTTTTTTAAAATTCGGAGTCGCGTCCCCCGAACAGGAACAGAACTTCTTCCATATTTTTAAATAGATTGCTGAGGTCACCTTCTTCCTAGAGGCTTTTAGTGTATTTATTACCTTGTCCGACAATCCCTGTCTTTTCAGGAGCTGGGTCTCAGGATCCAGGCAAACAGTTTCAGGAATTGTGGATTGGGGTATAGGACTGGACCCTGATGCAGAAGGTCCTTCCTGATGGGAAGAGGCCAAGGTTCCCGGATGGAGAGTTTCTTGAGAGAAGAAAACCAGCCTCTTTTTGGCCAGAACGGGGCTATTAAGATTAGTGTGGTTCTGTCCTGATGTAACTTCTGGATTACCTTTGGAATCAATGGTAGTGGAGGGAAGGCCATCTTGCGGCGAATGCATCCAAGGCCCATGGGTTGTCCCTGGGGTTTAGGGAGCAAAATACTTCCACCTTCGAGTTTGCCCTTGAGGCGAAGAGATCCACTTCGGGATTTCCCCATCTGTCCACCACCATCTGGAACACGTCTTCGTTCAGGAACCATTCGGTCTGGTCTAGCCTGTGGCGACTGAGGAAGTCTGCTTCTTGGTTTAATACTCCCTTGAGGTGAACCGCTAAGATGGAGCTCATCTTTTGCTCTGCCCAGGTGAAGATTTTGGATGACAGTGACTGAAGAGCCGCTGACCGTGTCCCACCGGGGTGTGAGAGATAAGCGATGGATGTCGTGTTGTCTGAGAGGATCTTCACATGGTAACCCTGAAAAATCCTCTCCGTCACTTTTAGGGTCTCCCAGACCGCCCTCAGCTCCCTGTAATTTGACGATTGTGACTTGATTGATTGGGGTCAGATTGTCTCCTACCTTCGCTCCCCAGCCTGAAAGACTTGCATCTGTAACTACTTGAATGTAGGGAATGGGCCACGGTGTCCCCTTGGACAGGTTTGAGGAGAACTTCCACCAATCTAGAGACTTCTTTACTGGCGGTAGGATAGGCACCTTGCGGTCTAGTGAGTATTGTCGTTTGTCCCAGATCCCCAGGATCCAGTTTTGTAAGGGTCTGAAGTGATTCTGACTCCAGGATACTGCTGGAATGCATGAGGTTAATAGACCCAACAGGCTCATCGCTTCTCTTATTGAGCATGTTCCCTTCCCCTGGAATGTTCTGATTTTCCATTGCAGAGCTGAGATCTTGTCCTGGGGAAAAAAAGTAGCCTGGGCCTGGGAGTCTAGGATCATTCCTAGAAAGCAAATTCTTGTGGAAGGTGAAATGACAGACTTGTTCCTGTTTACCATCCATCCCAGCCTGTCTAGTGTTGATAGAAGGGTGTCTAAGTCTAGTCTCATCTGACGTGGACTGTCGCTCATTAGAAGGAAGTCGTCTCGGTACGGAACTAGCGTCAGGCCCGCTTTAAGAATGCCACCATTTCCACTACTAACTTTGTAAAGATCCTCGGGGCCGAGGAAATTCCGAACAGGAGTGCCCTGAACTGATAGTGATGGATTCGGCCTCTGTCGTCTCCGATGGCAAACCAGAGGAACTTTTGGGAGTTGGTATGGATTGGGACGTGATATTATGCGTCTCGTAGATCTATCGTACACATCAGGACATTTGGGTTTAACAAAGGTATTGTCAACATCAGGGACTCCATCCTGAATTTCCGATACAAGATGAATTTGTTTAAGGGTTTCAAATTTATTATCATGCAGAACGACCCCTCCTTTTTCTTTACCAGAAAAAGGTTCGAGTAGAATCCCTTTCCTTGATGTAGTATGGGAACTTGAGTAATTAAATTCTTTTTTAGAAGGTCTTGAATTTCCTGCCATAGATTCGTCTGGAAGCGCCTTATTGAAAATCAGTTTGGGGGGTTTGAAGACAGCTCTATCCTGTATCCTGAACCTATGATCTCTCTTGTCCAAGCATTCTGGGAGATCAATTCCCAGGATGTCAGGAAGTTTGAGAGCCTTCCCCCCCACTGCAGCATCATTGTTTATCGTTTGGTTTAGAGTGGGAGGTAGGGAAACCTCTTCCTTTACCCCCTTTGGGGTAGCTCTAGCGCCCGGTCTTCCCTTTCCCTATGTAAGATCTGTCCTGATTTGAGGAGGAACGAAAGGGATAACAGCGTTTATAGGGCCGATCTTCAGGAAAACCCTTCTTTTTCTCAGAGGCTTTTTCTAAGATTTTATCCAATACGGACCCGAACACATACTCTCCCGAGAATGGTATGGAGCAGAATTTCATCTTAGATGTTTTATCCCCTGACCAGCATTTCATCCAGAGCGCTCTTCTGGCGGCGTTGGAGAGGGCACCATCCCTAGCTGAGAAACGGACCGACTAGGCCGAGGCATCAGCCAGAAAAGCGGTGGCTGATTTGAGGAGGGGTAGGGAATTTAGGATCTCCTCCCTAGGGGTTTTATTTTTAATATGGTCCTCTAATTCATTAAGCCAGAGGAACATGGATCTGGCCACGGAGGTTGCCGCGATATTGGACTTGATGTTAAACATTGCGGCCTCCCATGACTTCCTTAAGAGGCTGTCGGCTTTCCTGTCCATGGAATCCCTTAACTGGGAAACATCTTCAAAGGGAAGGGATGTTTTCTTATTCACCTTTGCCACCTGGACATCGATCTTAGGGATCTCATTAATATTTTTGGACTCCTCAGGATCGAATAACAATCGATTTTTAAAGGCAGTGGAGACCCCTAAACGTTTTTCAAGGTCAGACCACTCCTCCAAAATCATGTCCCTAATATTCTCGTCAATAGGTAACACACGGGTTTTCTTAACCCGTAAGCATCCAAACATTTCCTCTTGGATAGAATGGTTTCTCTGTACCTCTTCCACCCCCATAGTTGATCTAACAGCTTTTAGGAGATCCGACATGTCCTCCATGGAAAAATAAAACCTACGGTTACTGTCAGATGATCCTGCGTCCGAGTCCCACTCCCCCTCTTCCTGCGATTTGACCGACGGAACGTCATCTAACACAGCCTCAGAATCGGAGGATGAGGGGGATCTAAGCCTCTTCTTTTTGGGGTGGGGAGTGTCCACAGGATTGGAAGATAAATGAGATAAAGATGACCGTATCTCTTCTTGAATCATTGTCCTAAGTTCGTATTTCAGAGAAGGAGCTTCATCACGGACAATATTGGAAATGCAGGCTTTGCATAACTTCTTGGAGCAATTATCAGGGAGCCGGGTATTACAGGAAATGCACTTAAGGGATCTTTTGATTTTCTTTTGTGCCTCCTTGGAGACCTAAAAGAAAAAAGGGTATCCATGAGGAATAGAGATTGGGGGGGGGGGGGCATTATAGGCGCTAAAAAATAATGCCCATATAATCCTCCAGCAAGAGGAGAGGGGGATCAAAGAGACTCCCTGACCATCATAATTTAGGAACTTTTCCCACAAGGGGAACTCAGGGCTGGTGGCAATAGCGGGTCCGACTCCTTGGGTGAGCGTGTTTCCGTTCCAAACATTCTGAGGCCGAGCACTGCTGCTGGGTATACGGGTAACTACTCCGATGTTCAGCTGGGTGCACGGCTCCGACCAGACCCTGTGTTCGGCTTTTAGCCAGTCAGAACGCCGCATGCCTGCCCTCGTCACTTCCGTCCGACGGAAGTGACGTCATGAGAAAAAACCCGGCTTGGCCTACCAGAGGTAAGGCGGTAGACGTCACCCCTGGAGCAGGATCCAGATAGGACCAGAGCAAGTCCTCCCGATCCTTCCCCTGCCCAGCGTTCGTACCAGGACCGCGGGAGGGCAGGGGAGTACCATGAAAGGTAACACTGTACGGTAGAAGCTTCATCTCCCTGCATACAGGGAGACCTTTCTCTGCCCTGTCCTCTGCAGGGGACAGGAAAACACTGGTGTTGGTGGTGGGAGGGGGGAATTTAATTCTTTCTCTGTTCCTGCCCCCTACAGAGGTCAGGGGTCAATCTCCTTGTATGCTGTCGTGATGATCCTATGGAAAATAATAATTAAACTCACCTCATCCACTTGTTCGCGCAGCCCGGCTTCTCGTGTTTCTTCTTCTTTGCTGACCTGGGAGGAAAAGGACCTTTGGTGACGTCACTGCGCTCATCACATAGTCCATCACCAGATGTATTGTAATGCATTGCAGAGGGTATCAGACCCCCAAAAGTGAACGTCAAAAATAAAGTAAAGAAAAAAAAGTTAAAAAAAAAGTGTTTTTAATAAACTTAATAAAGTTTTTAAGTAAAAAAAAACCTGCCCCTTACCCTTATTTTATAATAAAAAACAGAAAAAAAAACACCACACACATATTAGATATCGCCGTGTCCGTAATGACAGGCTCTATAAATATATCACATGATCCACCCTGTCCGATAAACACCATAAAAAAAATAAAAAAAAACGGTGTAAAAAAAAAACATTTTTGTCACCTTACATCACAAAAAGTGCAACACCAAGCGATCAAAAAGACGTATGTCCCACAAAATGGTATCAATAAAACCGTCACCTCATCCCGCAAAAAATTAGCTCCTACCTAAGACAATCGCCCAATAAATAAAAAATTATAGCTCTCAGAACATGGAGACACTAAAAATACATAAAAAAACAGCTCTATAAAAATATCACATTACCTAACCCCTCAGGTGAACACCGTTAAAAAAAAAATGGTGTAACAAAAAGCCATTTTTATCACCTTACATCACAAAAATTGCAACAGCAAGCGATCAAAAAAGCGTATGCCCCCTAAAATAATACCAATCAAACAGTCACCTAATCCCACAAAAAATGATACCCTACCTAAGACAATCGGTCAAAAAAAAAAATATCACTCTCAGACAATAAAGACACTAAAATATAATTTTGTTTTTGCTTCAAAGCTGCTATTATTGTGTTAAAGTAAAATAAATTAAAAAAAGTAGACATATTAGGTATCGCCGCGTCCATAACAACCTGCTCTATAAAAAAATCACATGACCTAACCACTCAGGTAACCTGCCTTAATGTATCACATACATGCCACGGCACCCTGACCCATGGCCCAGCATCCTCAACCACCCCAAATAGTAGTAAAAGAAATGATCTCCTTCCTCTTTTTCCAGATCAGTTATTGCCGTTAGTCCTCAGCCTCCTAATGCCACCATGTTAGATACAGTCTGTAGCCTGCAATGACCTTTCCACTACCCACCAAAATCTACTAGGGAGTAGGGAATCCTCTATTCCAGGGATCAGCAACCTTCTGCACTCCAGCGGCTGTGAAACTACAACTCCCAGCATGCAAACATGCTCGGCTGCTCTTCTAACTCCCACAGAAGAGAATGAAGCATTCTGGGAGTTGTAGTTTCTTAACAGCTGGCTTGCCGGAGGTTGCTGATCCCTGCTCTATTATGTAACAAAAAATAATTTAAAAAAAGAAAGGCCTTCTGTGCACCCAAGAGGGGCTAATGCTCAGAGAAAACCTGCTTCTCATGTGTAAAACTTTACATAATCAAATGACAGATTTCCTGTCAGTTCCCGCTGCTTATAAGAGGGGTATTTTCTAACATTCAGGGATGGACGCTTGCCGCCAAAATTATTAACAAAAAAAAAAAAAAAAAACTTCCAACGTCAGACGTCGTTTCTGAGCGTCCTGCAGAGCTAAATACAACTGTAGCTCCGCCTCCCGTTACCCTGACAACGCCGCTGTACAGTACAGGCGCAAGCGTGACCGCGCCCCCTGCTGGTAAAATTAACCTCCGCAATGTCGCGTTCCAATGACGAGAAACCAATACTTCTCAAGTCTTCAGACCTGGAGCCATTTTGGAGGTGATACTCCGTTAGCTAAGCGTAATGATGTCTTCGGTAATATGTCTGCTTCGAAGTCCCATAGCTGTGATAAAATGAAGCCGTTTTAGAAGTGATTGCCCTGCTGCTTGTAGAGGGAGTTCTGTCATAGGACGTTGCATGCTCAGGCTGCGGTTCGTGACTAGACAAGTAACATCATTATATAATGACGGCTTTAGTTGTCTTGTGACCACATTCTTACTTGTTTGCTTGTTTGTAGGTTGTGCTGGAGGTATGCCATAAGGATTTATAACCCATCAGTAATACAATGGAAGTGGGTAAGTAGGTGAGATGTGCTGCACATGCTGTATGTAATGCACCTATACATCCAATCAGATACATACCAGTGCTGCCACATTGGTGACAACTTCTGACTACAGTTACACTTTCTCGAAAAAGTCTCTAGTTTTACGTAAATAAATGTTAATAATTGTATAGTGCAAAGCTGTACTACTTTATAATATGCTTTAGGCCCCCATTTCCAATATCCATACCTCCAAACTTTTGAAAAAAAGGAAGAGGGACATTATGTGCCCCCTCGCAGTAGCGATGCCCAGATAGGTGCCCCCTCACAGTAGCGATGCCCAGGTAGGTTCCCCCTCACAGTAGCGATGCCCAGGTAGGTGCCCCCTCACAGTAGCGATGCCCAGGTATGTGAAGAATGATGGAGCAGGGAGCCGATGGCTCTCTACTAGTGTTGAGCGAACTTCTGTTTTAAGTTCGGCGTCTAAAGTTCGGCTTCCGGTTAGCGGAGAATCACGATATGGATTCCGAATTCCGTTGTGGTCCGTGGTAGCGGAATCAATAATGGCCGATTATTGATTCCGCTACCACGGACCACAACGGAATTCGGAATCCATATCGGGATTCTCCGCTAACCGGAAGCCGAACTTTAGATGCCGAACTTAAAACAGAAGTTCGCTCAACACTACTCTCTACCTCATAATTACAGGCAATTGTCTCTGCCTCCTATGGAAGCAGCGAGAGCTGCCAGAAAGCAGAACATACCTCCCCCGTACCGGGACAGCTACTGAAATCCGGGACTGTCCCGCCGGATCAGGGATGGTTGGGAGGTATGAATATCAGTGAATGAAAACATTTACATATAAAGGCTGAAATCCTATCCTGATCATCTGATAGGTGTATGCTAGGCACATGTCCTTTCACCAGAGAGAGCTGTCATAGTTGGACATGACTCCTTCATGACCAGCAATGGATATTATCCATTCACACAGGATATCAGTCACTGATGTAGCGAGAGCGCGACTATATCAATGCTGTTGACACAGCTACTATGATTGGAGTCCCTGCAGTGTAACTCGGCTGGATCTTAGAGGGTTTCATTTGGTTTTATTATATTGATAACCTATTCTAAGGATAGGTCATCAGTAGGGATCGACCGATATAGATTTTTTAGGGCTGATACCGATAATTTGTGAACTTTCAGGCCGATAGCCGATAATTTATACCGATATTCTGGGAATTTTCATTTTTGAGAAAAAAAAAAATTCCTACACAAATCTGCTGAAAATTAATATGTTTATTGTTAATGTGTATTTTTTATTATAAATCTTTTTCATTTATACTTAATATTTTTGTGGTTTTTGTTTACTAACTTTTAGCCCCCTTAGGGACTAGAACCCTTGTCCTATTCCCCCTGATAGATCTCTATCAGGGTGAATAGGAGCTCACACTGTCCCTGCTGCTCTGTGCATAGTACACACAGCAGCATGGAGCTTACCATGGCAGCCAGGGCTTCAATAGCGTCCTGGCTGCCATGGTAACCGATCAGAGCCCCAGGCTTACACAGCTGGGGCTCCGATCGGAGGAGCAGGGGAGAGGGGATCCTGTGGCCACTGCCACCATTGAGTAATACTGGGTGGGGGCGCACTGCGCCACCAATGTTTTTACTATTGGCTGGGATTGGGATGGGGGGGTCACTGCGCCACCAATGATTAATACTGGGGGGCTTGGGGGGGGGGGGGGCACACTGCGCCACCAATGAAGATAAGTCTCTCAATCATTCATATACAGGAGGCTGGAGCTGGCTGCAGAATCACATAGCCGGCTCCCGACCTCTATGAGCGGTAGCTGCGATCCGCGGCACCTGAGGAGTTAACTACCGCGGATCGCAGCTATCGCTCATAGAGGTCGGGAGCCGGCTATGTGATTCTGCAGCCAGCTCCCAGCTCCCGCCTCCTGTATATGAATGAATGAAAGGCTTATCTTCATTGGTGGCGCAGTGGCCACAGCCCCTCCCCTCCTCTTATGTTCTCTCCTCTCATTGGCGGCAGCACAGGGGGAGGGAGACACTGCTTCCTTCTCCCCTGTGCTGCGGAGGGAACACAGAGCGCTGAGAGCAGCACGTTCTGTGTTCCCAATATGTTATCGGTATATCGGCAAAATAGATGCCGATACCGATAACGTTCAAAATCCTCAATATCGGCCGATAATATCGGCCAAACCGATAATCGGTCGATCCCTAGTCATCAGTATCAGATCAGTGCGGGTCGGACATTAGAAACCCCCACGTTTTGTAGGGGCCGCTGCATTCGTACGAGCATTGCGTCCTCTTCGGTGTTTACCTGTGTGCTGTCTAGATTGTAGCGGTGGTGCAGTGTAATTCTAGCTTTTCAGCCCATTCACTTGAATGAGAGAGCAAGCTGTAATTATCTTCACCGCCGCTAGAGTCTAGACAGCGTGCAGGTAAACCTTGAACCGTTGAAGAGGACACAGCCCTTGGTCGTGTCCCCTTCAAATAGCTAACCGAAAGGGGCGTCAGGAGTTGAACTCCCACCGTTTGTTATTGATGACCTATCCTGTGGATAAGTCATCAATATCGTGAAACCTGACAACCCCTTTAAAGGCTATGGACACCTTTTGGGGGGAATTTTTTTTATTATTGCATTCTACTCCTTTTTGGCTAAAAATAATTTTTTCAGTTGGTCTTTATTAAACAGGTGTTAATTAACAGTATATCTGCAGACTGTCAGTTTCTATTTACCTGCGTCCCATCATTTAGCAGAGCGCCTGCTCAGTCTGTAGTCCTGTTCTCTGAACTCTTGACAGCTCATAAATACAGCTCAATTCTTGTCTCACTGATAAGAATATGGCTTAAATAAGTGTTTATGGGCTTCATGAAATCACAGATGCAGGATTTACATGAGCCTTCAGATGACGGGATTCAATTTAAGCATAGAACCCTGGTGCTCTGCAGAGTACACCATTATACTGGGAAAGTGACTTAAAATGTTTAATAACGACCAATTGAAAAAATGATTTTAGTAGAATGCAATAATAAAAAATTGCCCCCGAAATTGTCCATAACTTTTAAAAAAGTCCCCTATGGCTGCCATAGGTTTGAGGCATGGCCTTATAGATTGCTTGTTAGTATATCACTGACAAGCAACAATGCTTTGGAAAACTATGTGCGAAATTCATTAAGGCCGGTCTTAATCTGAAGTAGGATGTGACAAATTTATTAAGAGGTGCATACATCTTAATAGATTTAGTGCATCATTGGCAATTCCATTCACCACAGAATGAAATCTATGGTAGTAGAGCTGTGGGCTACTTTCACACTCGCGTTTTGTGCGGATCCGTCATGGACTTGCATTTACAGTATGGAAACACTCCCAGCAATTGTACACAATCCCCCCTCTGCCTGTGATACAATTAACAAAATACAATGGGCATTGTCTGTGACGCAATCAACAAGTACAATGGGCATTGCCTGTGACACAATTAACAAAATACAATGGGCATTGTCTGTGATGCAATCAACAAAATACAATGGGCTCTGCCTGTGATATAATTACCAAACACAATTAACTTAATCACTCACAGGCAGAAAACACACATTTTTCCCAAAACACAGAAAACACCTCAAAACCCCACATATCCCCCTGAATTATACATCCCTAGATAGCTCTGATCTAGTCGAACAACATATCCAAAAATCACCCAGATCCGGTCAGGGGTTCCTGAATTCCATGGAAGTCGCATTCTATCTTCTCCTTCCAGAATGTACATTGGCCATAATCCTGAGGCAAGAGGCTGGCAAACAGGCCCCTCCAAAACCCAGTGGCGAAGGTTACTTTCGCCACACATCTCTCCCTCCCATGGAAGACTTTTGCCACAGATCCGTTTGGATTATCTTTTAACATAGCCAAGACGGATCTGTCTTGAACACCATTGAAAGTCAATGGAGGACGGATCCATTTTCTATTGTGCCAGATTGTGTCAGTGAAAACGGATCCATCCCCATTGACTTACATTGTGTGCCAGGACGGATCCTTTTGGCTCAGTTTCATCAGACGGACACCAAAACGCTGCAAGCAGCGTTTTGGTGTAGTTTCCAAAGCGGAATGGAGACTGAACTGATGCATTCTGAGCGGATCAGAATGCATTAGAATGCAAACTGATCCGTTTTGGACCACTTGTGAGAGCCCTGAACGGATTTCACAAACGGAAAGCCAAAACGCGAGTGTGAAAGTCATGGGAGGCATCTCCCGCTAAACCCAACTATGTATGAAAAAGCATTATTATTATTTTTATAGTTAAAGGCTATGTAGACCTTCAGAGGCAATTTTTGTTTATGATTGCATATTACTCATTTTTGGCTCAAAATCATATTTTCAATTGGCCTTTATGAAAAATATTGAGCTGTTCTGTCACAAAGGCTTAAAGCTTAACTGTTTTTCAAACTGTGTGTCTGGCACTTTCACTTTGTGCCGTCATCTAATAACCCTTATCTCTAAACTACTAAGAGGTCATGAAGACTTATTTAAGCCACATTCTTATCAGTAAGATAAGAACTGAACTATGGGTGTTTATAATGTCAGAGATAAGGAGCCCGACGACTCCCTAACTGACGGGAAAAGAGAGCAAACCCAGAGACCTGTACTAGAGCCTCTCAACTCTGTACAGAAAAAAGGACTTCATATTTTTAATAAATAATAATTAATACCATAATAAAATAATAATAAAAAAAAGAAATTAATAAATACCAATTGAAAAAAGATTTTTAGCTCAAATTAGTACAATGCAATAATAAAAAAAATTGCCCCCAAAGGTGTACATAGCCTTTAAAGAGAACCTTTCACCGATTATTACACTATGAACTAACTATACAGACATGTAGAGCGGCGCCCGGGGATCTCGCTGCACTTACTATTATCCCTGGGCGCCGCTCCGTTCTCCTGCTATGCCCTCCGGTATCTCCGCTCACTAAGTTATAGTAGGCGGAGATTCCAGTCACTAAGTTATGGTAGGCGGAGTCTGCCCTTGTTCTGCTCTAGCGCTGGCCAATCGCAGCGCAGAGCTCACAGCCTGGGAGGTTATTTTTTCCCAGGCTGTGAGCTCTGCAATGCGATTGGCCAGCGCTACAGAAGAACAAGGGCAGACTCCGCCTACCATAACTTAGGGAACGGAGATACAAGAGGGCATAGCAGGAGAATGGAGCGGCGCCCGGGGATAATAGTAAGTGCAGTGAGATCCCCGGGCGCCGCTCTACATGTCTGTATAGTTAGTTCATAGTGTAATAATCGGTGAAAGGTCCTCTTTAAGTAAACAGAAGACAGAGACAACTGCTAATGCACAAAATGGGCCACTTTAGAGCTATTTTTCTAACAGAAATGTACAATTTCAGTGATTAAAGTATATTATAAGAATGGTCACTGCCCCTGCACATTACAAAAACAATGACCGTTACACTTTAAACAATTCACAGTTAACTTTAAGTTATTTTTAGTTTGCTTCTGATTTTCTCCAACAAATTATAATATCCATGTAGGTTTTAACAGCGTTGTAGGGTTTTCAGCCTCCTGGGCTAGCCTCTAATTAAGGAACAGCAAGCTGCTAAACAGGTTCTTGTATTATATTTTTCTATTGCGTGTAATTTTCAACAGCAATGTACAGTTAATGAAAACAGTAAAATCTATTTGTGGAAAGTAAAACATTTATCCTGACGTTATAATTTGTTTCTTCTGTGTAGGAAGCTGGAACATATGTGAACAAACAGTGGTTCTTCAAGGAGCTCTACTGTTAGCAGAAAAACTCACCTTACAGAAAACATTGCTGAAGCTCACAAAGGCTGAATGGCCTCTTGTGGAGAAGACAATCATAAATGCTTTACAAGAAATCAGCTCAGGTACCTGGTCACAAAGCCTTGAATGGAGAAGGAAAGTCATTGCAATATTTTGGGCCAAAGTACTCTCATGTCAAGCGCAACTCTCCTTAGATGGAGACTTTGATATTGACAGGAGATGGAAAGAGGAAGAGTTCTTTCCTGTGGAAAACATGATCCCAAAAATGAACCACACACTTTTGTTTGAAGTACTCAAGGCTGCAAAAGCAGCAGATGTATTTGCAGAACTTCTCTTGGCCCTGCCAGCAGATTTTTGGGTAAGCGAAGCGTCTTTGTTGTTGAACCATATTTGTGATGACACTTCCATAGCAGATGTGACTTTTTTCCTTGATGTGTGGTGGGAGATCATGAAAAATAGTAGAAATCGGAAGGATGAGATTATTGAAACCTTTTCAGCTGTTGCATGCCAGTACTTGCCTAAGACTAAGGATGAAATTGGCCAAAGCTCTAAAAGATTTAAGCCGGATCCTGAGCAATGCTTACCTGCAGCTGATAACATTCTTGCTGTGTTTTTAGAGGGGCTTCATAAACTCAGGCCAAGCATCAATAACAGCAAACTGAAGTGCTACACTATAGCAAACCTAGCAGACATGTTGTGCTCGTCTGCTTTTCTAGATAAAGAATCGGGCGATCTTCCTATAAGACTGTATTTGGAGAAGCTAGTCGCTGTGCTTTGTTTTTGTAACGCAACAGTGAAAGATGATAATCCCCAAAAAAGCCTCCCAGAAATGATTCAGGAAGCCGAGAGGATTGTGCAGAGTGGCAACAGTGCTTCCAGATTTAGGTTATTAGGAGGCGCCCAACACTTTGGCTTAAAATGTCTAAAAGACCTGCTGTTTCATTGGGGGGAAGAGCTGCACAATTACATGAATAACTGCGAAAAGATTTCCTATGAATGTTTTCGGATGAATGGTAGTCTTGCATCGTTACAAAAGAATTTGGTTGCCTTAGAGCCAAGTGAGACTTTTTCTGAAGAGCAAAAAGGGAACGCTTTAGAACTGGCAAACTGCATTTCTAGCCTCCTGGAGAAAACCTCCAATGTTCAGATAACGTGCAAGATGAATGATGTGGACATGATGGCTACTGTGGCCAAAAATATAATTGACTCTAAAATGTGCCGCTATAAAGAAATATGTTTTGAGTACGCATCTGAAATAGCATGGGCCTTCTCCAGTGACTGGCTAAATTGTCTTAAAAGGAATAAACAGAGTTTTCAGGAGCCAGACCTCATCTTAAAATTGTTGGAAACAGTCAGTAAAGCCACATACGAGCAGAACAATCAAAGTATCACGGAGATTCAGAAGTCTACAGCTGTCATTTTAGACTTGTTTTCTGAGCTTTCACTTGCTCAGATGGATGAATTGCTGATGAGAGCCCTAAATACATGGGGTGAAAAAGGTCTGTCTCACTGCATGTCTGCATTTACAGATAATTTCCAGGAAGAGCTCAACATGACGTTCAATCAAATCTCACAAAATGTGACAGACTATAACAATGTTTCAAGAGTGGCGAGACTGGCCCTCCTGTATCCAGAGTATGTCATAAGCAAAGCATGCCACTTTGCCGTTTCAAATCTTGGTGCTCATGTATTTCTAGCAAAAATATTGACTTCACTTCCTGCTTTAAGCTTTAGGGGCTCTAATAATTCAGATACGTCAGGCTCATTATTATCTCGCTGCTTGATGGAGACATGCTGGGGCAAACTGTCCTCTGATAAAGAAGAAAATCAGTTTTTATACTTGCTGTGTTACCTAATGAATCCTTCCGAAACCACAGGTGAAAGTGTTTCCCTACTACGGCCAGCAGAAGTAGTGAGGACATTTGTCCTTCCTTATATACTTGATGAATGTGTTCATGTGGAGTTATGCTTGAATATTCTTCATAAAGCACTAAATGTTGAGAACCCACTAGATGTGTCGGATAAGCATTGGGTTCTTTCTTGCTCACCATTCCCTCTCATTATGTCACTTTGTAAACTCCTCAATAGCTTCAGTAGGTGCTGGCAACAATCTGATAAACCATATTGCCTTACACTTGGATCCAAGGAGTTGATAGTTGAAATTCTCACACAGCTCTGCCCACTGATATTGCCAGTGGCTGAAACTAGCCCAGAAACTTGGGGCAAGTCACTCTTTTGGCTGCACAGGAAAATGGAGCATTTAGATTGGGTTGTACGCTTGAGGCTAAAGCCTTTATTTGGAGAGCACTTTAAAAATGAAGCCCCAGCTTCCTTGTTTGCAGTTTGCAAACTCTCTGAGAATGACTGGGCAGCACTTGATCTACCAGAGTATGGTCCCGGTACAGGGCTTATGGCTTGGGTGGAATGCTGTTGTATTTCAGGAGAAATGAAAGAGCTAATGCTTTCAATCCTTTGTGTCAACATGGAAGACCCAGATGAGGTTAATCTTTTCAGCAAAGGATTTTTAGTAGCCATGGTACAAGTCCTGCCATGGTGCAGCTCAACGGAATGCAAGCTTCTTTCTCAGGTTGTGATGTGTCTTTTGAAAAGACAACTTCTCCATGTACCATATTCTCTGGAGTATGTAGAGTATATGCCTCTTTTGAATCTTCGTCCATTTGCCTATGTTCTTCAGTTCTCTGTTCTATTACTCAGAGGTTTCCAGCTCCTCTGTAGCTCGAGCTGTTCCAGCTGGCTTACCTTTGATGGTCAGAAGCATATTGCAAGACTTTATAGTGTCTGTGTATCTGACATGCTGGATGGCGTTAAAGAGCAGCTCGTAGAAGACAGTCTTCAAATGCAGAAAGTTGAAAAAGAATCGGACTGTGTACAGGAGGTCCTATTTATCTACAGTCAGGTATTCTGTCATGTCCTCCACATAATTGCAATGATGCCAGAAAATACATGTGCACCTCTCTTCTTCTTGTCACTAGAAATTCTCTCCCTGTACGAAAGCCTGAGAGCAAATGACACTTCCAAAAACCGATTGCTCAGGTTGGCTAATGAAAGACATTTCCTGAAGTCCATTATCGAGAACGTGAGCAATGAAAGCCATCGAGCTACACTAATGCAAAAAATTAACAAGCTGTAAAGAAAGACCTGTGTGGTCCTATACAGCATTTATAAAAGGTGTCCAGTTAGTTATCTGCTCTCGAAATATCAGCCCTGCTGTATGTGCACTGTATATTGGACTCTTAAAGGATCACAGAGTTTTCATAAAACTTTTGACTTAGTCATAGACATAAAGGTTTTGATCAGCTGGGGTCTGAGTGCTGAAGACCTCACAGAGGCGAGAGAAGCGCACGCATATTGTGTTCTCTCTCCTCACTGCAGGGAACAGAATCGAGATGGACCGTTAGACTTTCTATTGAATCCATCTAGCTTCCTCTCCTGCAGTGAGGATAGAAAGCGCAATATGCTAGTGCTTCTCTCTCCTCCTTTTAGCAATCTCTGGGGGTCTCTTCACTCAGACCCCCACCAGTCAAAACCTTTGATATGTCTCTGACATATCAAGAGTTTCATGAAACCTCAGTGACCCTTTTAAACTAGTACTCGGCAACATCTTTGGCATAGAAACGCCCCAAAGCTGTACACATTTTAGGGCTCTTCTTGGAGGTTAAATGGGAATAACCACAGTAAGTGCTGGCCAGGGGAGGCAGAGTTGTGGAAATGGCAGGGGCGCAGCTGCCCAAAGCGCAGCAAGCTACACTTTCCTTAATGGGGTTATCCGATATCTAAAATGGGCCCCCCAATGCCTGGGCCCCTCGTATGGTGCTCTAGCTCTGGAACCCTGCACGGGCGTCTCCGCATCTTCCCATTGCTTGGATCAAAACTTCTGGTGATAGGGTAAGAAGCCAATAGCGGGCCAGTGACCAGCCTCAAGGAAGCTTGTTCCCGTCATGGCATGCTATTGGCTGCTCCGCCCCGTCACTGGATGGGGCCTAGGCATTGGGTGGGATATTTTAGATATTGGATAACCCCTTTAACTCGCAAACTGATGTTTCTGTAAGTCCTTCCGCCTCCGGCCGACAAAATTTTTTTTTTTCCCATCTCGGTCATGAAAGGCTGACATGGGACAACCCCTTTAACATACATTCAGAATTTGATGGTCTGAAAATTGGAATGATAAAATGTCATCACCCAAAATGTTGTGTTTTTTTGTTGTTGTTTTTTTTTTTTTTTACTATACCGGTAACAGAAATTAAAGTTTTTTTGCATGGCTACAGAAGAAATAAGTAATTTAATAAAAGCCATGAGTGAAGCAAAATATGTTTTTAAGCCAAATTCTTTAAGACATAGTAGTTAGTCGCTTTGCCCAATGTTGTTCCTGAATTACTTCTAGTTCATAGCTTTTAATCCAGTGTTAATTTCGGGCTTAATAAAAGGCTGTTAACCTGTTACTTCATATGACGTTGGAGCAGGAGTTCATTAAATGTTCATACATTTCTTCACGTCTCTGTTCATTTTTGTTTCAAATGCTGTTCAGGTTGATCTTGTTTGAGTCCTGTTCCAACTTACCTCAGGGCGGAAGGATAGATTTTGAATGGTCCAGCTGTACAAAAATCTGTACTCTGCCCTGGTAGATGCATGACTTAAATGTCAAGTATTTGGCAATCTTTGAGGGAATGCATGGTTCATGAGTCTCCAACCTTGTTGCCTCAGACGCTCTCTCCCATCATAACTGAAAGAGTGTAGATAAAAACAAAAAACATTCCCTAATGTTAACCCCCTCTCACTTGTGTTGAGGTTTGATACTCCAGCTAATCAGAAAAGACAGGTAGGAGGGTGGATCTCCTAAGCATGGCACACAATGGGCCATAGTCAGATGTGAACACGTGCTAGTAACCGCCTACTTTTGAGTATGGTTTGCAATGTTGCCTTGAAATGCAGAGCAGGAGGAGCTGAGAAGATTGAAAGATTCAGTAAAATGTCATCTTTTTCTGATCTCAGTTGTACACAGGGGCCATTTTTATCAATGATTCATAGCATTCACTCTCTGTGTATAAGATAGCTGTCAGTCACTAATGGCTGTAAATGGGGTGGTCTCAAGTATACAAAGAGCAGAGGTTTAACCCCTTAACGCAAAACGCTGTGCATGTACGGCGGGGGATGCTGTGCCAGAACGCATTCTGCTGTACATGCACGGCGGGCTGATCGGGTGGGTGCAGGAGCTGTTCCTGCCCGATCACTGCAGGAGTCCGGCAGTCCCTGGTAGTCGGGCCTCTGCTGTATCCGCCGACTGTTTATAGAAATGCCAGCGGATTAACTCCTTCTATGCCGCGGTCAGCGCTGACTGCGACATAGAAGTGGTTAGCGGCGGATGAAGGAGCGCATCAGGTCCGCTCGCTGCTGTGGCGTGTGACCCGATGTGTGACACGGCAGCCTGATGCCTCACACGGCATCGGGACCTGCCTTCTATGGGTGCCCAGGAGATCCAGCCTCAGGCTGTGTCTCCTAAGCAACCTGTTAGTGTATTACTTTGTATAATACACTAACAGGCAATGCATTACAATACAGATGTATTGTAATGCATTGCAGAGAGGATTAGACCCCCAAAAGTTGAAGTCCCACAGAAGGTTTAAAAAAAAAGTGTTTTCAATAAAAAAAATTAAGTTTAAAGGGACACTGACAGGGCCAAAAAGCATATTAACCACCTCAGCCCCCAGTGCTTAACCCCTTAAGGACACAGCCTTTTTACACCTTAGGACCAGGCCATTTTTTGAAAATCTGACCAGAGTCCCTTTAAGTGCTGATAACTTTAAAACGGTTTGACTTATCCAGGCCGTTCTGAGATTGTTTTTTCGTCACATATTGTACTTCATGACACTGGTAAAATGGAGTCAAAAAAAAAATTTTTTTTGCACCAAAAAATACCTAATTTAACAAAAATTTGAAAAAAATTTGCAAATTTCAAAGTTTCAGTTTCTCTACTTCTGTAATACATAGTAATACCCCCAAAAATTGTGATGACTTTACATTCCCCATATGTCTACTTCATGTTTGAATTGTTTTGGGAATGATATTTTATTTTTTGGGGATGTTATAAGGCTTAGAAGTTTAGAAGCAAATCTTGAAATTTTTCCGAAATTTACAAAAACTCAATTTCTAGGGACCAGTTCAGGTCTCAAGTCACTTTGCGAGGCTTACATTATAGAAACCGCCCAAAAATGACCCCATCTAAGAAACTACACCCCTCAAGGTATTCAAAACTGATTTTGCATACGTTGTTAACCCTTTAGGTGTTGCACAAGAGTTATTGGCAAATAGGGAGGAAATTTGAGAATTTAATTTTTTTGTCTAATTTTTCATTTTAACCCATTTTTTCCACTAACAAACCAAGGGTTAACAGCCAAACAAGACTGTATCTTTATTGCCCTGACTCTGCCATTTACAGAAACACCCAATATGTGGCCGTAAACTACTGTACGGCCACACAGCGGGGCGTAGAGTGAAAGGTGCGCCGTTTGGTTTTTGGAAGGCTGATTTTTATGGACTGGTTTATTTACACCATGTCCCATTTGAAGCCCCCTGATGCACCCCTAGAGGAGAAACTCCCTAAAAGTGACCCCATCTAAGAAACTACACCCCTCAAGGTATTCAAAACTAATTTTACATACGTCGTTAACCCTTTAGGTGTTGCACAAGAGTTATTGGCAAATGGCGATGAAATTTGAGAATTTCATTTTTTTGCCTAATTTTCCATTTTAACCCATTTTTTCCACTAACAAAGCAAGGGTTAACAGCCAAACAAGACTGTATCTTTATTGCCCTGACTCTGCTGTTTACAGAAACACCCCATATGTGGCCGTAAACTACTGTACGGGCACACAGCGGGGCGTAGAGTGAAAGGTGCGCCGTTTGGTTTTTGGAGGGCTGATTTTGCTGGACTGTTTTTTTGGCACCATGTCCCATTTGAAGCCCCCCTAATGCACCCCTAGATTATAAACTCCATAAAAGTGACCCCATCTAAGAAACTACACCCCTCAAGGTATTCAAAACTGATTTTACAAACTTTGTTAACCCTTTAGGTGTTGCACAAGATTTAATGGAAAATAGAGATACAATTTCAAAATTTCACTTTTTTGGCAGATTTTCCATTTTAATATTTTTTTTCCAGTTACAAAGCAAGGGTTAACAGCCAAACAAAACTCATTATTTATGGCCCTAATTCTGTAGTTTACAGAAACACCCCATATGTGGTCGTAAACAGCTGTACGGGCACACGGCAGGGCGCAGAAGGAAAGGAACACCATATGGTTTTTGGAAGGCATATTTTGCTGGACTGGTTTTTTTGACACCATGTCCCATTTGAAGCCCCCCTGATGCACCCCTAGAGTAGAAACTCCAAAAAAGTGACCCCATTTTAGAAACTACGGGATAGGGTGGCAGTTTTGTTGGTACTAGTTTAGGGTACATATGATTTTTGGTTGCTCTATATTACACTTTTTGTGCGGCAAGGTAACAAGAAATAGCTTTTTTGGCACCGTTTTTTTTTTTGTTATTTACAACATTCATCTGACAGGTTAGATCATGTGGTAATTTTATAGAGCAGGTTGTCACGGACGCGGAGATACCTAACATGTATACAATTTTTTTTATTTATGTAAGTTTTACACAATGATTTCATTTTTAAAACCAAAAAAATGTTTTAGTGTCTCCATAGTCTAAGAGCCATAGTTTTTTCAGTTTTTGGGCGATTATCTTAAGTAGGGTCTCATTTTTTGCGGGATGAGATGACGGTTTGATTGGCATCTATTTTGGGGTGCATATGACTTTTTGATTGCTTGCTATTACACTTTTTGTGACACAAGATGACAAAAAATGGCTTTTTTTACACCGTTTTTATTTTTATTTTTTTACGGTGGTCATCTGAGGGGTTAGATCATGTGATATTTTTATAGAGCCGGGCGATACGGACGCGGCGATACCTAATATGTATACTTTTTTTTTTATTTATGTAAGTTTTACACAATGATTTCATTTTTGAAACAAAAAAAATCATGTTTTAGTGTTTCCATAGTCTAAGAGCCATAGTTTTTTCAGTTTTTGGGCGATTATCTTGGGTAGGGTATGATTTTTGCGGGATGAGATGACGGTTTGATTGTTACAATTTTGGCGTACATGCGACTTTTTTGATCACTTTTATTACCTTTTTTGGGAAGTAAGGTGGGCAAAATTTCAATTTCATCATAGTTTTTTTTTTTTTATTTTTATGGTGTTCACCGTTCGGGTAAAGTAACATGACCGTTTTATAGATCAGGTCGTTACGGACGCGGCGATACCAAACATGTGTAGGGAATTTTATTTTTTTCATTTTTTATCAGTGATAAATGTGTTTTTTGATTTTTACTTTTTTTTCACTTTTATTCACTTTTTTTTGACCCAGACCCACTTGGTTCTTGAAGATCCAGTGGGTCTGATGTCTGTATAATACAGTACAGTATATATTGTTCTGTACTGTATTTTACTTACACTGAACAGATCTATGCCTTTCAGCACAGATCTGTTCAGCACCATGGACAGCAGGACGCCTGAGAGGCGTCCTGTTGCCATGGGAACCTTCCCCGTCTGCTCAGTACTGCTCAGAACTTCGCAGACGGGGAAGGGTAAGGAGGGGATCTCTCGGGGGGCTCTCTGGGGGCTCTCTCCCTCCCCATCGGGGGGCTGCAAAGGCACAGCAGCCCCCCGATGGGAGAGGGAGGGAGCTCCTTGCGCTGTTAACCTTTTCCATACAGCGGTCCGTACGGACCGCTGTATGGAAAGGGTTAAACGGCTGACATCGCATCGCAGATGTCAGCCGTTTATACCAGGGTGCCAGCAATGTGCTGGCACCCTGGTATCCCCACTAGACACCAACGATTATACAAGGGGAGGCGGGCGGGGGATCGCGATCCCGCCTGCCGCACCGCCCGCCTCCCGCACCGCCCACACCGCCCGCAACCCTCCCCCTGCACCTCCCGCCACCATAAAAATCATTCGGGGGTGCAGGGGGGGGTGAATAAAACTTTTTTTTTGGCATATAAAGTTTCTGATCCCCGCGGTCAGGGACTGCGGGGACCAGAAACTTCAGAAATAGCAGCAAACCGCAGGTCTGAATTGACCTGCGGTTTGCCGCGATCGCCGACATGGGGGGGTCACGGGACCCCCCCGCGCATTTAGCCTAGGTGCCTGCTCAATGATTTGAGCAGGCACCGGGTTCCGATCACTGCCAGCCGCACGGCAGTGATCGAAAATACACAGGGCGTACATGTACGCCCTGTGTCCTTAAGAGGTTAAACACCCTGAAAGACCAGGCCACTTTTTACACTTCTGACCTACCCTACTTTCACCGTTTATTGCTCGGTCATGCAACTTACCACCCAAATGAATTTTACCTCCTTTTCTTCTCACTAATAGAGCTTTCATTTGGTGGTATTTCATTGCTGCTGACATTTTTACTTTTTTTGTTATTAATCGAAATTTAACGATTTTTTTGCAAAAAAATGACATTTTTCACTTTCAGTTGTAAAATTTTGCAAAAAAACGAGATCCGTATAGAAATTTTGCTCTAAATTTCTAGTTCTACATGTCTTTGATAAAAAAAAAATGTTTGGGTAAAAAAAAAATGGTTTGGGTAAAAGTTATAGCGTTTACAAACTATGGTACAAAAATGTGAATTTCCGCTTTTTGAAGCAGCTCTGACTTTCTGAGCACCTGTCATGTTTCCTGAGGTTCTACAATGGCCAGACAGTACAAACACCCCACAAATGACCCCATTTCGGAAAGTACACACCCTAAGGTATTCGCTGATGGGCATAGTGAGTTCATAGAACTTTTTATGTTTTGTCACAAGTTAGCGGAAAATGATGAGATTTTTTTTTTTTTTTTTTCTTACAAAGTCTCATATTCCACTAACTTGTGACAAAAAATAAAAACTTCTATGAACTCACTATGCCCATCACGAAATACCTTGGGGTCTCTTCTTTCCAAAATGGGGTCACT
Organism: Bufo bufo; assembly: GCF_905171765.1. Taxonomy (NCBI): domain Eukaryota; kingdom Metazoa; phylum Chordata; class Amphibia; order Anura; family Bufonidae; genus Bufo; species Bufo bufo. The sequence continues at coordinate 390,451,850 of NC_053391.1, forward strand.
TGTGGGGTAGTTATACTGCCCTGGCATTTTAGGGGCCCAAATGTGTGGTAAGGAGTTTGAAATCAAATTCTGTAAAAAATGACCTGTGAAATCCGAAAGGTGCTCTTTGGAATATGGGCCCCTTTGCCCACCTAGGCTGCAAAAAAGTGTCACACATCTGGTATCTCCGTACTCAGGAGAAGGTGGGGAATGTGTTTTGGGGTGTCATTTTACATATACCCATGCTGGGTGAGATAAATATCTTGGTCAAATGCCAACTTTGTATAAAAAAATGGGAAAAGTTGTCTTTTGCCATGATATTTCTCTCACCCAGCATGGGTATATGTAAAATGACACCCCAAAACACATTCCCCACCTTCTCCTGAGTACGGCAATACCAGATGTGTGACACTTTTTTGCAGCCTAGGTGGGCAAAGGGGCCCATATTCCAATGCGGACGTCTGAATGGAGCTTTACAGGGGGGTAATCCATGACAGGGGGGTAATCCATGACAGGGGGGTAATCCATGACAGGGGGGTAATCCATGACAGGGGGGTAATCCATGACAGGGGGGTGATCAGGGAGTCTATATGGGGTGATCACCACAGTCATTGATCACGCCCCTGTAAGGCTTCATTCAGACGTCCGGATGCGTTTTGCGGATCCGATCCATCTATCAGTGCATCCGTAAAAATCATGCGGACATCTGAATGGAGCTTTACAGGGGGGTAATCAATGACAGGGGGGTGATCAGGGAGTCTATATGGGGTGATCACCACAGTCATTGATCACGCCCCTGTAAGGCTTCATTCAGACGTCCGGATGCGTTTTGCGGATCCGATCCATCTATCAGTGGATCCGTAAAAATCATGCGGACGTCTGAATGGAGCTTTACAGGGGGGTAATCAATGACAGGGGGGTGATCAGGGAGTCTATATGGGGTGATCACCACAGTCATTGATCACGCCCCTGTAAGGCTTCATTCAGACGTCCGGATGCGTTTTGCGGATCCGATCCATCTATCAGTGCATCCGTAAAAATCATGCGGACATCTGAATGGAGCTTTACAGGGGGGTAATCAATGACAGGGGGGTGATCAGGGAGTCTATATGGGGTGATCACCACAGTCATTGATCACGCCCCTGTAAGGCTTCATTCAGACGTCCGGATGCGTTTTGCGGATCCGATCCATCTATCAGTGCATCTGTAAAAATCATGCGGACATCTGAATGGAGCTTTACAGGGGGGTAATCAATGACAGGGGGGTGATCACCACAGTCATTGATCATGCCCCTGTAAGGCTTCATTCAGACGTCCGGATGCGTTTTGCGGATCGGATCCATCTATCAGTGCATCCGTAAAAATCATGCGGACATCTGAATGGAGCTTTACAGGGGGGTAATCAATGACAGGGGGGTGATCACCACAGTCATTGATCATGCCCCTGTAAGGCTTCATTCAGACGTCCGGATGCGTTTTGCGGATCGGATCCATCTATCAGTGCATCCGTAAAAATCATGCGGACATCTGAATGGAGCTTTACAGGGGGGTGATAAGGGAGTCTATATGGGGTGATCACCACAGTCATTGATCATGCCCCTGTAAGGCTTCATTCAGACGTCCGGATGCGTTTTGCGGATCCGATCCATCTATCAGTGGATCCGTAAAAATCATGCGGACGTCTGAATGGAGCTTTACAGGGGGGTAATCAATGACAGGGGGGTGATCAGGGAGTCTATATGGGGTGATAACCACAGTCATTGATCACGCCCCTGTAAGGCTTCATTCAGACGTCCGGATGCGTTTTGCGGATCCGATCCATCTATCAGTGGATCCGTAAAAATCATGCGGACATCTGAATGGAGCTTTACAGGGGGGTGATCAATGACAGGGGGGTAATCAATGACAGGGGGGTGATCAGGGAGTCTATATGGGGTGATCAGGGGCTAATAAGGGGTTAATAAGTGACGGGGGGGGGGGGGGTGTAGTGTAGTGTAGTGGTGCTTGGTGCTACTTTACTGAGCTACCTGTGTCCTCTGGTGGTCGATCCAAACAAAGGGGACCACCAGAGGACCAGGTAGCAGGTATATTAGACGCTGTTATCAAAACAGCGTCTAATATACCTGTTAGGGGTTAAAAAAAACACATCTCCTGCCTGCCAGCGAACGATCGCCGCTGGCAGGCTGGAGATCAACTCTCTTACCTTCCGTTCCTGTGAGCGCGCGCGCCTGTGTGCGCGCGTTCACAGGAAGTCTCGCGTCTCGCGAGATGACGCATATATGCGTGACTGTGCGCAGCGCTGCCACCTCCGGAACGCGATCCTGCGTTAGGCGGTCCGGAGGTGGTTAAGGTATATATATGACCGTACAGGTCTTATAAAGTGTATAAGAATCATGTAAGTATCCCCCCTGTCCACCTTATAACTACAGTAATGTGAAGTTTTATAACCTGCTGGAATCGGGTTCAATCTGCCCAAGGGGCGGTGTTTCACCTCAGCTTGCGCCCAGCCAGCCTCGCCACAACTGCCGTTTGAAGCGCCGCCCAGCTCATCAATATTCACTTCGCTGGGCGGCTAACTAGTGTCCCCGGCTATCTTCAGCGCATGCGCCCGGCACCCTCACTGGCCGGGATCGCATCGCGCCTGCGCACAGTCTCATTCTCAGAGGCTGCCTGGGCAGGGCTAAGCTCTGTTCACATGAATGGAGCTTAGCTCCGCCCAGGCCAGTGATACTAGTCGTGACGTCACTGGGCCTGCAGTAAACGGCGAGAAGGCTGCGGCGCTACTGCCAGCGCCGCTGCCTTCTAAAACAGCTGATTGACAGGGGTCCCGGGTGTCGGACCCCTGCCGATCAGATGCTGCTGATCTATCCTTTTTCATCAGTTTAAAATAACCGTACAACCCCTTTAAGGGGTTTATGACCCCCGATATGTCTCTTTTATGGTGGTTTTTAAGAGACCTTATTCTAGGCCGTCGCCTTTTTATTATTAAGTGCAGCATGGGATTCTGCTCTAACAGCTTGGATCATCAGAAGCACTGATCCTGGATGTTTAACCCCTTAGATTCTGTGGTCAATGGCAACTGCAACATTTAAGTGGTTTTAGCAGGCTCCCTCTGTCAGCCATCAGCACCCCATGAATGAGATCACGGGGTTAAATAGAAAAAATAAAACCCGCTCCTCACATTCAGTATTGCCACATCTATAATGACCCCAACTATACAATTTTTGTTAGATTTATCCCGCACATTGAACACAGTAAAAAATTTCAGAATTACAGTTTTCTTGCGGACAAGAATAGGCAGTTATACTAATGGCTATCCGTGCCTTTCCGCAATTTAGGATGCCATCCCTGTTTTGCAGATCCGCAATTTGTGGACCGCAAAACACACAAAGGACGTGTGCATGTAGATTTATTCAGGACAATTTCACAGGACATAAAAAACACATGTATTACACACACTAATAATATAGGTGAAACTCGAAAAATTAGAATATCGTGCAAAAGTTCATTTATTTCAGTAATGCAACTTAAAAAGAATTGCATTAATGCAACTTAAAATTTGAATATTGTGAAAAGGTTTAATATTCTAGACTCAGTGTCCCACTCTAGTCGGCTAATAATCCAAACCCCCTGAGCAAAGGGTACCTGAGATTGTGACTGGGGTTTTCATAAGCTGTAGGCCATAATCATCCAAATTATAACAAATAAAGGCTTGAAATATCTCGCTTTGCATGTAATGAGTCTATCTCATATATTAGTTTCAATCTTTTAAGTTGCATTACTGAAATAAATTAACTTTGCACGATATTCTAATTTTTCAAGTTTCACTTGTACATAAGTTTAATAGAGAAAATGATACTGGATCAGTGTTCATACATGAACAGCACCACTGTACACACTGTGTACCACTGGTTCTCTAGAGTCTGGGGATACAGCATATGGGATTGTATGTCTGTACAGTCGTGGCCAAAAGTTTTGAGAATGACACAAATATTAGTTTTCACAAAGTTTGCTGTTTCAGTTGTTTCTGTGATGTAGTGAAATATAATTACACGCACTTCATACGTTTCAAAGGCTTTTATCGACAATTACATGACATTTATGCAAAGAGTCAGTATTTGCAGTGTTGACCCTTCTTTTTCAGGACCTCTGCAATTCGACTGGGCATGCTCTCAATCAACTACTGGGCTAATTCCTGACTGATGGCAACCCATTCTTTCATAATCACTTCTTGGAGTTTGTCAGAATTAGTGGGTTTTTGTTTGTCCGCCCGCCTCTTGAGGATTGACCACAAGTTCTCAATGGGATTAAGATCTGGGGAGTTTCCAGGCCATGGACCCAAAATGTCAACGTTTTGGTCCCCGAGCCACTTAGTTATCACTTTTGCCTTATGGCACGGTGCTCCATCATGCTGGAAAATGCATTGTTCTTCACCAAACTGTTGTTGGATTGTTGGAAGAAGTTGCTGTTGGAGGGTGTTTTGGTACCATTCTTTATTCATGGCTGTGTTTTTGGGCAAAATTGTGAGTGAGCCCACTCACTCCCTTGGATGAGAAGCAACCCCACACATGAATGGTCTCAGGATGCTTTACTGTTGGCATGACACAGGACTGATGGTAGCGCTCACCTTTTCTTCTCCGGACAAGCCTTTTTCCAGATGCCCCAAACAATCGGAAAGAGGCTTTATCGGAGAATATGACTTTGACCCAGTCCTCAGCAGTCCATTCACCATACTTTCTGCAGAAGATCAATCTGTCCATGATGTTTTTTTTGGAGAGAAGTGGCTTCTTTGCTGCCCTTCTTGACACCAGGCCATCTTCCAAAAGTCTTCGCCTCACTGTGCGTGCAGATGCGCTCACACCTGCCTGCTGCCATTCCTGAGCAAGCTCTGCACTGCTGGCACTCCGATCCCGCAGCTGAATCCTCTTTAGGAGACGATCCTGGCGCTTGCTGGACTTTCTTGGACGCCCTGAAGCCTTCTTAACAAGAATTGAACCTCTTTCCTTGAAGTTCTTGATGATCCTATAAATTGTTGATTGAGGTGCAATCTTAGTAGCCACAATATCCTTGCCTGTGAAGCCATTTTTATGCAACGCAATGTTGGCTGAACACGTTTCTTTGCAGGTCACCATGGTTAACAATGGAAGAACAATGATTTCAAGCATCACCCTCCTTTTAACATGTCAAGTCTGCCATTTTAACCCAATCAGCCTGATATAATGATATCCAGCCTTGTGCTCGTCAACATTCTCACCTGAGTTAACAAGACGATTACTGAAATGATCTCAGCAGGTCCTTTAATGACAGCAATGAAATGCAGTGGAAAGGTTTTTTTGGGATTAAGTTAATTTTCATGGCAAAGAAGGACTATGCAATTCATCTGATCACTCTTCATAACATTCTGGAGTATATGCAAATTGCTATTATAAAAACTTAAGCAGCAACTTTTCCAATTTCCAATATTTATGTAATTCTCAAAACTTTTGGCCACGACTGTAGAATATCCACACACATGAATAGCCGTACAGGAGATACAATCAACGTCAGTGTCCATGCCGTATACAGTGGATATAAAAAGTCTACACATCCCTGTTAAAATGTCAGGTTTCTGTGATGTAAAAAAATTAAACAAAGATAAATCATTTCAGAACTTTTTCCACCTTTTAATGTGACCTATAAACTGTACAACTCAATTGGAAAACAAACTAAAATCTTTTAGGTAGAGGGAAGAAAGAAAAAAAAAATATGGTTGCATAAGTGTGCACACCCTTAAACTAATACTTTGAAGCACCTTTTGATTTTATTACAGCACTCAGTCTTTTTGGGTATGAGTCCATCAGCATGGCACTTTTGACTTGGTAAGATTTGCCCACACTTCTTTGCAAAAACACTCCAAATCTGTCAGATTGCGAGGGCATCTCCTGTGCACGGCCCTCTTCAGATCACCCCACAGATTTTCAATCGGATTCAGGTCTGGGCTCTGGCTGGGCCATTCCACAACTTTAATCTTCTTCTGGTGAAGCCATTCCTTTGTTGATTTGGATGTATGCTTTGGGTAGTTGTCATGCTGAAAGATGCTTTCTAGCAGAAGCCTGAAGGTTTTGTGCCAATATTGACTGGTATTTGGAACTGTTCATAATTCCCTCTAGCTTTACTAAGGCCCCAGTTCCAGCTGAATAAAAACAGCCCCAAGGCATGATGCTGCCACCACCATGCTTCACTGTGGGTATGGTGTTCTTTTGGGGATTTGCAGTGTTGTTTTTGCGCCAAACATATCTTTTGGAATTATGACCAAAAAGTTCAACCTTGATTTCATCAGACCATAACACCTTTTCCCACACGCTTTTGGGAGACTTCAGATGTGTTTTTGCAAAATGTAACCTGGCTTGGATGTTTTTCTTCATAAGAAAAGGCTTTCGTCTTGCCACTCTACCCCATAGCCCAGACATATGAAGAATACGGGAGATTGTTGTCACATGTACCACACAGCCAGTACTTGCCAGATATTCCTGCAGCTCCTTTAATGTTGCTGTAGGCCTCTTGGTAGCCTTCTAGACCAGTTTTCTTCTCATCTTTTCATCAATTTTGGAGGGACGTCCAGTTCTTGGTAATGTCACTGTTGTGCCATATTTTCTCCACTTGATGATTACTGTGTTCCATGGTATATCTAATGCCTTGGAAATTCTTTTGTACCCTTCTCCTGACTGATACCTTTTAACAATGAGATCCCTCTGATGCTTTGGAAGCTCTCTGTGGACCATGGCTTTTGATGTGGGATGCGTCTAAGAAAATTTCAGGAAAGACCAACTAGAGCAGCTGAACTTTATTTGGGGTTAATCAGAGGCATTTTAAATGATGGCAGGTGTATGCTGACTCCTATTTAACATGATTTTGAATGTGATTTTCTTAATTCTGAACACAGCTACATCACCAGTTATAAGAGGGTGTGCATACTTATGCAAAAACATTATTTTTTTTTTTATTTTTTTTTTTCTTCCCTCTACCTAAAAGATTTTAGTTTTGTTTTTCAATTGAGTGGTACATTTTATATCCACTATATATGATAAAGCATGTCACTGGCATGTTTCCATAGACTAATCCATCAGTGGCAGAGTGCTTCAAACATAAATGAGCCTGAAGATGTGAACTCTTAGGCTGGTTTCACACGGGTGTTGCGGGAAAAGGTGCGGGTGCGTTGCGGGAACATGTGCGATTTTTCAGCGCAGGTGCAAAACATTGTAATGCGTTTTGCACTCGCGTGAGAAAAATCGCGCATGTTTGGTACACAAACCCAAACTTCTTCACAAGAAGTTCGGGCTTGGGATCGGTGTTCTGTAGATTGTATTATTTTCCCTTATAACATGGTTATAAGGGAAAATAATAGCATTTTGAATACAGAATGCTAAGTAAAATAGGGCTGGAGGGGTTAAAAAATAAATAAATATGTAACTCCCCTTAATCGACTTGTTCGCGCAGCCGGCATCTCTTCTGTCTTTAACTGTGAGCAATAGGACCTTTTGATGTCACTGCGTTCATCACATGGTCCATCACCATGGTGATGGATCATGTGATGAGCGTAGTGACGTCATCAAAGGTCCGATTGCTCACAGTTAAAGACAGAGATGCCGGCTGCGCGAACAAGTGGATTAAGGTGAGTTAAATTTTTATTTAATTTTTTTAACCCCTCCAGCCCTATTTTACTTAGCATTCTGTATTCAGAATGCTATTATTTTCCCTTTTTATAACCATGGTATAAGGGGAAATAATAATGATCGGGTCCTCATCCCGATCGTCACCTAGCAACCATGCGTGAAAATCGCACCGCATCCGCCCTTGCTTGCGGATGCTTGCGATTTTCACGCAACCCCATTCACTTCTATGGGGCCTGCGTTGCGTGAAAAATGCAGAATATAGAACATGCTGCGATTTTCACTCAACGCACAAGTGATGCGTGAAAATCACCGCTCGTGTGCACAGCCCCATAGAAATGAAAGGGTCATGATTCAGTGCCGGTGCAATGCGTTCAACTCGCGCATCGCATCCGCGCGGAATACTCGCCCGTGTGAAAAGGGCCTTAGGTCTCTTTCACACGAGCGGATGCCGTGCGGGTAACGAGCTGCGTGAAAGAGTGCCAAACCCCGCTCCGGACAGCGGAGACACAGAGCAGTAAATCCGTGCCTCTCTGTGATCTTTTTACTACAAAATCACAATGAGATAAAGTTGTCACCGTGATTTTGCAGCAAAAAGGTCACAGAGAGGCACGGAGCGTTATCAATCATGTTAATGCTCCATGTCTCTGCTGTCCAGAGCGGGGTTTGGCACTCTTTCACGCAGCAGATTACCCGCACGGCATCCACTCGTGTGAAAGAGCCCTTAGTGTTCCATAGAAGACATATAAATGATACATCAATATGTAATATGCTCTGAAGATCCCAGTGTGGATGTGCTCTCCTAAAGTATACAAAACAGCTTCAGTAATATAGAGAGAGTTTTTGGGGGAATAACATTGGAATATCATTTGTAGTGCCCCATACTTCCTCGGGGCAACCAGGTAATTACCAAGATGCAAAGCCTTCATAATGGTGATATTGTACTTTTATATACATTAAGGCCACTAATTGGAGGGAGATCCCTGGGAATTGCTGTTTTTTTTTTTTCCCCAAAAAAGATAAAGGGGTTATCCAATACCATAAACTGCCCCCCATGTGCTGGGCCCCTCACAGGGAATATACTAACCTTGCTCGCTGCGCCGCTCCTGGTCCCCGCACCGCCGCTGCTGCTTCTCCCCGCGTGCCAATGAAAACATTGGTGTCGGGGGGAGCCTCCCCAGCATCGCAGGTGACGCTAGGGAGGCACCCCCCCATACCCGCCTGCCATTGGCTGCTCCCCCGACATAGAATGTTATCATCCGTGCACGGGGAGAAGCAGCAGCGGCGATGCAGGGACCAGGAGCGGCACAGGGAGCGGGGTAAGTATTAGGGATCGACCGATTATCGGTTTGGCCGATATTATCGGCCGATATTGAGGATTTTGAACGTTATCGGCATCTATTTTGCCGATATACCGATAACATATGGGGAACACAGAACGCGCTGCTCTCAGCGCTCTCTGTGTTCCCTCCGCAGCACAGGGGAGAAGGAAGCAGTGTCTCCCTCCCCCTGTGCTGCTGCTGCCGCCAATGAGAGGAGAGAACATAAGAGGAGGGGAGGGGCTGTGGCCACCGCTCCACCAATGAAGATGAGTCTTTCATTCATATACAGGAGGCGGGAGCTGGCTGCAGAATCACATAGCCGGCTCCCGACCTCTATGAGCTGTAGCTGCGGTCCGCGGTAGTTAACTCCTCAGGTGCCGCGGATCACAGCCACCGCTCATAGAGGTCGGGAGCCGGCTATGTGATTCTGCAGCCAGCTCCCGCCTCCTGTATGTGAATATTTGAGAGACTTATCTTCATTGGTGGCGCAGTGCGCCCCCCCAAGCCCCCCAGCATTAATCATTGGTGGCGCAGTGCGCCCCCCACCCCCATCCCAATAGTAAAAACATTGGTGGCGCAGTGCGCCCCCCCCCCCACACCCCACCCAGTATTACTCATTGGTGGCAGTGGCCACAGGGTCCCCTGCTCCTCCGATCGGAGCCCCAGCTGTGTAATCCTGGGGTTCCGATCGGTTACCATGGCAGCCAGGACTCTATTGAAGCCCTGGCTGCCATGGTAAGCTCCATGCTGCTGTGTGCACAGAGCACAGAGCAGCAGGGACAGTGTGAGCTCCTATTCACCCTGATAGAGATCTATCAGGGGGAATAGGACAAGGGTTCTAGTCCCTAAGGGGGTTAAAAGTTAGTAAAAAAATAAATAAAAATATTAAATATAAATGAAAAATTAAAAAAAAAAAAATACACATTAACAATAAACATATTAATTTTCAGCAGATTTGTGTAGGAATTATTTTTTTCTCAAAAATGAAAATTCCCAGAATATCGGTATAAATTATCGGCTATCGGCCTGAAAGTTCACAAATTATCGGTATCGGCCCTAAAAAAAATCAATATCGGTCGATCCCTAGTAAGTATATTCTCTACGAGGGGCCTGGCACATGGGGGGAACAGTTTATAGTATTGGATAACCCCTTTAATCAATGAGTTATGTGTACAACATTAAATAGTCCAACTTGTCCCCCAAAAAAAACATAGTTCTTGGAATGTGACGATCAAAAAAATTGCTTGGTCACTAAAGTGAAAAATGCATATGGGGGAAAGGGGAAATTTGCAGAACCTTTTTCCCACAAAACATTATATCAATCTGCTCAACTCCTTCTGCCATGTACTTTACAGATGTGTTTATAGTTAACGTTGGAACAAAAAGCATTGGTACATTAGAGGAAATTGGCTTGTTTGCTGTTCTTACAGTAATTGGAAGGTAACCAGCAGTAAATGCCAGTTCCTGTACTGGCACGAGACTGCATGTTGTTACACGTGGCAGATTTCTGGAGACACTTCTGTGGCTGTCCTATTCTTCTGAAAACAACTGCATTCAGATGGATGCAATAGAGTTTCATTTGCAGAAGGTTCTGCAACAAATCTGCTGTGTGTGAATATACCCTAATGGGGTTTGAGTGTTGTATCATTCTAGGTTTCTTTGAATATTATCAATTTTAATAAAGTACTTGATCCTGTTATGTTTATTATTTGGGGTAGTAACAGTATGCATATTCCTAATGATGATAAATTTATTTCCCTTCTCCTCTGTTTGGAGCATATGAACACAGGGTTATGAAAAACACTGGTGGATTAGGCTTCTGGGAGACTGCGTCCTTTACTGGATTCCCCATAGCTATGCTGCAGTGGAAGCTAAGGGTCCATTAGACGCCCAGTGATGATCTAAGATGAATTATGGTTGATCTTTTTACCTGAGCAATCATCGTGACCATACGAACATCCCATCATTTAGCGAAGACCAGCTGCCTTGTGACATGCTGTCCAAGATGTGGAATGGACAACGATGGAAGGACTCCTGTTTCTCTGCTAGATTTCTTCATGACTTTCATTACAGGTCTATGGAGAAGACTTTGAAGACTGAGGCTAAATGCACACGGCAAACTCAGTGGCAGAAAAATTAGCAGATTAGTTGCAGGCTACTAGTTAAAAAACAGGTCGTTTTTGGTGGCAAATTTCTAATTTGGTAGAGGTTTTAGAGGAGTTTTTACAAGATTATTAGAAAAGTAGTTGGTTAAGGTTTCTTCTGCTTTCCCATTGACTTCTCTGAAGTACACAATCAAATCTGCTTCCAAGAAGTAACATGTCACTTCTCAAGCATTTTTCAAATCGGCTACAAAAGAAAAACAACCTCAACCGTTTTACACTGGGTCCACAGGGTGAAGTTTTTAAAGGTGTTTTCCGAGACTATCCTCTGGATAAGTCATCAGTATCTGATCGGTGGCGGTCCGACAACCGGAACCTCCGCCGAACAGCTGTTTGAGAAGGCACCAGCGCTCCTGTAAGCCCTGCGGCCTTTACCGTTCTGACTAGAGATGAGCGAATTTCATATTTTGAAATTTATTCACGCTTTGTTTACTGGTAAAAGGTGAATTGCGTTATGGATTTCGTTCCCACGGACCATAACACAATTCTATGACGGAATGCCTAACGGAATGCCTTTAGAGGCATTCCTTTATTCATTCCGTCATAATAGAAGTGTATGGGCTGCAAAACGGATCCGTTCCGTTACGCAGGGGAGTCCTCTAGTATGTTACTCATATTCTACGAGTCGGTGTGATTATGTCGATATTAAATATGTGCTGTGCTGATACAGAGTAAAATTGCTTGTACAGGCATTCTTGCGACCTCTGCATGTTGCAGAATATTGATAACCGTACCTTACACCAGAAAAGTCACAATTTACTCCAAAATAAAGACAAAAACTGTTTTATAATTTAGGGCTTGTGTTTCCCTCTGCATAGTTTGAAAAGACATAACAGGATCATTGCACAGCTTTGCAGCCCTGTGGAGGTGACTGTGCATGATGAGGTCTTGCCAATCTCATTGGGAACTGGCAATGTTAGAATGTAGGAGAATAATGCATGTTATTTTTTTTTTCCTTTATAAATGTAAAATGGCTTTAAAGCGTACCGGAGTTAAAAAAAAAATAAGTGCATAATAGATGTGCTTATTTGTACAATCATAACTGTGAAGGAACAGTTATATTTGGGCTTCTCTAAAGTCTTTAGCCATTTTATTCCCTGTTTCAGATGCACAGCTAGATGCATTTCACTCAGAAGCAGGGGGGGGGGGGGTCTCCCTTCTGCCTGCTCTGTACTACTGTGACATCCTTTCCCTTACTTCTCACCATCTTTTTTTCAGCTCTGGAGCTCACAGAACAGATGAGTGTTCACACTTGCGTCTCATGCACGTGACCGTTGGATGTTTTGTGGTCTGCAAAACACAGATTCCAGCGAAGTTAATGGTTCTGCATATGGTCCACAAAAGGAACGGACACGGAAATAAAATGTTCATGTGGATGAGCCCTTACAAGAAGGCAGAAGGCTCCTGTGATGTTCAGTTTTTCTATCAGAAGTTAGCTCTGACACCCTCCACTTCCTCGCTGGCGTCTTCTGTGTCTCCATTACCAGGGACGGATCTTGCCAAGCAGTGGACTGCAACTTTTAGGTGGACTTGAGACCCTTAGTGGCCATGACTTTACAGCTTTAATGTTTTGGCTTTTTTTATCACTTTTTAGTAGTGTTATTTAGGTCAGTGGCGTTCTATTTTCTTATTTATTTCTAATCACAACTTGGCATTTTGTATTTATGGTGTTTTCTATAGAAATAATATACACAATTTTACAATACAAAACACCAAAAAGCCTGTAAAAAACATTAAAACAGTTTGAAATCCAAAGAATTTTATGTGAAGCAGCTCTGAAATTTCATTTAGGGTTCATGCACATACAAAAAAAATGGTCGCGTGCATTCCCTATTTTGTGGAACAGGACATCCGTCCCTCTATAGAACAGTCCTATCCTTGTCTGTAAAACGGACACGAATAGGACATGTTCTATTTAATTTTTTTTATAAATTTTTTGTGGGTGCCGCAGAACGTACATACAGATAAGAACAGCACACGGTGTGTTATCCGCATTGCGGCCCCATTGAAGTGAATGGGTCCGTATCTAACCCGCAAAAAATGCGGATCAGATGCGGACAAAAACCATATTCATGAGCCCTTAGCCACAAATAACTAGCAGAACTGCAAATGCAGCTCTGGGCTCAAATATAGTAAGTGACTTGTACTCTAATTAAGGCTTCATTCACATGTGTCAGAGGCTCCATTAGCAAGCTATGTTCTAGATTCCGTCAAAAAAGGTGGACATAATAGTACAACCTGTGGGGCTATTTGGTCCAGTAAAATGCTGGGTTCCCTGAAGAAAACCCACCTCTCAATTTTTGATGAAGCGAGACGGCGCCTTGTTCTCAAAAAAGGATATGGTCACAGAGGTGCTGACCTATCGGAAATTTATGACACATGCAGATAAACCATAAATGTCCAGATGGGAATACCCCTTTTAGGGACCGAATCGGACTACTTTACATTTCAAGACCTGACCTGTACTGTTTGTCTAATGGATAATGTTATTATAAACTGTCAAGCTTCTTCATTGAAGAAGTACACAAATAAATTTCATGTTACACAATGCCTGTAAAGGTGCTGAGGAATTTCCAATTATTTATTTATTTTTTTAAAGCCCTAGGAGCGTACTTTCTACACCCATGCAAAAAAATTGTGCAGAGTGCCACACAAAAACGTGCACAAGATTATGGTCTATCACAGACCCTCTCCATAACAGATGGGTCCCCCATAAACCTTTCCTAGTCCCTCCGGGCCAGAAGGCTCCTGCAAGGGACCAAGACAAAATAGGAAACTCCCTGACGGTAGTACGCCTAGGCAACCCTCAGCCGAACTACGCCAAATCTGCTCCGGCCTTCACCCAGGGTGTCGGCACGGAGCTTTGACTACTAGGTCTGGTCTCTCCCCGAAAGGAGAGACCAAGGGGTTTGTCAGGGGGGTTCGGAACCAGGATGGTCACACACACACCCCCCTAGACCTCTAGGTGGGTACCCATAAGGGTTCCGCAACCCAAGAAATCCTTGTGACAAAACAAACATGAAAAGTGAACACACAGTGAACAAAAAAGTTAAATAAATAGTGAATGTGTGCTGAAGCTCAGGCCGGACATCTGGCCGGAATGATAAAAAATGTATCTTCCTGACGGCCAGGCAAAGAATAGAGGTGTGTGCGCTCAAAATGTGAGAAAGTGAGGTGCGTGCAAATGTGCCATCACTCAGTGTGCTCTCACCCGCAGTGAGTTCAGGCACCCCAGGGCCACCACTCCTGGGGCACTTCTGCACCTCAGGCTTTCAAACATCTCAGCCCCGGGCTTAGGTCCAGCAGAACCCTTGGTCACCTAGCATAGGGCACTAATGGCCCAAGCCGTACACCCTAGCAATGCTGTGTGGTTCTCTGTTCTACATCCTAGCAGGCTCTGTCCACCAGGAATCGATAAGAACATATACTACACTTGATCTTACCAAAAGGCTGAGAAGCCGAGGAATTTCCCAAGTATCTATTTCATGAAACATAGCTTTTCAAACAAATAGTCTCCGCTAAACAAAAAAACTGTCATTCTTTATACAGGCTGCACCAAGAACCTAATTAGAATATGGTAATGCAACCAAATTACCTTAAAGGATTGATATGTGAATGCTGTGGAAGCATAAAAGCTCTTGTACACGACCGTATGTTTAGTCTGCAGCTGATCCACATTTTTTGCACATTGGATGTGGACCCATTCATTTAAATGGGGCTGCAAAAGATGCGGACAGCACACAGTGTGCCATCCACATCTGCATGTCCGTTATGTGGCCAGGTAAAAAATATAGAACATGTTTTATTCTTGTACATTTTGTGCACAAGGATAGGACACCTCTGTTGAAGTGAAGAAAATGAAAGTTTTTACATGGCTGGGATCCTTGTTCCGTGGATTGCAAAACGCATACAGTCGTGTGCATGAGCCCTAAAAGTGACCATGAGACAGCTGTCGTCCAGCAGGTATTCCTAACTCCCCATATACATGCATGCTCAGTATGTCTGATCATACATGTGACTTCAATGGAGAAATAGAAATAAGCCTCTGGCATTGGCATATCTTCTGTGAAAACAAAGGATCAGACATGATAAAATTTGTCATGCCCAATCCTCCTTCCTCCCACACACACTTCTGCTGTCAGGAGAAATCTGGGGAAACACCCCTACTCATTAGATGGTTGGCTGGTTTTGAAATTGGCAGGTTTGTCTAACATTTGTCTTATGTGTATGGCCAAGTGAGAGTAATTTCTTGCAAATCTGACCAGTGTCACTTTATGTGGTGATAACTTTAAAACGCTTTGACTTATCCAGGCCATTCCTAGATTGTTTCGTCACATATTGTACTTCATGACACTGATAAAATGGAGTAAAAACAAAATCTATTTTATTTATAAAAAAAATACCAAATTTGCAAATTTCCAAGTTTCAATTTCTCTACTTCTATAATAAATAGTAATACCTACAAAAATAGTTATTACTTTACATTCCCCATATGTCTACTTCATGTTTGGATCATTTTGGGAATGACATTAAATTTTTGGGGGATGTTACAAGGCTTAGAAGTTTAGAAGCAAATCTTGAAATTTTTGAGAAATTTTGAAAAAAACATTTTTCAAGGACCAGTTCAGGTCTGAAGTCACTTTGTGAGGCTTACATAATAGAAACCACCCAAAAATGACCTCATTCTAGAAACTACACCCCTCAAGGTATTCAAAGCTAATTTTACAAACTTTGTTGACCCTTTAGGTGTTCCACAAGAATTAATGGAAAATAGAGATACAATTTTAAAATTTCACTTTTCTGGCAGATTTTCAATTTTAAGAATTTTTTTCAAGTTACAAAGCAAGGGTTAACAGCCAAAAAAAACTCAATATTTATGGCCCTGATTCTGTAGTTTACAGAAACACCCCATATGTGGTTGTAAACCGCTGTACGGGCACACGGCAGGGCGCAGAAGGAAAGGAATGCCATACGGTTTTTGGAAGGCAGATTTTGCTGGACTGTTTTTTTGACACCATGTCCCATTTGAATCCCCCCTGATGCACCCCTAGAGTAGAAACTCCAAAAAAGTGACCCCATTTTAGAAACTACAGGATAGGGTGGCAGTTTTGTTGGTACTATTTTAGGCTACATATGATTTTTGGTTGTTCTATATTACACTTTTTGTGAGGCAAGGTAACAAGAAATAGCTGTTTTGGCACTGTTTTTATTTATTTTTATTTACAACATTCATCTGACAGGTTAGATCATGTGGTATTTTTATAGACCAGGTTGTCACGGACGCGGCGATACCTAATATGTATACTTTTTTTTATTTATGTAAGTTTTACACAATGATTTCATATTTGAAACAAAAAAAATCATGTTTTAGTGTTTCCATAGTCTGAGAGCCATAGTTTTTTCAGTTTTTGGGCGATTATCTTGGGTAGGGTATGATTTTTGTGGGATGAGGTGACGGTTTGATTGGCACTATTATGGGGTGCGTATCACTTTTTGATCGCTTGCTATTACACTTTTTGTGATGTAAGGTGACAAAAAATTCCTTTATTTACACCATTTTTATTTTTTTCCGGTATTCAACTGAGGGGTTAGGTCACGTGATATTTTTATAGAGCCAATTGATGTGAACGCGGCGATACCTAATATGTATACTTTTTTTTAATGTAAGTTTTACACAATAACAGCTTTTTTAAAACCCAAAAAATTATGTTTTAGTGTCTCCATATTCTGAGCCATAGTTTTTTTTATTTTTGGGGCGATTGTCTCAGGTAAGTGCTCATTTTTTGCGGGATGAGGTGACTGTTAGATTGGTACTATTTTGGTGGGCATACGCCTTTTTGATTGCTTGCTGTTGTACTTTTTGTGGTGTAAGGTGACTAAAAAATGGTTTATTTAGCACAGGTTTTTTTACTGTGTTCATCTGAGGGGTTAGGTCATGTGATATGTTTATAGATAGAGCTGGTCGATACGGACGTGGCGATAGCTAATATGTCAACTTTTTTCCCCTATTTTTTTACCAATTCTTTTTTACTTTATTTTGGGAAAATTACGTTTTGGTTTATTTTTACTTGAAACTTTTAATTTTTGGGGGGGAAAACTTTTTTTTCAACTTTTTTTTTCTTTTTCACTTTTTATTTTTTCAACTTTTTTTTTCACTTTATTTTTTGTCCCACTTTGGGACTTCAACTTTTGGGGGTCTAATCCTTTACAATGCATTCCAATACTTCTGTATTGGAATGCATTGGCTGTATGAGTAGCAGCGCCGATGCCTTCCATGCCATTGGGTCCCCCCTACAGCCCCACGGGGACCCGATGGCACCGCCGCCAGCCGCAACATTGAAAAGCCGCAAACCGCAGGTCACGGGACCCCCCGCGCATTTAGCCAAGGTGCCTGCTTAATGATTTGAGCAGGCACCATGTTCCGATCACCGTCCGCCGGGCGGCGTTGATCGGAAATACACATGACGTACCGGTACGTCATGTGTCCGGAAGAGGTTAAAGGGGTTGTCCGGGATAAAAAAAAATGATAAAAAAAAGTTAACTCACTATTAATAGCTAATTCAAGGTCCCCCCAGATGTTTTTATGTATTTTTTACACTTCTGCAAGGCTCCGACGGTCCACCACTGATTGTTTACATCGATGTTTATGTGTGCGGTAACTTCCTGCAACGCTGCCTTGTGGGTCCCAGCGCAGCGTAGCATCGCGTGGTTTTAGCTGTCTATCAACTCCTCTGTGCATCGCCCATCTCATTTATTTATTTGCTTATTTCTCCAGCCTGCCACCCCATTTGCCTGTAATTTACATTGGAGGCGTTTACTATGCTAAATAGCATAGTGCTCTGCCTCCTTCATTGATAAGAAAGCGCACTGCCCGGTGACGTTACTGGACCAGAGGGGGCGTGGCTTAGAGCAGTGTGTTGCCACCTAGTTACCGCCCTCTGTGCGCTCTGCATAATTACTGTGACTGACTGTGACGTCACCGGGCTCCTTGCGAAGCGTAAGAAGAGGCTTCGCTCTGCACAAAGGGCCCCGGTACATCACTGACGTCACAGAAGGGGTTCTCTGACAAAACTAGTCATTATAACTAATAAAAGGTATTTTGGAATATATTTATAATAAAGTAATATTTACCTATTTTCATTTTCTTAATTCCCGGAGAACCCCTTAAGGACTCAGGGCGTACCGGTACGTCCTAAGTTTAAATCGCGATTGCCGCCCGGCGGGGGTTAATCGCAACAGGATGTCTGCTGAAATTATTCAGCGGCCATCCTGTCACAACGCCGGTGTCGGTGATCGCCGCAAACCACAGGTCAATTCAGACCTGCGGTTTGCAGCTTTTACCTATTGCGGTGGTGGCGTGTGGCGGTCCCATCGGGTCCCCATGCGGCTGTAGGGGGGGGACCCGATGGCATGGAAGGCAGCGCGATGTCTAAGGAGGGCATCGCGCTGCCTTTCGGTGGAGAGCCTGTGATATCTAGCCCCCTGGATCTCACAGGCCGGAAGCTGTATGAGTAATACACACAGTATTACTCATACAGCCAATGCATTCCAATACAGAAGTATTTGAATGCATTGTAAAAGGGATTAGACCCCCAAAAGTTGAAGTCCCAAAGTGGGACAAAAAAAGTTTTCCCCCAAAAAAATTTAAAGTTTCAAGTAAAAATAAACAAAAACGTCATTTTCCCCAAATAAAGTAAAAAAAAATTGGTAAAAAATAGGAGAAAAAAAAAAGTATACATATTAGGTATCGCCGCGTCCGTATCGACCGGCTCTAGAAAAATATCACATGACCTAACCCCTCAGATGAACACCGTAAAAAATAAAAAATAAAAACTGTGCTAAATAAACAATTTTTTTGTCACCTTACATCACAAAAAGTGTAATAGCAAGTGATCAAAAAGTCACACCAACCCCAAAATAGTGCCAATAAAACAGTCATCTTATCCCGCAAAAATCATACTCTACCCAAGGTAATTGCCCAAAAACTGAAAGAATTATGGCTCTCAGACTATGGAAACACTAAAACATAATTTTTTTTATTTCAAAAAAGAAATCATTGTGTAAAACTTACATAAATAAAAAAGAAAGTATACATATTAGGTATCGCCGCATCCATGACAACCTGGTCTATAAAAATATCACATGATCTAACCTGTCAGATGAATGTTGTAAATAAAAAAATATAAAAACGGTGCCAAAACAGCTATTTCTTGTTACCTTGCCTCACAAAAAGTGTAATATGGAGCAACCAAAAATCATATGTACCCTAAACTAGTACCAACAAATCTGCCACCCTATCCCGTAGTTTCTAAAATGGGGTCACTTTTTTTGGAGTTTCTACTCTAGGGGTGCATCAGGGGTGCTTCAAATGGGACATGGTGTCAAAAAAAACCAGTCCAGCAAAACCTGCCTTCCAAAAACCGTATGGCATTACTTTCCTTCTGCGCCCTGCCGTGTGCCCGTACAGCGGTTTACAACCACATATGGGGTGTTTCTGTAAACTACAGAAGCAGGGCCATAAATATTGAGTTTGGTTTGGCTGTTAACCCTTGCTTTGTAACTGGAAAAAAATTATTAAAATGGAAAATCTGCCAAAAAAGTGAAATTTTTAAATTGTATCTCTATTTTCCATTAATTCTTGTGGAACACCTAAAGGGTTAACGACGTTTGGAAAATCAGTTTTGAATACCTTGAGGGGTGTAGTTTCTAGAATGGGGTCATTTTTGGGTGGTTTCTATTATGTAAGCCTCGCAAAGTGACTTCAGACCTGAACTGGTCCCTAAAAATTAGGTTTTTGAAAATTTCGGAAAAATTTCAAGATTTGCTTCTAAACTTCTAAGCCTTGTAACATCCCCAAAAATGTAAATATCATTCCCAAAATGATCCAAACGTGAAGTAGACATATGGGGAATGTAAAGTAATAACTATTTTTGGAGGTATTACTATGTATTATAAAAGTAGAGAAATTGAAACTTGGAAATTTGCAATTTTTTACAAATTTTTGGTAAATTTTGGTATTTTTTTATAAATAAAAATGATTTTTTTTTACTTCATTTTACCAGTGTCATGAAGTACAATATGCGACGAAAAAACAATCTCAGAATGGCCTGGATAAGTCAAAGCGTTTAAAAGTTATCAGCACTTAAAGTGACACTGGTCAGATTTGCAAAAAATGGCCAAGTCCTTAAGGTGAAATAGGGCTGAGTCCTTAAGGGGTTTAAGAGGAATTCCCATCCTGGACATTGGGGTCATATCGCTAGGATATGCCCCCAATGTCTGATAGGTGAAGGTCCCAGAGGTGCCTATACCTATACTTAGAACGGAGCCCACACCACACATACATGGCCACCCTCCGTTCATTTCAATGGGACCTATTTTCTGAAGTCCCATAGAAATTAATGGGAAGTGCACCACTAAATCCGGCCACCGCTCCATTCACTTCTATGTGGCTTACGGAAATAGCCAGCTAGATTCGGCAGTCTCATAGAAATCAATGGAGGGCAGCTGCCTTTCTAAGTATAGGTGCGGGTCCCAAAGGTGGGACCCACACCTATCAGACATTGAAGGTATAGGAATAATAGTAACATACCACAATGCTTTACAGCCACAAGAAAGAAAAATGTTTACTCAGCATGTGGACCATATTATACAAATTAGAATCTTTATTTTTGTTTTAACAATTTTAGATAGATGCTACTAATACATCCTATATTTAAGTTCTTCGCAGTGTTCATTACTGCTGAAGCCACGTTCTCAGCCTCCTCCATTGAAACCCAATGCTCTGGATTCCAGACATTTGGAACCTGCACATGCGCAGATGGCACAGGAAAATGAATAAAGCAATGAAGATTCCAGACTGAAACTTAAAGGGGTTATAGTGGAAAAGATAATGACTTATTCTCGGGATAGGCCAGTGATGGCTAACCTCTGGCACTCCAGCTGTGATGAAACTACAACTCCCAGCATGTTCCATTAATTTCTATTGAGTTCTGAGAACAGCCAAGCAAGTGTGCATCTTGGGAGATGTAGTTTTACCACAGCTGGAGTGCCGGAGGTTAGCTTTCACAGGGATAGGTCATCATTATAATATCAGTGGGGGTCCAAGTGCTGGCATCCCCCACCGATCGGCTGTTTCAAGGAGCCACTGTGCTCACTGGAGCTCTGGGGAGCAATGCAAGCTACTGGCAGATTAACAAAGAACAGCGCAGTGTATCGTATAGTGGCAGTGCTTGCTAGTCAAGTCAATGGGACTGAGCTGCAACTAGGCCATGTGACCAATATACAGTGATACAATAACAGCAATGCAGAGTAGCACCAGTACCACACAGACTCCCTCAGGAATGTATCAGCTCGTTCACAACCATAGATCCTCAGCGGTCAACATATCAGTAAAAACCAAAAGATGATGGCAGCCTATCCATACGAGGGTCCTTTATTCACCAGACATCCATAATTCACCAGACATCCATAAGTAATGTACAAAAAAGGGTACAAAAATGCAACATTTCGGCTACATCCTAGCCTTTCTCAAGCATAAAAAGTAGTGACTATTGAGAATATTTATAGTGCTTCATGTTCCACCCACAAACATTAAAAATCAATCAGGTGTCTTAGAATGTTAGGTTCCAACTATTCATTAAAACATCTCCAATGAAACCTGACTTATTAGTAATAAGTATCACCCAACCAACATGTGTGAACTAAATAAGTGATTACCTCATAAGGTCATAGGTGTTCTCCACGTGGTAAATGGAGGGCAATGGAATCCACAGAACATGCGCATCGGGTTCATCTCAGCATCTGTCTGATCCCCCTGCGCATGTCAGCATGTGATCACTATCACTTGCGTTGTAGGCGCTCAACGTCAACTCATCATGTGATTAATATTAGTCACATGACCTACCTGGGACTCTGCTGGATAGTAAGCATCTACATCTCCATGGAGATCGATCCACAGCGCCGCGTTGAATCGCCTGCGCATTATGTGACCTCCAAGCATCACATAATCATCACAAAGCTTGTCAGTTAAAGAAGCTCACTCTCTACCCCTGGAGATCAATCACATCATCCAGCGCAACACTCACAAAGCCCATCAGCCCGTCGCGCTATTAGCGCCCACGATCATGGCACAATGTAATATTGTTCAATCACGATCTATATAGTGGGGAATATTTTGCTAAGATCATTACAACTACCTCTTACTCGTGCGTGATGTGGGTCCAGCGTCAATTAAAACATTCCCATAAAATCAATGTATATCCCATACTGATGAATGATAACTAGAGACTTATTTTATACCACTTACATTGAATTGTATGTTCAACCCATGGGGTTGTAATGATCTTACAGTATAAATCCACCTTAATTCTTTTTTTCGTAGAATAATTTCCCTGTCCCCTTGTTAGGGCAAAACCCCCAATGTCAGATGAGCGGTGGACTCCAAATTAGAAGTTATGGATATCCATAGAGAAAAACCAACACAGGCATAGGTCTGTGTATCAAGTGTTTCTAAACTTTATTAAAAAAAGCAGCAGTTAATAAAGCGATTTTCTGGATCAGTTCCAACTGAAGACGTAGTCAAACATTTAGGTCATTTAGCCACATACTAGTACGCCTAACGCTTATTAAGATTCCTTTCTAACAAGCGTTGGTGGGGCAAGGAATGACCTTGAAGTTACAGTAACTTTCCACAGGAAGCTCACAGTTCATTACACAAAAAATGGCAGTATGAAATACAAACATGATGGCTCAGGACACAACATGGAGTCTTAACCCTCACAATTCCCTCATTTTGAGATATTCACTCGGCACAGGTGTCAGATACACATACTTTAGCCAGACATTCCCCTTGCTGCTGGTTTCCCAGATTCTGCATATCTGCACCTGTGTGAGGGATCATCTCAACATGTCTCATAGTCTTTTCTACCTTTGTTCTTGTTACACACTCTGCTCAAGCACATAAATGTGAGCTTAATGACAATGTAAATGAATGCAACAATCAACAAAATCTGTATTATACCCTGTACTATACCAATAAGCCACCCACCAACAGTTTTAAACCAGTTTGCTAAATTCAAGAAAGAGAAGGTATCTGCCTGCCAAGCAAGAGCCCTTGTCAGCACTATGTGCATCCAGCCATTTATCTCTCATTTCTTTCATCTTTTCGATACCTGCTCTTACTTGAAGGTTACCTTGTGGATCAATATAATGACATCAAGCAGATCCTATTATTTGACACATTACTCCTTCCTTAGCAGTAAGATAGTCTAAAACTAGAGTATGCTGTTTAGTAACTATGATTAACTTAGATTGTACATCATTAGTTTGGTTTGCAAGGCCTAACGCATCCCATATTTGGTCATCTAGGTAGTCAGAGGAGTTAAACTTAAAACTTTCATTTTCTGGTCTTCAGATAGATAAGAAGTCTCTACAATTTATGTCAGCAAGTTCTAACCACGGTACCAGAATCGCTAAATAAGGCATAGTCTTTGAACTCACAGGACTGTGAGTACAGATCCAACAGTTTTTATAACTGTCCACATCTTTTATATATTTTTTTTAACATGACCTGATGATGCCTAATAAGGGCATTGTCCCAGTCACTTTTTAGGTTCACATGTAGAGCTTGAATGCTGAGACCCAGAAGTAGCAATGCAAGGATCTCCATCCTCAGGTTTGGGCACCTTTTTTGCAATGTGAGGCGAAAATCCAGTTTAGGCTTTCCTTACACATTTACAGAGGTTGCTGTTTTCAACAGCACTTGGCAGGGACCATCAAATCTGGGCTCAAAGGTTTTCCTCACGTGCCTCTTTATCACCACCCAATCTCCAGGCTCAAGACTGTGTGTGCCTTTTACTGAATCAGGGTCTGGAATGGAAGCAAACACTTGTTAATAAGTGTGATCTAACCTTTCAGTAAGGGCCTTCATGTAACTGACCATACTATCAGTCTGCAACTGCAACTGTTGAAGAAAATACAATTCTAGCCTTGGAGCACTGCCAAACAATACCTCAAAGGGGGACAACCCTGTCTTCTTGTATGGGGTTGGTCTTATGGAATATAAGGCTAGAGGCAAACATTCTGTCCATGGTCTACCTGTTTCCTGCATGGCTTTCTGAATTTTCAGATTTTTTGTCCCGTTCAAGCATTTGACACTGCCGCTGTTTTCTGGGTGGTACGCCGTATGGAAGGCTTGGGTCACCCCTAAGGCTTGCATAACCTCTCTCATCACTTCACCTGTAAAGTGGGAAACTCTATCTGACTCCATAACTTCAGGAACACCATACCTGCATATCAGTTCACTGACCAGTTTCTTTGCGGTGTTCTTTTCATCTGCCTTAGACACGCTTCCAGGCACCCTGAAAAGAGATCAACACACACAAGAACAAACTCATATACTCCTACCTTAGGCAGTTGTAGATAGTCTATCTGCAGTCTCTGGAACGGGTTAAATGGCCTAGGAATGTGCTTGTTTGGAGTCTTCACCACTTGGCCGGGGTTGTTCAATGCACAGACCATACATCCTTGTACAAATCGAGTGGCTACTGCAGAAAACCCTGGAGCAATCCACCCTTTATTTACCACACTTACCATGGCACCTTTTGACAGATGTGTAGGCCCATGGGCCTCCTGAGCCATAGCTGGGTGCGGAGGGCGTGGTAGACAAATTCTGTCTTTGTCTCCCCATAGTCCTTGGTAATCTGGCCCAACCCCTTGTTTAGTCCATAGTTCTTTTTTTACAGGTGGGGCCTGTTCAGACAATTTGATCAGAGTGTCTTTGGATATATTCACAGATTTTAAGGCTCTTACCGGGGTGGCATCAGCATTCAGTAGCCGGAGCTTGGCTGCATTATCAGCTCTGTCATTGCCTTTTACCTCTGCCGTGGTACACCTTGTGTGAGCCTTTAGTTTCACATTAGCAACTTCTTCTAGCAACAGTAAAGAGTTCATTAGTTCAAGCACAGAGTCTTTGTTTTTAATGGGTGGACCTGCAGAAGTCAAAAAGTCTCTAGCCCGCCATATGTGTCCATAGTCATGTAAAATACCAAAAGCATACCTGGAGTCTGTGTAGATGTTCACCTTCTTCCCTTCGATCATTTTACACACCTCAGTGAGTGCCTTCAACTCTTGCGCAGACATGTCTACCAACGGCTACCTCATGCTGTGTGACCACTGCATATTCAGTGTGGAACCGGCCATCTTCTGCCATAAACCTGCTTCCATCTACAAAATACTCAACATCAGGGTTATCAAGAGGATTTTCATGCACATGAGAAAATCCAGAAGTTTCTTGTTGCATCAACTGTATACAATCATGAGGATCATTTTCAGCTAAATCAGACAAAAGCTACCTGTGCTACCCTCCCCCATTTCGGAATCTGTAATTGGTAACAAAGTAGCAGGATTCAGAGTAGTATGTCTTTTGAAAGAAATATTGTCTGGCATGAGGAGGGCACATTGGAGTCTGAGTTATCTAGCCATGGAAATGTGTTTTCGCTGAACTTGACTAAGAATACCCTGGATGTCATGTGGTGTTTGTACCACTAGGGGTAGTCGAGGACTATCTCAGATGCTTTTTCCATCATGAGCTGGACAGCCGCCACAGTCTGTCTGGCAGAGAAGTCTGGCAGAGAAGTATGCTACTGGTCTCTGCCTATCTCCATGTTTCTGGGTTAACACTGCTATGCTGTGTTCCTGGAGTTCTGAACAAAAAGGCTACTTTCACACTGGCGTTTTGGTTTCCATTTGTGAGATCCATTCAGGAATCTCACAAGCAGTCCAAAACGGATCAGTTTTGCCCTTAATGCATTATGAATGGATAAGGATCCGCTCAGAATGCATCCGTTTGGCTTCGTTCCACCTTCATTCCGCTTTGGAGGCAGACACCAAAACTCTGCTTGCAGCCAAACAGATCCGTCCTGACACAAAATGTAAGTCAATGGGGATGGATCCGTTTTCACTGACACAATATGGCACAATAGAAAATGGCTCCGTCCACCATTGACTTTCAATGGTGTTCAAGACGGATCCGTTTTGGCAATGTTAAAGATAATGCAAACTGATCCGTTCTGAACAGATGCATGCAGATGTATTATCTGAACGATGGTTCATGATGAATCCGCACCAAACGCAAGTGTAAAAGTAGCCTAAACGGTTGATCATAGTTTGGGATTCCTAATGCCGCTGCAGACAATATTGCCAATTTAAGAGTGAAAAAGGACTCGATTGCATGTTCCGTCAGACAAAAAGGTTCTCATGACAGGCAATCATGCAAAGGCTGTATAAGCATGGATGCATGCCTTATTTAGGGTCTGCAGTACGAGGCCAGACCCAAAAACATCCTGAGTGGTTTTGGTCCATGAGGGAGTTTTATGTCCTTCACCGCTTGTTTTCTCTCCTCAGTAAGGTGCCTTGCACCCTCTGAGAGACAATGTCCCAGAAATGTGACCCTTGATTGGTAATATTGCAGCTTGTCACAGGAAACTTTGCAACCACTTTCTGCAAGGAATATCAACAATGACAGCGTGGCTTCCCTACAGCTTTTCCAGTTTTTTGCACACAGGAGTAGATCATCAACATATTGAAGTAACACAACATCATCAGGAATTGACAAACCAGATAAAAACTGACTGGAGGGCCTGCCTATACATAGTATGCAAATTCTGTGCTTCCTGGGGTAAAACTGTCCAGGCATATTGATTAGCTTTAAATGTAAACGCAAACAGATATTGACAATCAGAATGTAGGGGAACACTGAAAAATGCATTTGCTAGGTCTATCACAGTGAAACGTGTTGCAGTTGGTGGCACCTGGGACAACAAAGTTTGCGGGTTTGGCACAATGGGAGTCTGCAGCATCGTGACTTTATTGACCTCCCTAAGATCATGAACCATCCTGTATGTTACTGGTTGTCCCTTTGCTGGCTTCTTCTTAACTGGGAACAGGGGTGTGTTTGCTGGTGAACTGGTCCTTACTAATACCCCTATTCTCTCATACTGGTTCACCTGTAAGGCCACTGCTTGTTATTGGGCATGACTCAAGGGGTACTGTTTAACACGGGTTGGTTGGCAACCTGGTTTGAGATGAACCATGAAAAGGGTAACATTAAGTTTCCCAATGTCCAACGTTGTGGATGCCCACAACTTGTTCGGCACTACCTGTAACTCCTCACAATCCTTGTAATGTAACTAACATCCTGTCTCGGGCTCTAGGTACAAAGCAATAACTTGACACAGAACCTCATTCAAGGCTCCTATATCTACCCATGTGGTACCGTCCTCATTGAAATGTATATGTGCCCCTAGAGCAGGGCTGGCCAACCTGCGGCTCTCCAGCTGTTGTAAAACTACAACTCCTAGCATGCCTAGACTGCTTACAGCTATCAGCCTACAGCAGGGCATAGTGGGAATTGTAGTTTTACAAAAGCTGGAGAGCCAAAGGTTGGCCAGCCCTGCCCTAGAGCTTGCAACACATCAGTGCCCAATAAATTATAGGGAATATTTTCTTTGACTAACAATTGTGTTTTAATTCTCAATTACAGCACTGTTTCTTGAACAAAAATTGTCTCCCCTGTGAAACCTGCTGCAGGTACATAATCTCCACTCATCTGCCATGATTGAACATGTTTTGGATTTATCACTGTTTTGGCTGCCCCCGTGTCCACCAAGAAAGGGACTTGTTTATTCCCAACTTGTACTGGTATTTGAATTTGACACCCTTGTTTAGCTATACTCATGGCAGATAAGGACACTGGGTTGCCGATCTCCTATTGTGAACCAGCAGAGACAGGGTTAACGTCTGGGGTTCCCTGGGTCTGTTGATTCTCCTGCTGCTGGGGAGGAGCACGGCAGTTTCTCTCCCATTTGCCCCGTGGCATCCCACCCCATGTCAGTCCGAACAGTTCTTAGTCTTGACTCAAAGGAGACTACATCCTCTTTAGCCTCCTGCACTACGTACTTCAGGCTCCGTGAACTCTCATCCTCCTTTGTCCTGGCCCATCTACAAAAAGTCCTGCTATACTCTGTCCCTGACTGTTCTGTCTTCTCCCAATCCCTCCAAGCCACATTTGGGTCATTTTTCACTCTGTCGCCCTCTAGGGTATTCTTAACTGAGCTATACTGTGCCTCCCCTAATTTCAGGGCTACCAAGTCATTTAATAAGTCTGCCCATGTTGCTCTGTAAGTGGCCTGTATCTGTTAGTAACATTCGGGATGTGGGCATGGTTCACGTCAGTGGGTCAAGTATCCTTGGCAGTAGTCACAGTTGGTCCTTAGGACTCCATGGAACATACTGTATAAAGTGCTGTTGAAAATAATGGGGAGCCTGAGGAGGTAGTGCTGCTTGTTGGCCGTCTTGGCCATCTCCACCACCAGCTCCATCGGTGGCGGCAGGCGCCTGAGGGACCTATGGTATCATGCCTGTTCTCAATAGCACTGGATATAATCAAGTGCTGTATCTGGGGGCACCACACACTCTGCAGGTTTCAGTTCAATCTGGATTCTGATTCCCGCAAGTCCTGCATATCCATCCCTCCGGTCCCTTTGCAGGGGCCGTGGGAGATGCATGCGCCCTTGAAGGATTATAAGGTGGTGGACCTCCAGATTTAACCTTTTCAGTTTCCTCTTCAGGGAGTTTGTAGTACAACTTTCCCCTGTAAACTTGTGGCTTCCAACCTTCGGTTTCTATCTCTCTTGCTACCTTAATCTAGATGTTAACTACATCTTCACATGCATGATCTTTAATCCACCCACTGTGGGTGTGTTTGAACCTTTCCCAAACCTCTAAATCGAGGTTTCCATGTTTCATACCTGCTTGTCAACTTTCTTTAATGCATCTTTGCCACCTGTCTTTCCTACCAGTTGTTTAGCTGTCTCATACTCTTCGGGAATGCTGTTCTGATTACCCATTGTCTATTACTCAATATGTGCTTACGAAGGGTAACCTTAGACGTCTATTTTCTCCACAAAAGGCTTCCCCACCCTGTCCTTCCAGGTGTACCTTCTGTGTTAAAGCCAAAGCCTCTCTGAGCTTCTGGCCCCTTCCCCTAGTTTCCTGCCAGATTCTACACACACAATAAACAATGACAAATACGTAAACAGTTACTCCCAGAACAATCCTAAGCAATTCCCAGCTAAAATCCTGGTTTAAATCCATCCACCACTCATGTGGTTATCCGCTAGCCCTTTATCAGGGTCACAGATTCTTAAACATAAATTAGGCATGACTGTAAAGTTACCTTATACTCTGCCGGACCCTCGAACAAGACAAATGCCACACAGGGAGGTACAGACTACTTGTAAGAAAAATCTCTTACCTCAGCGCTGATTTTCATCTGTTTGTCCCGGTATGGCATGTCCAGGCGTCGGGGGTCTCAGCAGGAAGGCATGCATGCTGGTATTTGTAGTCCCTGGATTCAATGGAGGCCATTTTGGCAACACACAGATATAAACCAAAAGGGGCCCAGCATGCATGTGGGACCTACACTTCCTGAATTTCATGGTCGCTGTTATGGCACTTAACAGGTGAGTTTAGTGTTAGGACCCGTCTTATAGAGATCGCCTTGGCATGCGGCAGACGGGCTTAAATGATTTTGTACAAAATGTATTTGCTAAGCATCTCTAATTTATTAGCATAGAATTTGCAATATAATATACCTTTGTACTTTATTTGGTTTGTAGAGTGCTGTTGCATTATGTATTGTTCTATA
Organism: Bufo bufo; assembly: GCF_905171765.1. NCBI lineage: Eukaryota > Metazoa > Chordata > Amphibia > Anura > Bufonidae > Bufo > Bufo bufo. The sequence continues at coordinate 390,481,668 of NC_053391.1, forward strand.
TGTATTTGCAGCCTCAGCGACGTGCACCTGCGCATTGGGATGTGCTGACCTCCCCCCCTCTTTTTTGTTTGGGGGTCTCAGCAGGAAGGACGTGCCCCACGTGTCGGGCCCCAGTTTCTGTTAGGGCAAAAACCCCAATGTCGGATGAGCGGTGGACTCCAAATTAGAAGTTATGGATATCCATAGAGAAAAACCAACACAGGCATAGGTCTGTGTATCAAGTGTTTCTAAACTTTATAAAATAAAAAAAAGCAGCGGTTAGTAAAGCAATTTTCTGGATAATTTCCAACTGAAGACGTAGTCAAACATTTACATCATTAACTCATTAAAAACACAATCTGGCCCTGCTTTTTCTTTTCCCCTCAACCCCCTCTTCCTCCCCCTTTTCCCTCCCTGGTTTTTGATCACTGTTTTATTTGTTTATTTTGAAAAATGCAGTCAGATACGCATGTGTAAGGCTCATGTTCCTTTAAATGCTGTACCGACCCCTTTGTTCCTCTCTGGGGGAACAAGGGGATACATTGTTGTATGATTTGTATGTACATGGCCCTTGTTCTTGTTATTCTGTGAATCAGCTTCAAATAAACAGAATAAAAAAAATAAAAAAATACATCTTCTTGGCTATACGCCTAGAACGTCTCCTTAATCTTAACTGTGGGTGCTAGCCAAATACTAGTACTCCTGAGGCTTGTTAAGATTCCTTTCTAACAAGCGTTGGTGGGGGCAAGGAGTGACCTTGAAGTTACAGTAACTTTCCACAAGAAGCTCATCGTTCATTACACAAAAAATGGCAGTATGAAATACAAACATGGAGGCTGAGGACACAACATGGAGTCTTAACCCTCACACCCCTCCTCTCCTCACTGAATCAAATACACGGAACCTCAATTGATTGATCGAATGGCCACACTCTACAAAATGTTTTGCAACTGGTTTGTCTAACATCTTTTTTCCCAATGGTGCTTTTATGTTTATTGATTCGCTCCCTAGTTTCCATAGTGGTCTCACCAACCTATATAAGGCTAGAAGGGCATTGAATCATGTATATTACATCCCTAGATCTACATGTATAGTAACCTCTGACGTTATATGTATAGCCAGTGTATGAGTGTACAAAAGTGTCCCCTTTAATCAAGTTCCTACAATTGCAACACCCCAGACACGGGAAATTGCCCATTTTTGGCGGAGCTAGGTATCGCTGTCTCTCAATTTGTGTGCCACCTATGTCAGTTTTAACCAATTTATCACGTAGACTAGTATTCTTTTTGTATGCCATAAGGGGAGGTACCTCAAACTCACGTATCCCTGGTAGGCCTTTTTGTAGAATGTGCCATTCTTTTCTCAAAATACCCGCTATCTTACCACTGTATGACACAAAGGGAATCCTCAGTGGCGTAACTACCGGGGAAGCAGCTGCTTCGGGGCCCGGCGTCGGCAACGTGTGTGACAGTTTATTTTCAAGTTCTATCGATGTCTTAACTGTTCAGGGCCCCTTCACAGCAGCTGACCAGGCTCCCTCGCTAATATGATCTAATCTTTCTGTCTCCTAATGTGTCTGGGATTCGAACCCACAACCTCCAAAGTCTGAGTGTATCAGAGGCAAAGCATTAACCCTCACAACCATAAAGGCTGCATTACAACTGACTGAAAAAAAAAAAGAGACTTCTACTGTTATAGCTGGCTAAGTGTACAGCTATACACATGACAGCTGCCCCAACACACCCAGCACTGCTATATCTCTATATGACAGCTGTCCCAGCACACTCAGCTCTGCTTTATCTCTATAAATGAGCAGCTGTCATGTGTATAGATGTACACTTAGCCAGCTATAACAGTAGAAGTCTCAATTTTTTTCAGTCAGAGTAAGGTGTCTTCTATGGTCTAGTGGTTAGATGCTTTGCCTCTGATACAGAAGGTCGTGGGTTCGAATCTCAGCAGAAACCTTTTCTGAAATATAAGCACTGACTCCATATATGGACATACAGGGCGGGACACAGGAAGAGGCTGCATCGCATCGCTGACATGGAGGTAAGTAGAAGTGTTTATATATTTTTTTTTTAATACCCGACTGTTACTGCCATGGGGGGAGCGGGGGGCACTTGATACTGGCACATGGGGGGAGGCACCTGATACTGGCACATGGGGGGGGGGGGAAGAGAGGCACCTGATACTGGCACCTGGGGGGGAGGGGGGGTTGGCACCTGATACTGGCACATGGGGGGAGGCACCTGATACTGGCACCTGGGGGGGGTTGTCATCTGATACTGGCACATGGGGGGGAGAGGGGTTGGCACCTGATACTGGCACCTGGGGGGGAGGGGGGGTCGGCACCTGATACTGGCACATGGGGGGGGGGGGAGAGAGGCACCTGATACTGGCACCTGGGGGGGGGGGGAAGAGAGGCACCTGATACTGGCACATGGGGGGGGGGGAGAGGGGTTGGCACCTGATACTGGCACCTGGGGGGGGGAGGGGGGGTTGGCACCTGATACTGGCACATGGGGGGGGAGAGGCACCTGATACTGGCACCTGGGGGGAGGCACCTGATACTGGCACATGGGGGGGAGAGGGGTTGGCACCTGATACTGGCACCTGGGGGGGGAGGGGGGGTTGGCACCTGATACTGGCACATGGGGGGAGGCACCTGATACTGGCACCTGGGGGGGGAGGGGGGGTTGGCACCTGATACTGGCACATGGGGGGAGGCACCTGATACTGGCACCTGGGGGGGGAGGGGGAGTTGGCACCTGATACTGGCACATGGGGGGGGGAGAGGCATCTGATACTGGCACATGGGGGGGAGAGGGGTTGGCACCTGATACTGGCACCTGGGGGGGAAGGGGGGGTTGGCACCTGATACTGGCACTTGGGGGGGGAGAGGGGTTGGCACCTGATACTGGCACCTGGGGGGGGGAAGGGGGGGTTGGCACCTGATACTGGCACCTGGGGGGGTTGGCACCTGATACTGGCACATGGGGGGGGAGAGGCACCTGATACTGGCACCTGGGGGGAGGCACCTGATACTGGCACATGGGGGGGAGAGGGGTTGGCACCTGATACTGGCACCTGGGGGGGGGAGGGGGGTTGGCACCTGATACTGGCACATGGGGGGGATGCACCTGATGCTGGCACATGGGGGGAGGCACCTGATGCTGGCACATGGGGGGAGGCACCTGATACTGGCACCTGGGGGAGAGGGGGGGTTGGCACCTGATACTGGCACATGGGGGGGGAGAGAGGCATCTGATACTGGCACATGGGGGGGAGAGGGGTTGGCACCTGATACTGGCACCTGGGGGGGAAGGGGGGGTTGGCACCTGATACTGGCACATGGGGGGGTGGGAGAGGCACTTGATACTGGCACATTTTTTTGTGGGGGGGGGGGGGGAGATGGCACTATGATACTGGGACATGTGGGGGGGGGAGAGAGGCACTTGATACTGGCACATGATGGGGGGGCATTATGGGGGACACTAGGCCGGCAGCCTATCAGAGGCCGGACACTGAGGGGCATCTACTGGGGCACTATATATGGGGCATTTTATACTGGTACATTATGGGGGGCACTAGCAGGAAGGGGGGAGAGGAGCACTAAGGGGCATTTACTGGGGGAACTATATAGGGGTATTTTATACTGGCACATTATGGGGGCACTATGGGGACATTAGCTCAACTGGGGGCATTACAAGGGGGTATTTTTGCACTGTCACATTATAAGGAGAATTATTACTACTGGGGGGGGGCATTATGGTGGGCTTTATTACTCCCCCATGGTATGACCCCCTAGTAGCAGCACCAGCCTCTCCCTGCTCTGCGACCCCACTGCCCCTTCTCCAAATCCTTATTATGAAATCTTTCTCATTAGGATAAAGCACAACATCAGCTCCGCCGAGCCCCCGGCCAAAGTGTGGAAGTGGCGTCCGAGATCCCCAAGGGCCAAGCCAAGTAACTGTAAGTTTTCATGTGAAATATGTTTGTTATACACATATAGCCTACACTGTGCCACACAATATACAGTATACCGCTACACTGTGCCACACAATATACAGTATACCGCTACACTGTGCCACACAATATACAGTATACCTCTACATTGTGCCACACAATATACCGCTACACTGTGCCAAAGGAGTGGGGTTTACACAGGAGGAGGAAGGTGCGAAGCGCGCTGGGGGGGGGCCCTTACAAATATTTGCTGTGGGGCCCAGTCACTTCTAGTTACGCCCCTGGGAATCCTACTTATCTCATTGCTGTTAGACATCTTTCGTAGGGTGACCTCTCTACTTGTCGCTGATATCCTATCTCGAGATCTTCCCAATAATCTGTGGGGATACCCACGTTTAGAGAATCTGTTACACATCTCCTCCACCCTATTGTCAAACTTATTGTCATTGGAGACCGCTCTCCTAACCCTCAACAATTGGCTCCACGGTAATGACTCATACATAGAGGATGTTTGCTGTCATACCTTAACAGATTGTTCTTATCCGATGGTTTCTGAAATAAATCTGTCTTGAGGATACCTTCCTCTACATAGATCCTCACATCCAAAAATTGTAGTTCCTGTTCAGACACTGTTTTAGTAAATTGTAGTCCAGGGTCTCCTCTGTTCGGATGTTGGTGAAAATTTTCCAACTCTTCCATTGTCCCACTCCAAATCAAGAAGACATCGTCGATGTAGTGCCACAGCACAGGATCCTCTTCATAAATGCAAATTGATATACCAGCGTGTCCTCCACCTGGGCCATGTAGATGTAGTGTCTACAACGGAAGTGATAGTGATCACATGCTGACAAGCGCAGGGAGATCGGACAGATGCTGAGATGAACCCGATGTGCATGTTTTGTGGATTCGATTGCCCACCATTTACCATGTGAAGAACACCTATGACCTTATGAGGTCATTTAGTTCACTTATGTTGTTTGGGTGATACTTATTACTAAGTATTACTATACTTTGTGGGTGAAACATGAAGCACTATAAATATTCTCAATAGTCCAACTGTGGAGACACCCCTTGGTCGGGCCCTGGTCAGGTGACTCGCCCCCTCCCTCTGACGTAGATGGAGTTCACTCGTCAGCACGTCTTTAAGTCTTGGGGGCTGAGCTGGGGATGGACGCCGCTGCGTCCGTGGCAGGTGAGCGATTTATCTGACTTCGCGCCTGCGCAGTTGCTGCAGGGGAACGCCGTCTTCATGCCGATTCCATGCTGACACGCTGAGCCACCAATGGTATGCTGGTTTTGATATTCTCTTATGTCTAATATAGGTCAGCTGTGTGAGAGCAGCTGGGCCTATCTTGTTTTTAACCCTTCACTCGCTGTATGCACTGGCACTTTATATTATCTATGTATATATAGATTAATATCATGTATTAAAAATTATTTTTATGATTGTAATCATGGAAACACTGTAATTATTCAATGTAATTATGCACGCACTATATTGATTGTGTTATATTTGTCTTTGTAAACTTATGTTGCAACCACTTGGGACTTTAAATGATTAACTGTTCACCCCTATCACATGACTTGATTCGGGTATATATACCCATGTGTGACACTATTGTAATGCTGGACAAAGGCCCCATTGTGTGGGCTGAAACGTTGCCAGGGAATAAACGGGTCATCACCTTTCACCACAGTTGGAGTGCTGTCTTTTCTTTGGATACACTATACTTGAGGAAGGTTGTCCACCTTTCCCTAGGATTTGCACCCGAACCTATTTTTCACTGTGCTGCTGTTATTTATTTTTATTCTCAATAGTCACTATTTATTATGCTTGAGAAAGGCTAGAATGTAGACAAAATGTTGTGTTTTTGTACATTACTCATGGATGTCTGGTGAATAAAGGACCCTCGTATGGATATGCTGCCGTCATCTTTTGGTTTTTACTGATCTGTTGACCGCTTAGGATCTATGCTTGTGGACGAGCTGATGCATTCCTGAGGGAGTCTGTGTGGTACTGGTGCTGCTCTACATTGCTGTTATTGTACCTTGTGGATCCGAGGAGTGAGCACGGGTGACCCCATATTCATTATGATGGAGGATACCCCAGGACCCGGTAAGACTAAAGAGACTATGAACATGAATATGTACTTATACACTGATTAAGATATAAACAGATTGATTAATGATGAAAGTGATGTGACCTTTTTAAGAACACCCTCAATAGATCTGTTGAAAAATAAATTTGAACAAGAATCTAAGAGACTCACCACAATTGAGTTACACCTGAAAACGTTGATTGAATACTATGAAATGCAAAGGATCCCATGGGGATTGAGATCACATTTACACCCCAACCTCTTCCCTAATAATGAAGAATTTTGAAAAGAATTTGAACTAGTCAGCAATAAATACTCGTTTGAAATAATGTTGTTAAACATAGAGTATCTACATAAAGAAGCAATTATGTTGTTAAACATAGAGTATCAACATAAAGAAGCTGATGCCATTAAGCATGTTATTTCAACACTAGATGCCCAGATACAGGAGCTACTCGGAGCTGATGAGTTGACCACTCATAAAGAGAGAATGGCATAATACGTACAACGCCACAAAGCAGAAGTGGAAAGGACGAAACGTGACAAATGACATAGAGCAGGGATGGCCAACCTGAGGGTCTCCAGCTGTTGCAAAACTACAACTCCCAGCATGCAAAGACTGCCTACAGCTATCAGCCTACAACAGGGCATGGTGGGAATTGTAGTTTTACAGCAGCTGGAGAGCCACAGGTTGGCCATACCTGACATAGAGATTTGGAAGATTATCAGACTGGTAAGGTCTATAATTGGCAAAATCAACAGATACAAGGGAGACCCAAAAAGAGGAAAGGAAAGAGATTTGAGCAAAGCAATTTTGGATTCACCACATGTGATTCGGAATCTACAGATGAATCGAGTAAATCGTCTTTTTTAGGCACAACCAAAATGAGAGGAAGAGAAAATATAGACGGGGCGGCAGGAAACACCGGAGGTCCCAGAAAAAATGTTATCCCACCGACATACTCGGGACAGACCAAGGAAACCCAAGTGAGACCAACGAGATGCAATCCGTGGAAATGAATCAGCTAGTAGTGAATATCTCCTCCATGGAGTTGACTATGGACCAGATTAAAGTTCTAAGTCGTGGATTAACATTTTGCCCTACAAAACCATGTGATTGATTTGAGGTTGAACTAGATCTACAACGATTCTTTAGAAGAATACGACTAAAGGGTTTCTTCTTAAAAGACAGAACTATAAGTACAAAATTGAATAATAATGAAACGAATAAAGATATGCTATGTTTAAAGGATTTAGATCTGAAAAAAAAAAGAGTAACTTTTCTCCACCACATAATAACCATGATAGAATCATATGTGGAGATAGTCTCTAAACAGATTGGGAAATTAAGGGAACAATGTAGGGAGGAACAAAGATATAATATGTCCAAACAGGAAAGAAATGCGTTAAAATCTTAGTTCATCAGTTATGTACTCTGACAAATACATCAATGAGACACAGAGACAACTCGAGGATGAGGAAATCTACAAGGTTTTAAAGGCGGATCCGAAATTTTAAGATAATGAATATCTTGAAAGAGATATTAGATAAAGCTGTGGATGAGCTATGGCATACAAAAAGAATACCAGTCTACGTGATAAATTGGTTAAAACTGACATAGGTGGCACACAAATTGAGAGACAGTGATACCTAGCTACGTGAAAAATGGGCAATTTCCCATGTCTGCGGTGTTTCAATTGTGGGAACCTGATTAAAGGGGACACTTTTGTACACCCATACACTGGATATACATATAACATCAAAGGTCACTATACGTGTAGATCTAGGGATGTAATATACACGATTCAATGCCCTTGTAGCCTTATATATGTTGGTGAGACCACTATGGAAATTAGGGAGCGAATCAATAAACATAAATGCACCATTAGAAAAAAGATGTTCGGCAAACTAGTTGCAAAACATTTTGTAGAGTGTGGCCATTCGATCCACCAATTGAGGTTCCGTGTATTTGATTCGGTGGGGACATTGAGGAGAGGAGGGGACAGGGAAATGAATCTACTAAAAAAAAAAGAATTAAGGTGGATTTTTACTCTAAGATCATTGTGACGAGACCAATCTCGCCACATTGCATTGGAGAAGCCTGGTTGCCCGCCTGCTTCCTTTAGACTATGGCCCCATGTTGATACGCTTGATTTTCCCCTGCAAAGACTATGTGAAAGAATTTGGCTCCATGGCAATTGAACTGTATTCGTGTAGTCTGAGTGCCATTCACCTAATAATTGAATGCACTCAGACCTGAACTATCTGGGGATATGTTCAATGTCTATGTTTTATGCAATAGCTGCACAGTTAAATATTCTTATGTCTTTTATTGTCTTTTGCTACCATGTGGCTAATGGAGTTTTTTTCTCTGCCCTTGGAGATAAATTGGATTACTTCCCAATTGTCTCCAGGACAGAAGACATTGTGTAAAACTGTGTATTCTCCTGCCTGTGATAATTACATTAACCCATTGTGTAAGGTAATTGTATCACAGGCAGAGGGGAGGATTTTGTATGGGAGTGTTTTACTGTATTGTACGTGTTTATTGGTTGTTTTTACAAAACCCTGTGGGTGGTACTAATGTGTAAGAATGTGTATATAAGAACAATAAACACACAGCTCTGGCTGTCCACTGCTTTACCCTCAACACAGAGCTTGGTCTCGTTCTTGGGGAATTGTATGTTGTCCAGTCTGACTGCTAGGAGTGTAAACCTTTCATATGGTTTTTCCTATTCGGCTGTATGCAGCATTCATATGGTCTCCAGTTCAGGAGATTGGTGTCTTTAGTAGCTGCCTTTGCATCTGGAAAGGGAATATCTCTTAAACGGCTTTTACCCCCTTTTATGCCCGGGGTGGCATTACAATCATTACAACCCCATGTGTTGAACACAGAATTCAATGTAAGTGGTATAGAATAAGTCTCTAGTTATCATTCATCATTATGGAGTATACATTGATTTTATGGGAATGTTTTAATTGTGTTTTTGTTTTTGGTTATAGATGGATAAGTGGCGGATGCTGGACCCATATCATGCACAAGTAAGAGGTAGTTGTAATGATCTTAGTAAAATATTCCACACTATATAGATCATGATTGAACAATATTACATTGTGCCATGATCGTGGGACCTAATAGCGCGACAGGCTGATGGGCTTTGTGAGTGTTGCGCTGGATGATGTGATTGATCTCCAGGGGTAGAGAGTGAGCTTCTCTAGCTGACAAGCTTTGAGATGATCATGTGACGCTTGGAGGTCACAGGATGCGCAGACGATTCAACGCGGCGCTGTGGATCGATCTCTATGGAGATGTAGATGCTTACTATCCAGCAGAGTCCCGGGTAGGTCATGTGACTAATATTAATCACATGATGAGCTGACGTTGAGCATCTACAACTGAAGTGATAGTGATCACATGCTGACATGCGCAGGGGGATTGGACAGACGCTGAGATGTCATGTTCTGTGGATTCCATTGCCCGCCATTTACCACATGGAGAACACCTATGACCTTATGAGGTAATCACTTATTTAGTTCACACGTAAGTTGGTTGGGTGATACAGTACTTATTACTAATAGGTCAGGTTTTATTGGAGATATTTTAATGAATAGTTAGAACCTAACATTCTGAGTCACCTGATTGGTTTTTAATGTTTGTCGGTGGAACATGAAGCACTATAAATATTCTCAATAGTTACTACTTACTATGCTTGAGAAAGACTAGGATGTAGCCAAAATGTTGCATTTTTGTACCCTTTTTTGTACATTACTCATGGATGTCTGGTGAATAAAGGACCCTCGTATGGATATGCTGCCGTCATCTTTTGGTTTTTGCCAATATACAGTGATGTCACTGGCCTAGGAAGAGGCTGGCGCTCTTCTAACAGCTGATCAGGGAGTTCCGGGTGTTGCACTCCAGAAGATCTGATAATGATGACTAGTGTTAAGTGAATCGAGCTTCGGATCACAGATCTGAAGCCATTTCGTTCAAACACTGTTTTAATGCTATAACGTACAGCATTAATATCTATTGCCTCCATGGAGGCAAAATTCGTTCCACCTGAAGTCATGTGAGACTTCAGTGAATGAATTCAGTATTAATTTCTGCATCTTTAAAAACATTTCAAATCAGGAATCTGAAGTCGGGTTTCGTGTCAAGGTACCAGCTGGTACCAAACACGACTACGGGTTCCTAATTTTAAATGTTTTAAAGATGCAGAAATGAATACTAACTTCATTCACAAATTCAAAACTAATTTTGCCTCCGCGGAAGGCATGCATTTTTAAAACGAAGTGTTTGAACGAATCGACTTCGGATCGCCTACTGATGACCAATCCTGAGGATATATCATTAATATTCTTTCCTGGATAACCCCTTTAATGCAACCACTAACCTAGAAGAAATGATTAATTCCATGTCAAAGTTGTCCATAGCCTTAAAAGAGGACCTTTCACCGTTTCTGACATACCTGTTTTAATAGCTTCATGCATTCCCCATGTAATAACAATTCTGGAGCATCTAGTCTTATGGCTCTATGTTGTGCCGTTCCTGTATTATTTCTACTAGAAGTTATGAATGAATTGCTAGCAGACTGCAGTAAGGGTACAGAGGGTGGTAACACGTTTGGGGTGTGTACCTGAATAGTCTAAAAATGGCAGCACTGATTGGATAGAGTGAGTCTGTGCAGGTACACACCCCCAACTGGTTTAATACCCCTATGTACCCTTACTGCAGACTGCTAGCAATTCATCCATAACTTCTACTAGAAATAATAAAGGAATGGTACAACATAGAGCCATAAGAATAGATGCTCCAGACTTGTTATTACATGGGGAATGCATGAAGCTATTATAACAGGCATGTCAGGAGTGGTGACAGGTTCTCTTCAAAGGGACACTTCTGTCAGAAAAGTATTTTTTTAAATCCAATATTCAAAAAAAAGTTTTGTTTTTTTATTTGACAGTACTATACCATTGAAAATGAAATAGAAAATATTGTCCTTCTTTAGCAGTCAGCACAGGAAGATAAAAACTATACAGATAGGGACCCATTGTTTAGTTTACAACTGCTGTAAGGAAAATATGTTATCTGCTAATACAATAGTAGATTAGTAGAACAGAGATAGCAGTATGGCAGTATTATTGTTCCCCTAAAGCAGGCATCCTCAAACTGCGGCCCTCCAGCTGTTGAAAAACTACAACTCCCACAATGCCCTGCTGTAGGCTGATACCTGTAGGCTGTTCGGGCATGCTGGGAGTTGTAGTTTTGCAACAGCTGGAGGGCCGCAGTTTGAGGATGCCTGCCTATTAAAGGGTTTCTACCACTTCGTTTTCACATAATTAGCTTTCAGACACTAGCAATCCGCTAGTGCCTGCTCTGCCAAACAATCCTAATATAATAGCTTTTGGGGCAGCCGTTTCGCTAAAAAAAGAACTTTATATTGATATGCTAATGAGCCTCTAGGTGCTATGGGGGCGTCATTAGCACCTAGAGGCTCGGTCTACCTTCACAAAATGCCGCCACCCAGCGCGTCCCTCCAGCCCGCCCATCTCCTTCGGAATGCGATCCTCCCTGTGAGCATATGTATTCGGCGCATGCGCAGTGAATGTCTGACCGCTTTCTGCACAGACATCTCCACTGCGCCTGTTCCTCCGAGCACTATGATGTCATCGGCGCAGGCGCAGTGGAGATGTCTGAGCAGGGAAGCGGTCAGACATTCACTGCGCATGCGCCGAATACATACGCTCACAAGGAGGATCGCATTCCGGAGGAGATGGGCGGGTTGGAGGGACGCGCTGGGCGGCGGCATTTTGTGAAGGTAGACCGAGCCTCTAGGTGCTAATGACGCCCCCATAGCACCTAGAGGCTCATTAGCATATCAATATAAGTTCTTTTTTTAGCGAAACGGCTGCCCCAAAAGCAATTATATTAGGATTGTTTGGCAGAGCAGACACTAGCGGATCGCTAGTGTCTGAAAGCTAATTATGTGAAAACGAAGTGGTAGAAACCCTTTAATAGGCCCAGATAAAGATGCCCACAGAAGAGTATTGCACTATTCAGTGTAATGTGTGATTCTCTAATCCAGTCACTCATGCTCCTTCCCTCTCTGGCCACAGAGAAAGGCCTCGCTGAGAAAGTCAAGGAAGGCTGTTTGCTGGGCCAAAAGTCCAAACAAAGGAAAGAAAGGAAGTAGAAAACACGGAGTGACTTCAAAACATTATATCCAGAAAACCATCCATATGTTTTCTTGCTAAAAACAAACCCCATAGAATATTTACATTTAATCTGCTACCCACTCCTCCTTTTCTCGGCACAAAAATCCTGTGTGACAAAATCTGTGACTTTTTGCCAAAAAGGGTGTACAGTCGTGGCCAAAAGTTTCGAGAATGACACAAATATTAGTTTTCACAAAGTTTGCTGCTAAACTGCTTTTAGATCTTTGTTTCAGTTGTTTCTGTGATGTAGTGAAATATAATTACACAGATTTCATACGTTTCAAAGGCTTTTATCGACAATTACATGACATTTATGCAAAGAGTCAGTATTTGCAGTGTTGGCCCTTCTTTTTCAGGACCTCTGCAATTCGACTGGGCATGCTCTCAATCAACTTCTGAGCCAGTTCCTGACTGATAGCAACCCATTCTTTCATAATCACTTCTTGGAGTTTGTCAGATATAGTGGGTTTTTATTTGTCCACCCGCCTCTTGAGGATTAACCACAAGTTCTCAATGGGATTAAGATCTGGGGAGTTTCCAGGCCATGGACCCAAAATGTCAACGTTTTGGTCCCCGAGCCACTTAGTTATCACTTTTGCCTTATGGCACAGTGAAAGGTGGAATCTGATTGGTTGCTATGGGCAACTAAGCCAGTTCTGCTTTACACTAGTTTGATAAATGACTCCATGGGCCAGATTTATCATTAGCTCAAGTCAGAATAATAAAGCGAAAAAGTCGCAATTTTTTGGCGCAATCGCTTAAACTGCGCAAAAATTTGCGACTTTTATTGGCTCTGCACTATGCTCGCCAGTTTTCTGAAAGTGGGCGTGTTTTCTTATGTAAATGAATCTCTAGACAGATTTACTATTACAACAATTTAAAAAGTCGCAAAAAATGCGCAAAATCCCTCCAGTGCGGACCATGCTTATCTTATGCGACTTTTTAAAAGAACATGCAACTTTTTCGTACAGACGTGCGACTTTTGTAAAGCCACTTACTGACGGATAAACTTCTATCTTCAAACCACATTTATTACAGTCTTAAAGGGCCGATCATAAATCTGACTTGGCTAAAACTGACTTTAGCCATATGTGAAAGTGGAGTGAGCTGTCAGAGTAATGATAAATCTGCCTTATTGTGTTTGCATCTTTTCTCTTTTTTTTATACAATAATAAACAATATAAAACTATAAATTTAACATTTATAAATTCTATATTAGAGCACAGAAGAAGAAACCTGTAAAAGACCACTTATCACATATTATATGTGTTATGTAAAATGTAACGGCGGGGTGTAGTAGCGTAGTAGTAGTAGTATTGTGCCAACTCAAAACTGTGCGCTAAGATTTGTACTTTCCATAAAAAGCAGCTGTGGAACATCATATAACAATATGTAAAACACAAACTGGGACCAGTACAGAAATACCAAACTTGTGCTATGTGTGCGTTATTGGTTGCTTCTTTTGGGGGTCAGTCATAGTTAAATGGCCACTGTCATTTTAACAAAATTTGCATAAATCAATAGTACAGGTGAATATTAAAAACTGTGTAATATACGGTATGTGGTGAAAAGTATTTACACACCTCTTAATCATTGAATTCAGTTGTTTCCTTCAGTCCCATTGCCACAGGTGTATAAAATCCAGCACTTAGCCATGCAGTCTGCCTTTACAAACATTTGAGAAAGGATGGGTCATTCCAAAAAGCTCAATCAGTTCCACCATCAACTGTGAGCGGTATTATTGCAAAGTGGAAGCGTTTTGGAACCACAGTAACTCAGGCACGCAGTGGTAGACCACGTAAAGTTACAGAATGGGGTCACCAAGACACACAGGGGCACATTTATTAAGACTAGCGTTTTAGACCGCAGGCCTCTCCATAACTTCAGCGCATTTAGCGCCAGTTCTAAATGTAAGACAGCTTCTGAGCTGTCTTAGAGACCATTTTCTACGCCTAAAGCAGGCGTAGAAAATGGTAAATGAGGCGGGCCTGCCCTTCCTTACCCATGCTACGCCCACTTTTTTAGATCTGGCGTGAGCGGGGAAAAGTCGCAGATAGCGGCGCTACTAACTGTTAATTTAGGCGTATTTCAGATTAATAAATGACCCCCACAGTGTTTAAAATTTACCAATGCTCTGCTGACTTAGTAGCTGCAAAATTCCAAACCTACTCTGGTATTTACTTCAGAACAAACATCTATAGGGGACATTTATCATCTCCCTTGTGTCAGGAAAGTGGCTTTAAACAGTCTCTAACAAGGGTGTAACGGTCGCGTACACACACACACAGGGGGGGAGGGAAGTGACCACTGGGCTCCACCCTTACCCCTGGCCCTGCCTACTTGCCTCGCGAGTCCTAATGACAGGGGACAACTGGACGGAAATCCCTAACTTTAAATAAGTGCAGGGATGACAGACAGACAAACAACAGGACGTGAACGGACCGAGTCAATACCAGGAAAGCTACAAAGTACAAAGGATTAAGCAAAGAATGGTCAGGAGAAGCCGGGGTCAAATACCAGGAGAGCAGAGAAGTACAAGAGGAGTCCTAAGAGAGTAGTCAGGTGGGAGCCGAGGTCACAATACCAGGACGGATGCGCAGTACAGGAGAATCAGGCAAAAGGATGGTCAAGGAACAGGATCAGGTAAGTATTCAGCAGTCCAACAAATAGCCAGGAACCTAGAAATTAACAGGCAACCTGTAGCCAGCAGGCTGCCTGTAATTATAGTGGGGAGTGAGGGTCATGTGACGTGGCCAGCGTCACATGACCGACAGACCAACCAGTCGAGCACCGAGTGATCAGCTCGGCGCTCAAGGCAGACTTAGGAGCGGGGAGCCACCCAGCTAGTAAAGCCGCCCTGGGAATGAGGTCAAACACAGGTCCTCATTCCCAAAGCTAAGTAACAGGTCTGCGGGCGATGGGGGACCAAGTGCACCTTCGGAACCCCGTGACAAAGGGCTTTTGCGTCTTTTTGGATGCAATTTTTTTTTAAAGGGCAGTTTTACACCACCCTCACCACTTTTCAGAAAGGAGGTGTGG
Source organism: Bufo bufo (assembly GCF_905171765.1). Lineage (NCBI taxonomy): Eukaryota > Metazoa > Chordata > Amphibia > Anura > Bufonidae > Bufo > Bufo bufo. The sequence goes on from NC_053391.1 coordinate 390,496,967, forward strand.
CAAGGGCAGGAAGGGGGCAAATCAGTATTCTACGGTAGCAAAAAGCGCCTCTCTTGATAAATTGTGTGCTGGGAGCTTCACGAGATGGGTTTCCATGGCCAAGCAGCTGCATACAAGCCTTACATCACTAAGGACAATGCCAGGCAGCAGATGGAGTGGTGTAAAGTGTGCCTCCACTGGACTTCGGAGTAGTGGAAACATGATCTGTGTAGTGATGAATCACATTTCTTTATCGGGCAGTCTGATGGACAAATCTGGGTTTGGAAAATGGCAGGAGAAGATTACCTGTCTCTGACTACATCATGCCAAATGTAAAGTTTGGTTTTCAGGGATTGGCCTGGGCCCCTTAGTTCCAGTGAAAGGAAATCCTAATGCTTCAGCATACTAAGACATTTTGTATGTAACAATAGTATGCTTCCAACTTTGTGGGGGCAATTTGAGGAAGCCCATTTCTGTTCCAGCATGACTGCACTATGCACAAAGCAAGGTCCATAAAGGTACTGTTAAATAAGTTTGGTGTGGAGGAACCTGACTGGCCTACACAGAGTCCGGACCTCAACCCCAACAAACACCTTTGAGATGAACTAGAATGGAGATTGCAAGACAGACCCACTCAACTGACATCATTGTCTGACCTTACAAATGCTCTTCTTGATAAATAGGCAAAAAATATTATAGACACACTTTACAATTTTGATAAAATACATTCCTGAAGAACAAAAGCTGGTTTAGCTCCAAAGGAGGGACCAACTGCATATTAATGCCTATGGATTTAGAATGGGATGTCATAAAAACTCCTGTAGGCCCAATATGGAGGTACTGCGATACTTTTGTCCATATAGTGTATCTCATGAGAGAATTTTTTTTATTTCTCCCCATCCTCAACAAATATTCTCTGCTAAATCTGTCTTTAGAGACAAGACAGACTATCAAATTACTGAATTATCACTTTATGTGTTGCCCATATAATGCTATGGCGAGGGGAGAGGGAAGAAGAACAGAAAGACACACACATAGACATGCTGCCTACAGTCATCTATGGAGAAGTGAGGAGTAAGCTGCTAGAGGATATAAAAGGCATTTTTCTCTGATAAGTTATATTACAGTGTTTCTTATATTCACCTGTACTACTGATGTATATAAAGTTTGTTGAAAGTATTGTAACCATTTAGGCAGATGTAGCAACCACTTAACTTGCTGATATATTCTCTTACTGGTGAAACTCGAAAAATTTGAATATCGTGCAAAAGTTCATTTATTTCAGTAATGCAACTTAAAAGGAATTGCATTAATGCAACTTAAAATTAGAATATTGTGAAAAGGTTCAATATTCTAGGCTCAAAGTGACACACTCTAGTCATCTAATAATCCAAACCCCCTGAGCAAAGGGTACCTGAGATTGTGACTTTAGGTTTTCATAAGCTGTAAGCCATAATCATCCAAATTATAACAAATAAAGGCTTGAAATATCTCGCTTTGCATGTAATGAGTCTATCTCATATGTTAGTTTCACCCTTTAAGTTGCATTACTGAAATAAATGAACTTTGCACGATATTCAAATTTTTCGAGTTTCACCTGTATTTATTCCACTGCTCCCTTATGATGCATGTAAACAACATAGCTTGTATGTCTGATATCATGCACATAGTCACAGTATTCAATAGTCCATTGGACCTGGAACAGCATTAGCCTCTATGGGTCATGTGACCACACTGACGTGATGTCAAGAGGATCTTTAGAAAAAAAACTATATGGCTGACAGTTTTGAACAGCAGAAATAAATTACCGTACTTATTACCGCATTTATTTTCGGGACTCCTATATTGAAGACCCATTCTCAGGATAGCTCATCAATAGCTAACTGGTGGGGGTCTGACACCCGGCACCCGGACTGATCAGCTGTTTGAAGAGGCCACTGCGCTCCAGCTAAACAAGTACAGCACTGTACATTGTATAATGGCAATCCTTGGTATTGCAGCTCAAGCCCATTCACTTGAAGAGGAGTGAGCTGCACACAGGTCATGTGACCAATGAACGTGATGTCAGTGGCCCAGGAAGATGGAGCAGAGCTCACCGCTGCGCCACAGCCTCTTTAAACAGCTGCTTGGCGGGGGCTCTGGGAGTTGGACCACAACTGATCAGATATTGATTACCTATCCGGAAGATAGGTCATCAAGATATGAATCCTGGAAAACCCCTTTAACTCATTTCTGCCAAAACAAAACAATTTGTGACATCTCAGAGAACACATTAATGGGCGTGCTCAAGAAGAACCTCAGAAACTGGAGAGTGCTTTCCATAATTTATTACAAAGTAACAAGATGTGTTTTCCTACTGTCTACTCAGACATTCATTACTGGTTTACTGCATTAAGTGGTGACAATTACATCAAAACATAATACTATAAATCACTATGTCACCTATAAATAAACCTTTATGATATCTCATAAATACCTAAATATGTGTATTCCCCTATCAAAAATACAATAGTTCATATATTAGTACATGACAAAAATATCCTGGACAAGTAATTATTATTCAGGCACACTGTCCTTTTACAGATAATTTATTAGTGATCAATAATGGAGATTCCTGACCTACAGAACTAAACAGAAACCTTGTGTCTGGTTTGCAAAAACTGCCCGTGTTTGATCTATGGGTGAATTCATCCAGCTGTAGTTTAGTTTATTTTCCACATCATTTTCATTCTTCTTATGTAGATTATATACACTCCTTGACAAAAAAGTAACACACCCAGATAGATATCAGATTGATGCAAAACTCGGCATGCAGTTATTTCTCGGGCAGATATGTACGGTACATTATTACAGGTGTGGTCTGATTAGACACTGGCTGGTCATGAGAGGGCATAAAAGTGCTTCCCCTGCTGCCCTATAAAAAGGCTTTCAGAGGCCACTTTTGGGTAGTGTACCTCTTGGTGAAAAATTGTTTAATGCTAGACATGCTTCTACGATGCACTCAAAGACATTTTGTGCAGTTGACCGACTTTGAGAGGGTGGCATCATTGGACTAAGAGAAGCAGGATGTTTGATTCAACGAATTTCCCTCCATCTAGGCCATTGTGACCTAGCTGTTAGGAGGTGTAGGGAGAAGTGGTTATATGAGGGCTTGCACACATGGCAAACAGGCTTCAGAGAGCCCACCAGTAGAGGGTATTGTTTGATCCACAGACAAGCATGAACAGCTCCCAGTTTCATTGTCTTCCATCCAGACACAGGTGGCACTTTGAATGCACACCGCTGTCTCTCCCCTGGACCATTTCCAGGCGCTTAGGATGGGGAGCTATCATATATGACAGTTGGTCACCCCCAGAAGTGATACAAGGGACAGCGATATTTGCAGGACATATGTGTTGCTTCTCATGGCAGGGCTTCCAACTGGCATTTGTCAGCAGGATAATGCTTGCACACACAGCAAGGGTTTCTCAGGAATGTCTGTCCCAGATTGTCACACTTCCTCTGCCTGACCGGTCACCAGCTTGGAGGCTGGCTTTGGCAGCCCATGAGTGCAGGACCTACAGGCCCAGCTGCAACATCTGTGGGCAAATGTGCCGCAGGATACCATACAGAATCTCTATGCCTCCATGCCCAACCATAGCTCATCTTGTATCCAGGCTCGAGGCTGCCCAACAGGCCTGACCACCTCTTGGTGCGTTATTTTTTTTGTCAATGAGTATATAAACTGTAAAAGTGTTCAATGATACCGTATTATGTAAAGGTCCTTTCATAATATGTAAATAAACATATCAGGACATTTATTGGATGAAGGGGGAAAATGTCAAAATCTGTGGGCATATATAGCTATTTTTATAAAAACTTATGTTTAACATAAAATCTTGATGAAAACAATAGGTTTCTATGATGATACGTTCCCTTTTAATATAATCCGCCAGTACCTAGTTTCTATATACCGCCAGTACCTAGCAGGCTAGTTTCACACATATCATTAAGGCCTCTTTCACAGATGTGTGCTATGTGTGTTCTTCACGGAAAGCACATGGATCCATCAGTGGTTTTCTAGTGACCATGGCTGTCTGTGGAAAAACAATGGAAACACGCACTACTTAGGTGTGTGATGCGGACCAAACACGCTCATTGAAGTCTGAGGGACATTTATCAAGACTGGCATTCGCATATGTCCGTCTTGATCCATCTGCGCCGGTGTGAGATGCACCTAATTTATTAATCTTATTCAGCTATAACCACGGCAGTCTCTGGAGTAAGGTATAGTAAATCTGGTGAGCCGTGCTAAGCCCCCCTTTTCTCGCTGCTTTAGAAAAGTGGCAAGAAGCTTCAAAAGTCAAAAATGATTGCACATATATGACGTGAACCATAATTTGAGATTTTCTTACACCACTATTTTGGCATAATGACAAATGGGTCCTTGAAAACCACTTGCAGAATACTGACGGCATTCAATTTCTGTCATTGGTAGGAGATGCTCTAGAAATCCCTTTGTCAGCCTAGCAGTGCACACAGAATACAGATGACACACAGAAGGCAAAAATGGACCCATGGACCTAACACAGACCCTTCAGGGACATCTTAAAACAGATGAAACACTGACCGTCTTGTCACAGACATCATCACTGTCAGGGATGTGTGAAAAGAGGCCTTGCCCGGTTTTCAGTGATGTTTTATGCTTTATATTTTTGGAGTTTTTTCCCCCTCAAAAATACTGTGTCCAAATGTTACTCAAGTTTATAGCAACATAATTGACAAAGTTTACGTACATTTCTTTGTTGTTTTTTAGCACAATACAGCATGCTATAGGTATGGCAGTTTTTCTCCACAGGCTTCTTTCTGTGACTTTCTAAATGGCAGGAAAAATGCATGTACAAAATAAACAGTACTAGCAAAAATGTATGGTTCTTTTCACATGCACTTGAAAACACACAAATTATTAGAGTGTTTGTGAAGTAGTCATTTTAACGGAAGAACCAAGGTTAACTGATATACTGTGTAACAGTGTGTATCAGTTTTGCCTTAAAGGGGTTATCCAACCCCTATACTGAACCCCCAATGCCCCTCGTATACATTACACTTACCTGCTCCCCGGCACCTGCATCGCTCCGGATCCCTGCACGACCACCGCTACATCTTCCGTCGTGCGGATCAAAACATCCCATCCGTAGACAGGGGTAGCAGCCAATAGCAGTCTGCGACCAGAACGAGGCCCCCCCCCCAGCGTCACCAGCGATGCTAGGGATGCTCGTCCTTGTCACGGACTGCTATTGGCTTCTCCCCCCTTTTGCCGGATGTTTTGATCTGCGTGACGAGGAGGTGCAGCGGCAGCCTTGCAGGGATCTGAAGCGACACAGGTGTCGGGGAGCAGGTAATTATAATGTATACAGGGGTCATTATAGGGGTTGGATAACCCCTCTAACCTGTTAACAACCTGCCTGGCAGCCCTTGTGAATGTGTAAAATAACAAAAGAAGAGATATGTACCCATTTTTCCATGCTGCTTCCATCGATGAGCTCCAGTACTTCCCTCTACCATTGGCCTCACCACTACAAGGGATGTGACTGCTGACGTCAATGATTGGCTGTAGTGGTTACCTGTGTGTGCACAACGTCACAGCTTCCAGGAAAACAAACAGCAGTGGGCAGAACCACAGCTCATCGCTGTAAACAGCAGGGAAAAAAGGGGTATCTCTTATTTTGTTATTTTTGTCCCATTCACAAGGGTTGCCTAACTTTTTATTGAACTTTTTTTTTTCTGTCAATGCAGCTGTATTATGGCTTTTTTTTTTTCAGGAAAAGTTGTATTTTTCAATGGCAGCATTTTGGGGTATATATCATTTATAAAAATTTTGTGGGGAGGGTAATTTTTTGTGTTTCATTTTACAGCTTTCACAGCTTTGTGTGGTGTAATTAACATGTTAAGTTAATTATGCTGGTTAGTACAATTACAGTGGCTCGAATATGTTTTACTACTATTGCACAATAGAAACACTTTAAAATGAGTCATTTGTTTTTTTGCTGTACATGTTCTTATTTTCCATCAATGGAGCTGTGTGAGGGTTTATATTTTTGTAGGATGAGTTGACCTTTCATTGGTACCAGTTTGGAGTACATATGACTTTTTGATAGCTTTTTATTCCATTTTTTGGGTGGTGAGGTGATCAATTACAGAATTGCTGCAGAGTTCAATAGGCATGTTTACATGGCAGACCTGGGGGTCACTGTTAGGGCTCATGCACACGACCGTATGTATTTTGTGGGCCGCAAAAAACACGGATCACGTCCAGCTGGACCCTAATAGAACAATACGATCCTTGTCTGTAATGCAGACAATAATAGGACATGTTCTACCCCTTTGTGGAATGGACATACGGAAACGGAATGCACACTGAGTAACTTCCTTCTTTTTTTTTTTGCGGACCTATTGAAATGAATGGTTCTGTATACGGTCAGCAAAAAAACGGAACGGACACGGAAAGAAAATACGTTTATGTGCATGAGCCCTTAGACCACCCAAGTGCCACAGCAACCATCAGCACCCAACAATCCCACCTCAACCAATGACATGACTCCAGCCCTCATTCTAGCCACTTATAGGCCGCAGTTGCTATTGAACGTGGCATCTAAGGGGTTAAAATGCTAGAATCGGAAGGATTGAAGTAATCTCCAATCTCAGCAGTTGCAGCAAAAGCCCTGCTCCTGATCTCACGGGTGCAATTATAGTCCCTGCGAGATCACCATGCTGAAGATATATATCACAGTGCAGGAATCAGCACCTAACCATGACCTAACATTTTCATCATACAGGAAGGGGTTAAATAGCTGCTGGATTGTTTATATGAATCACGAAATATCACAAGATTCTGATGAAAAATGGTAACTTACCGGTATACAGTTTTTTTTCTCATACATCTAGTTTTAGTGCGTTACGACACGTAGTTACCACTATGGTAAATATATGTTCATTTTAGTATCTGACCAAAGTTCTGGGTTCACACCCAACCAGGATTATGCCTATAGAGGCATTTTATACGTTCTGATAGTTCTCCCAGAGCATGTCCGCAATATACCTTTGTTATTGACATGAATGATTTCATCATACAGTATTCGGTCAGTATTCGGTGCAGGCGTGGTGAGGGAAAGATGCTCGCAGGCTGCCAGCTTCCTCACCGCGCCTGCACCGAATACTGAACGGCGCGAGATTTCAGGACTTGGAGGAAGGCGACATTGGTGGGAGAACGGAGCCTCGAGGAGCAGGAACAAAGCCCCCCCTGCTCCTAGAGGCTAATTAGCATATTATACAAGTTAGATTTCTGGAGTAACGGGGGCATAGATAAAAGTAGGAATAGGCTAGTTAGGTTCAGCTGACATTAGCACATCGCTGTCAGCTAGCTTAATAGGGTTGAATCTGGTGACAGAATCCCTTTTACAGAAAATGGAAAGAACCATCTTATTTATCCAGAAACATGCAGCACAATTCTTACTGGGCATGATACGTATCTGTAAAATGTACATTCTTGCTATTTCATTATAATAAAAAGATGTAAAACAAATACTCTTCAGATTACCCATAACAAATATAGTGCAAATCTGTAGAAAATCACATTGTGATTTATAAACCATCTTTTTGTATCTAAAATATATAACTGTAGTGTTTGTGTGACTTGGAAGCCTGTACCAAGACTCCAAAAGGTTTACAATACAGATTAGGTAGTCACTGTCCATGAACAGGACCACAGTTCCCCTGCTGTAACATGGAGGAACAGGAGTCCAGTCCCTACTAGAAAACCCAGCTATATAGCATGCTTGTAGCTTACACCTACTAAATGTTATCTGTCTTTGTAGGAGGACGGGTTGCTGTATAGTCTCATGGCCTTTCGGCAAATAAGCCAAAACCAATATATCTGTGGGGCCATAATGGTGGCAATTGTAATGTTGCAATGCAGAGGAATGTTGAAAGGCACTTTGTAGAGTGGAATCCCAAACTGCTTCCCGTAGGCGTGGTACATGAAAGGGAACAGCAGGATACGGCAGGCAAAAAATGTTAGCAGGACAAAAGCACCGTTCACTTTGTGCAATAAGGAGTTCTGCAGATTCATCTGTCGGGAAAAATAGTGCACTGTATTAGTATGGATGCCAATGTGATACCAGCCACAATGAACTACTTGTTTATGGGGTCACTCTTCCTACAAGTTTATAGCATATTCATTTTATGGCATAAATAAAGGAGTATTCTGGGACTTTGCTACTGATGAACTTTATTAGGTCACCTATAACAAATTGGTGGAAGCCCAACTCCCGACACTCTCACTAATCAGCAGCACGGCCACAAGCACTGCAGCCTCTTCACTGATTAGCAGGCACAGCGCTGTGCATTGCGCAGTGGCTGTGCCTGGTATTGCAGCTCAGTCCCATTCATATGAGCTGCAATCCCAGGCAGTCACAACACCACGTATGGTGCTGTGCTTGGTACACAATGAAGAGGCCTCGAACCCACACCAATCTGCTGTTGATGACCAATCCTAAGTATATGCCATCAATACTAAAATTCTACAGTACATTTTCATGTGTATCTATGTCTCTATTGCACAACTTAAGACATTGATGAATACACTGACAGAACCATTTGTATTGTTAAATCGGCAGTGTTAAAGGGAATGTATCTATATTTCTTACTAGTTAAAACCATACATTCTGTAAACTGATAAAATTTGGACAGATTTACTCATGCTCTCTATTTAAAACTTAAATGATCAATTTATTGATAATAATCGGAACGTCCTTCTCCATGATAGAAATTTCTATTCTTGTCCGCAAATACGGACAAGAATAGGACATGATCTATCTTTTTTGCTGGGCCACGGAACAGAAGCGTGGATGCAGACAGCACACAGTGTGCTGCCCGCATCTTTTGCGGCCCCATTGAAATGAATAGGTTTGCATCCAATCCGCAAAATTGCGGAACTGACGCAGACAGTAAAATATGGTGGTGGGAATGGGCCCTTTGATCACACTCTCTGGATCCCACAGTCAGTTTCTCTATTCAGTCCTATGAGACTGACATGGAGTGAAGTCATTTTCTTCCCTGCACTGGTCACGGATATCAAAGGACTTGGACAATTAATGTGATCACCCACTAATGACTGACCACATGCCGTAGTGAGCTCATATGTATATCTTTCATGTCACTGGAGTAGAGAGGAGCGTCACATTTTACCACACCAGAGGCAAGTATTTACTAATTATGCTCTGTGTAAATGGTACTGTTATGGAGGACAGTGCATGGCTGTCAGTGTTATGGAGGCAGGGTGTGACTGTCAGTGTTATGGGGAAACTGTGAGGCTGTACCGCTAGCTCTCTGGCAGGCTGTTCCGGCAGAGAACAATCTATTGGAGTTCTTTGGGTCTGGCACTGCCAGATACTGCTGCCTGCCCGCCGGACCCCATTGATTATAAGGGGTCCAGCAGACATACGGCCGCAATTGGCAAATATGCAGGGATTTGGCGGTCAAAAACGGTACATCCAACAGTTTCTGTCCAGCCGATTCCCGGCATTCTATGTGAGATGTGAAAGAAGCCTTAGTTTTCTATTCTAAGCAACTTAAAGGGGTTATCCCAAGAGCTTATACCTATCCGACTGCTGGGATCCGCAACGGTCACATGAACTGGGGACCTGTGCTCCACAAGACAGTCCATAAAAGAAGAATGTAGGGTCAGCATGCATGCTCCAGCAGTACTCCAATGATTTAGGAGGACACAGAACCGCCATTCTCATGGTCACTAGGGGTCTAAGTGGTGGGATCCCCACCAATCACTCATATTTTAAATCTTGGAACAACCCTTTTAAGGAAGCAACCTAGATAAAATTTTCACTTATGTCTATGCAGCCCATGACTGGTATTATCATTGGTGCGCTTTAAATCCCTGTGTCATGGACCATTTGCTCAGGACCTGCACTAGGTATAACACAGTGCCTCCAGCCAAGGTAGGAACGCATCCACCTACCCAATACTGACCGTGGGCCACGCGAAAAAACTTGGGTATCGGTAAGAAGCACGATAGCGCGATTCACCCTGCATGACTAAATATAGAGCCTCTCTTCTACTATTACAGCTAACTGTACCACGGCAATTACATCAGACCAAATATAAAATATCAGCTTGGAGTGACATTATTTTGACATCAGATATAAATCAAAGATATATATGAGGAATTAACTATATATACCGCACCTTGTGAACTGAACTTAACTTGAATTTGCGTGAGCTCCGCAATTAGAAATATAAGAGGGACCGTGACTGTGAAAACGTTTGCGATTATTAATTGTTTTATGTTTTTATATGAATTATTTTTAATGTCATATTAACTGTATATTGATTACTTGAGAGCCGGCCATTTGTTTAAATAATTTGCAATTTTAGCTAAGTGGTTATAGCCGGCCGAGCACTATTCTGGTGAGCTTCCTACGTTTGTTATATGTATTCTTCTTTCCACCTCCGGACCGCCTAACGCAGGATCGCGTTCCGGAGGTGGCAGCCCTGCGCAGAGTCACGCATATATGCGTCATCTCGCGATGGCCGAGATTTCCTGTGAACGCGCGCACACAGGCGCGCGCGCTCACAGGAACGGAAGGTAAGAGAGTTGATCTCCAGCCTGCCAGCGGCGATCGTTCGCTGGCAGGCTGGAGATGTGTTTTTTTTAACCCCTAACAGGTATATTAGACGCTGTTTTGATAACAGCGTCTAATATACCTGCTACCTGGTCCTCTGGTGGTCCCCTTTGTTTGGATCGACCACCAGAGGACACAGGTAGCTCAGTAAAGTAGCACCAAGCACCACTACACTACACTACACCCCCCCCCGTCACTTATTAACCCCTTATTAGCCCCTGATCACCCCTGATCACCCCATATAGACTCCCTGATCACCCCCCTGTCATTGATCACCCCCCTGTCATTGAATACCCCCCTGTAAAGCTCCATTCAGATGTCCGCATGATTTTTACGGATCCACTGATAGATGGATCGGTTCCGCAAAACGCATCCGGACGTCTGAATGAAGCCTTACACGGGCATGATCAATGACTGTGGTTATCACCCCATATAGACTCCCTGATCACCCCCCCTGTCATTGATTACACCCCTGTCATTGATCAACCCCCTGTAAAGCTCCATTCAGACGTCCGCATGATTTTTACGGATGCACTGATAGAAGGATCCGATCCGCAAAACGCATCCGGACGTCTGAATGAAGCCTTACAGGGGCATGATCAATGACTGTGGTGATCACCCCATATAGACTCCCTGATCACCCCCCTGTAAAGCTCCATTCAGATGTCCGCATGATTTTTACGGATGCACTGATAGATGGATCCGATCCGCAAAACGCATCCGGACGTCTGAATGAAGCCTTACAGGGGCATGATCAATGACTGTGGTGATCACCCCATATAGACTCCCTGATCACCCCCCTGTAAAGCTCCATTCAGATGTCCGCATGATTTTTACGGATGCACTGATAGATGGATCCGATCCGCAAAACGCATCCGGACGTCTGAATGAAGCCTTACAGGGACATGATCAATGACTGTGGTGATCACCCCATATAGACTCCCTGATCACCCCCCTGTAAAGCTCCATTCAGATGTCCGCATGATTTTTACGGATGCACTGATAGATGGATCCGATCCGCAAAACGCATCCGGACGTCTGAATGAAGCCTTACAGGGGCATGATCAATGACTGTGGTGATCACCCCATATAGACTCCCTGATCACCCCCCTGTAAAGCTCCATTCAGATGTCCGCATGATTTTTACGGATGCACTGATAGATGGATCCGATCCGCAAAACGCATCCGGACGTCTGAATGAAGCCTTACAGGGGCATGATCAATGACTGTGGTGATCACCCCATATAGACTCCCTGATCACCCCCCTGTAAAGCTCCATTCAGATGTCCGCATGATTTTTACGGATGCACTGATAGATGGATCCGATCCGCAAAACGCATCCGGACGTCTGAATGAAGCCTTACAGGGGCATGATCAATGACTGTGGTGATCACCCCATATAGACTCCCTGATCACCCCCCTGTCATTGATTACCCCCCTGTAAAGCTCCATTCAGATGTCCGCATGATTTTTACGGATGCACTGATAGATGGATCCGATCCGCAAAACGCATCCGGACGTCTGAATGAAGCCTTACAGGGGCATGATCAATGACTGTGGTGATCACCCCATATAGACTCCCTGATCACCCCCCTGTCATTGATTACCCCCCTGTAAAGCTCCATTCAGATGTCCGCATGATTTTTACGGATGCACTGATAGATGGATCGGATCCGCAAAACGCATCCGGACGTCTGAATGAAGCCTTACAGGGGCGTGATCAATGACTGTGGTGATCACCCCATATAGACTCCCTGATCACCCCCCCTGTCATTGATCAACCCCCCTGTCATTGATCAACCCCCCTGTCATTGATCACCCCCCTGTCATTGATCACCCCTCTGTAAGGCTCCATTCAGATATTTTTTTGGCCCAAGTTAGCAGAATTTTTTTTTTTTTTTCTTACAAAGTCTCATATTCCACTAACTTGTGTCAAAAAATAAAATCTCACATGAAGTCACCATACCCCTCACGGAATCCAAATGCGTAAAATTTTTTAGACATTTATATTCCAGACTTCTTCTCACGCTTTAGGGCCCCTAGAATGCCAGGGCAGTATAAATACCCCACATGTGACCCCATTTCGGAAAGAAGACACCCCCAGGTATTCCGTGAGGGGCATATTGAGTCCATGAAAGACTGAAATTTTTGTCCCAAGTTAGCGGAACGGGAGACTTTGTGAGAAAAAAATTAAAAATATCAATTTCCGCTAACTTGTGCCAAAAAAAAAAAATTTCTATGAACTCGCCATGCCCCTCATTGAATACCTTGGGGTGTCTTCTTTCCAAAATGGGGTCACATGTGGGGTATTTATACTGCCCTGGCATTCTAGGGGCCCCAAAGCGTGAGAAGAAGTCTGGTATCCAAATGTCTAAAAATGCCCTCCTAAAAGGAATTTGGGCACCTTTGCGCATCTAGGCTGCAAAAAAGTGTCACACATCTGGTATCGCCGTACTCAGGAGAAGTTGGGGAATGTGTTTTGGGGTGTCATTTTACATATACCCATGCTGGGTGAGAGAAATATCTTGGTCAAATGCCAACTTTGTATAAAAAAATGGGAAAAGTTGTCTTTTGCCAAGATATTTCTCTCACCCAGCATGGGTATATGTAAAATGACACCCCAAAACACATTCCCCAACTTCTCCTGAATACGGCGATACCACATGTGTGACACTTTTTTGCAGCCTAGGTGGGCAAAGGGGCCCATATTCCAAAGAGCACCTTTAGGATTTCACAGGTCATTTACCTACTTACCACACATTAGGGCCCCTGGAAAATGCCAGGGCAGTATAACTACCCCACAAGTGACCCCATTTTGGAAAGAAGACACCCCAAGGTATTCCGTGAGGGGCATGGCGAGTTCCTAGAATTTTTTATTTTTTGTCACAAGTTAGTGGAAAATGCTTATTTTTTTTTTTATTTTTTTTTTCATACAAAGTCTCATATTCCACTAACTTGTGACAAAAAATAAAAAGTTCCATGAACTCACTATGCCCATCAGCGATTACCTTGGGGTCTCTTCTTTCCAAAATGGGGTCACTTGTGGGGTAGTTATACTGCCCTGGCATTCTAGGGGCCCAAATGTGTGGTAAGGAGTTTGAAATCAAATTCTGTAAAAAATGACCTGTGAAATCCGAAAGGTGCTCTTTTGAATATGGGCCCCTTTGCCCACCTAGGCTGCAAAAAAGTGTCACACATCTGGTATCTCCGTAATCGGGAGAAGTTGGGGAATGTGTTTTGGGGTGTCATTTTACATATACCCATGCTGGGTGAGAGAAATATCTTGGCAAAAGACAACTTTTCCCATTTTTTTATACAAAGTTGGCATTTGACCAAGATATTTATCTCACCCAGCATGGGTATATGTAAAAAGACACCCCAAAACACATTCCTCAACTTCTCCTGAATACAGAGATACCAGATGTGTGACACTTTTTTGCAGCCTAGGTGGGCAAAGGGGCCCACATTCCAAAGAGCACCTTTCGGATTTCACAGGTCATTTACCTACTTACCACACATTTGGGCCCCTAGAATGCCAGGGCAGTATAACTACCCCACAAGTGACCCCATTTTGGAAAGAAGAGACCCCAAGGTATTCGCTGATGGGCATAGTGAGTTCATGGAAGTTTTTATTTTTTGTCACAAGTTTGTGGAATATGAGACTTTGTATGAAAAAAAAAAAAAAAAATCATCATTTTCCACTAACTTGTGACAAAAAATTAAAAATTCTAGGAACTCGCCATGCCCCTCACGGAATACCTTGGGGTGTCTTCTTTCCAAAATGGGGTCACTTGTGGGGTAGTTATACTGCCCTGGTATTCTAGGGGCCCAAATGTGTGGTAAGGAGTTTGAAATCAAATTCAGGAAAAAATGAGGAGTGAAATCCGAAAGGTGCTCTTTGGAATATGGGCCCCTTTGCCCACCTAGGCTGCAAAAAAGTGTCACACATCTGGTATCCCCGTACTCAGGAGAAGTTGAGGAATGTGTTTTGGGGTGTCTTTTTACATATACCCATGCTGGGTGAGATAAATATCTTGGTCAAATGACAACTTTGTATAAAAAAATGGGAAAAGTTGTCTTTTGCCAAGATATTTCTCTCACCCAGCATGGGTATATATAAAATGACACCCCAAAACACATTCCCCACCTTCTCCTGAGTACGGAGATACCAGATGTGTGACACTTTTTTGCAGCCTAGGTGGGCAAAGGGGCCCATATTCCAAAGAGCACCTTTCGGATTTCACAGGTCATTTTTTACAGAATTTGATTTCAAACTCCTTACCACACATTTGGGCCCCTAGAATGCCAGGGCAGTATAACTACCCCACAAGTGACCCCATTTTGGAAAGAAGAGACCCCAAGGTATTCGCTGATGGGCATAGTGAGTTCATAGAACTTTTTATTTTTTGTCACAAGTTAGTGGAATATGAGACTTTGTAAGAAAAAAAAAAAAAAAAAAAAAATCATAATTTTCCGCTAACTTGTGACAAAAAATAAAAAGTTCTATGAACTCACTATGCCCATCAGCGAATACCTTAGGGTGTGTACTTTCAGAAATGGGGTCATTTGTGGGGTGTTTGTACTGTCTGGGCATTGTAGAACCTCAGGAAACATGACAGGTGCTCAGAAAGTCAGAGCTGCTTCAAAAAGCGGAAATTCACATTTTTGTACCATAGTTTGTAAACGCTATAACTTTTACCCAAACCATTTTTTTTTTACCCAAACATTTTTTTTTTATCAAAGACATGTAGAACTATAAATTTAGAGCAAAATTTCTATATGGATGTCGTTTTTTTTGCAAAATTTTGCAACTGAAAGTGAAAAATGTCATTTTTTTGCAAAAAAATCGTTAAATTTCGATTAATAACAAAAAAAGTAAAAATGTCAGCAGCAATGAAATACCACCAAATGAAAGCTCTATTAGTGAGAAGAAAAGGAGGTAAAATTCATTTGGGTGGTAAGTTGCATGACCGAGCAATAAACGGTGAAAGTAGTGTAGGTCAGAAGTGTAAAAAGTGGCCTGGTCTTTCAGGGTGTTTAAGCACTGGGGGCTGAGGTGGTTAATAGTGCCCCTGGCGATCTTTTGATTCCCTCTCAGAAGGCCAACCAATGTGTCCAGCGCTGAAGGACAAGCATGACTGTGAATCAAATCAGGGGGCGCCATGACAATCAAATACAGTATCTGTAATATCTGGACACAGGAGCTTTGCGTTTATATTTAATCATGGCGCAACTCCTTTACGGGGGGGGGAAAGGGGGGTTTGCTGTGTGTCTTTTTTGGCTCACAACAACCAATTACAACATAGTTTTCACTTCACTTTTATTGATTGAATGTGAACCTTCAACAGATACTTCAAGAGTAAGAACTAAGCTACTTTCACACTTGCAGTAGCAGGGTCCGGGGGGAGAACAGCCTGCCGGATCCATGCTAACACCGTGCCAGATCCGGCAGGCAAGTGTGAAAGTGGCCTTAGTAAATAAAAAGTTAGCGTAATAGCCAAACTTTGTTAAAAGTGTTTTCCAAGAGTTTAAACTTGCCTAAGAGCAGGAAATGGTAAAACAAAAATCCTCCAGCGTTCCAGCTCCTGGTCCTTGCCAATTCTGCAACAATGAAGTCATGCACATAATTAACATGACCTCTGCAGCCAATCAGTGGCCTCAATGGTGAAGTTTTGATATAGTGCATGTAACTGCTGAGGCCAGTGATTGGCTGCAACAGTCACATGAATAATGTAGGTGACTGCTGCAAGACTGGGGGGGGGGGGGGCATAAGAGCAGCGGGAGATTTAACAAGTGATTTTTTATTTATTTTTTGCTGTACCATTTCCTGATTTTAGCAAAGTTTCTTAAAGGGGTTAGGCACCTTTTGGATTCTTTTTTTACAACCACCCCTCCTTGGCCAGACCTGCTAAAAGGAAGCATACTTATCTTCTCCCCACCACTGGGTCTGGCTCCTTCGCTAACCATCCTTGGCTGTCTTGTTCATCTCTACAGCTGTCAACATTCTCTTTGACACCGCTGCAAATCACTGGCCGCAGTAATGTGAAGAATTGACCTGACACAAGGGCAGGTTACCGCTGCAACCAGTGATTGGCTGCAGCGGTGTCAAAGCAGATGTGGACAGCGGGGGACCAGTGAAGGTAGCCAAGACCTATCGGGGGACGGCCAGATAAGTATGCTTTCCTTTTGCAAGTCTGGCCGGGGAAGGGGATTGGCAAAACTCCCCAAAAGGTGGCCAACCCCTTTAATATCCTGGACAACCTGTTTAATTGTCTTTCCAGTTTTTAAAAAAGTGACAAGAGGAAATGCAGTCATATTGATTCTAAGAGGAGGTCATGCAGTATATGCATTACTGTAGATCACTGCAAAGAGACAAAATTATGTGCCTAATACTTTATTTTCAGTGTAAACTTTATAGCAATGCTTTTATATAAATAACTCACTGAACCCTGACACATACCTGTATAAAAATTTTGCCCAGTGATACAAATGGAGTGCTCATTTCTGCTACTAAGAGACAGCCGACATAAAAATCTCCAATATCGCCTCTTATAAACTGCAAAATAGAAGGAAAAGAGTAAGGACTTGTTCACACGACTGTGTAAAGCCCGTGCTGTGGACCGCAAATTGCGGTCCGCAATGCACGGGCACCGACTGTGGCCCAGCCGCATGGAGAACGCGGACCCATTCACTTGAATGGGTCCGCGATCCGTCCTTTCTGCAAAAAGATAGAGCAAGTTCTATCTTTTTGCGCTGCGGAGGCACGGAACGGAACCCCAGGAAGCACCGTGTGCGGAATGCACACGGAACGGTGCCCGTGTATTGCGGATCCGCAAATCCGGTCCGCAATATGGCAACGGACAGCACGTGTGAATGAGCCCTAAGAATGTTAAAATCAGCATATCCTAGCAAGAAGACCTTGCAGGAAGAAGTGCATGGTATGACGGCACATGCTGATACAAGTAATATGCTGTACTTGGTGTACCGTAATTAATGCAGCTGACATGTACATGGTGAGCTGAAAACCTGTTATTACATCAGATGTATTCAGGTGTAAACGCTACCATTACTACTACTGACTACAGTGGATATAAGAAAGTCTACACACCCCTGTTAAAATGTCAGGTTTCTGTGATGTAAAAAAAATGAGACCAAGATAAATCATTTCAGAACTTTTTCCACCTTTAATGTGACCTATAAACTGTACAACTCAATTGAAAAACAAAAACTGAAATCTTTTAGGTAGAGGGAAGAAAAAACACCCTTAAACTAATACTTTGTTGAAGCACCTTTTGATTTTATTCCAGCACTCAGTCTTTTTGGGTATGAGTCTATCAGTATGGCACATTTTGACTTGGCAAGATTTGCCCACTCTTCTTTGCAAAAACACTCCAAATCTGTCAGATTGCGAGGGCATCTCCTGTGCACAGCCCTCTTCAGATCACCCCACAGATTTTCAATCAGATTCAGGTCTGGGCTCTGGCTGGGCCATTCCAAAACTTTACTCTTCTTCTGGTGAAGCCATTCCTTTGTTGATTTGGATGAATGCTTTGGGTTGTTGTCATGCTGAAAGATGAAGTTCCTCTTCATGTTCAGCTTTCTAGCAGAAGCCTGAAGGTTTTGTGCCAATATTGACTGGTATTTGGAACTGTTCATAATTCACTCTAGCTTAACTAAGGCCCCAGTTCCAGCTGAAGAAAAACAGCCCCAAAGCATGATGCTGCCACCACCATGCTTCACTGTGTGTATGGTGTTCTTTTGGGGATTTGCAGTGTTGTTTTTGGGCCAAACATATCTTTTGGAATTATGGCCAAAAAGTTCAACCTTGGTTTCATCAGACCATAACACCTTTTCCCACATGCTTTTGGGAGGCTTGGATGTTTTTCTTCGTAAGAAAAGGCTTTCGTCTTGCCACTCTACCCCATAGCCCAGACATATGAAGAATACGGGAGATTGTTGTCACATGTACCACACAGCCAGTACTTGCAAGATATTCCTGCAGCTCCTTTAATGTTGCTGTAGGCCTCTTGGTAGCCTTCCAGACCAGTTTTCATCTTGTCTTTTCATCAATTTTGGAGGGATTTTGTGCCATATTTTCTCCACTTGATGACTTCACTGTGTTCCATGGTATATCTAATGCCTTGGAAATTCTTTTGTACCCTTCTCCTGACTGATACCTTTTAACAATGAGATCCCTCTGATGCTTTGGAAGCTCTCTGTAGACCATGGCTTTTGCTGTGGGATGCGACTAAGAAAATTTCAGGAAAGACCAACTAGAGCAGCTGAACTTTATTTGGGGTTAATCAGAGGCACTTTAAATGATGGCAGGTGTATGCTGACTCCTATTTAACTGTCACCGCCAGTTCTGTGAGAAGATCTGGCAGACGTTCTTCTCTACCTCTTGTATGATGTTCTTTGTTTTGGTTTCACTTTCTCATCTCCTTTCCTTCTGCCAGGTGTTACTTATTTCGACTAATCGTCTTCCTTTATAATCCCTCCCTGCCTCACTTTGCGGTTTATACTACTTCCTGGATGAGGTGTTCACTGCTGGAGGCTGCTTCTGCTGTTTGTTCAGATAAGTCATTTACTTTATTTTGTTTCCTTGCTGGCTTGATTCTAGGTGACCCTGACTCCATCCGTATTAAGTGCAGGGAGCCGGTGGTCGTGTCCCCTCACTATTATAGGGTTTTCAGGTGTCACATAGTATTAGGTATGCGGGCATGCAATCGTCTACCATACAGACCCTTGCATGGGCATAACAGTCAGGGAGAGCTCTTAGGGTTTTATAGGGCTCACCTATAAGCTCCTTAGTTTGGGATCAAGCCAGTCGCTCGTTTATTTATATGTTCCAGCTATCTGCTAACTTCATCCGTGACATTAACATGATTTTGAATGTAATTGCTTAATTCTGAACACAGCTACATCCCCAGTTATAAAAGGGTGTGCACACTTATGCGACCACATTATTTTAGTTTTTTTTGTTTTGTTTTCACCTAAAAGATTTCAGCTTGTTTTTCAATTGAGTTTTACAGTTTATAGGTCACATTAAAGGTGGAAAAAGTTCTGAAATGATTTATCTTTGTCTCATTTTTTTACAGCACAGAAACCTGACATTTAAACAGGGGTGTGTAGACTTTTTATATCCACTGTATATACAGCAGTGTCCTTATTATATAAAACATTACGTATCCAAGAATAGCTACACCCATGTACACTAATCTCACTAGCATGTAGTGTAACAAGCATGATTAACCCTTTAATGACCAGTCTATTTTGGGCCTTAAAGGGGTATTCCAGCAAAGAAAAAAAAAAAGGTTTGCGAAGGGCCCCAAATACAGTGATTAAAATAAAGCATAGGGTAGGTTCACATTTGTTGGACAAACTCCAGCAGAGGAAGAGACTACTGGAGCTTATCGTATCCAGCATAGCCAGATACCACTGCACACCATTGGAGAGTTCACACATACAACTTAGGCCAAATTTTACATGCACATATCTTCATAAAATCACCAGAACTGAAAAGACCAAAAATCTGGATTTAAGATGGAAATGTAAAAAAAGTAACAACCCATAAAATACAGGGATTATAGTCCTGGAAAAGTAAGTCCACCCCAAAACCTATATATGTATATCCTGAAAGCAGTGTACTTCCTACTGTACAGTATATAAAACATTCAGCTCCACTGCTGGCCCACTTACCAGTCCAATTGGCACAAGGATGGTCAGGATGGATATGTGATGAACAAGCATTAGAAACTCTTTCTGCAGAAGGCTGTTCATTGCAGCGGAGAAGTGATCTTTCCCATTTAAGACTTTGCTGTCTCTACACTTATACCAATGGCGAAGATACATAGCGTACATGTCATACACCATGTATGGGATTATTAACCATAAATACGCTGTAGCCAGCCAGTGTCTGTGGGGAAAGATATAGCATTAGTATACCTAGTTTAATGATTTGCCGCATATTGTATGTCATTACCACTTTGCTTTCTTATAAATGAATATTATATTATTATTATACCATATTATAATATCTTGCAGTTTTCTGAACAAAATCTAATTGCTGGATTATCAGAATTTCTTGATATTTTGAATAAAGGCACTGTACTTTATCATTTTAATGGCATTCCATTTCCTGCACCCTTGTGTCTTACAGGGTCGCGTAACTTCTTGGTGTGATGTCTAATATTCCACATTTATTGATACATTTTCATTATGTATTTCTTCTTGCAGTAAAATAACTCCCTGGAACAAAGGGGGTCACTTATCAAACTGGTGTAAAGTAGACCTGGCTTAGTCGCCCATAGCAACCAATCAGATTCCACCTTTCATTTTGGACAGCTCCTTTGGAAAATAAAAGGAGGAATCTTATTGGTGTCTATGGGCACCTAAGCCAGTTCTACTTTACACCAGTTTGATAAATGACCCCCAATATCTCAAGAAATCTAGTAGCTATAGCCTGTAATATTATTACTCTCCAGAAATACATCCAGGCCCCTCTTGAACTCTTAGTGAATTCACAATCACCACCTCCCATAGTCTCACTGCTCTTACAGTAAAGAATCCTCTTCTATGTTGATGTAGATGTAGAGGATGTCCCCTTGTTACAGTCCAGCGTATAAACAAACCTCTGTATTGACCTTTGATATATTTACATATTCAATGACTGCAAGAGGAGACTTGAAAACTATTAAGTATTGATTTGCAAAGTATATTAAAAAATAAGTAGTATAATACATATATGTAACGAAAAAGCTTTAACTTCTCAAACCAGAAAACCCCTTTCTTTTAAAGTGTAACTGCCATTTTTTTATTGAATGTGTAAGACAATTGATAATAAAAAAATTTCAATACAATTTATTTATTGATTTGACATGTTTTAATGAAAAAACTGACCCCAAAGTTGAGTTTTGGCAGTGTGATGCATGTCTTCATTGTTCAGAGCAGTACTGAATAGTGAAGATGTGCCACACTCGCTGCACTGCCCTCCCTTCACTGTCTCCCTCATATATTCAATTGCCCTACAAATTTAACAAAAAACAAAATGGCAGTTAAAGGCTTTTTCCCCATCTCAGACATTGGGGGCATATCGCTAGGACATGTCTGATGTCCCACCTCTGGGACCTGCACCTATATTTTTAACAGAGTCCACAAAGTGCCAAGGGCGCCCCACGCAAGCGTGGCCGCCCTCCATTCATTACTAGGGGAGCGCTGAAAATAGCCTAGCGGCATGCTCAGCTATTTTCAGAATTTCCGTTGAAATGATTGGGAGGCACACCACGCATGAGCAGCCACCACTCCATTCATTTCTATGGGGCTGAAGGAAATAACCGAGCCAGTGCTTAGCTATTTTCAGCGCTCTCATAGGAATAAATGGACATGCACAGTGCGCCCTCCAGGACTTTGCGGGCATTGGTAACCACACCTATCATACAATGGGGGCATATCCTAGCGATATGCCCCCAATGTCTGAGATGGGAATACCCGTTTAACTTGTTACGGACACAGGTACGCCCTGATGTCCTGGTACTTAAGGACACAGGGCGTACCTGTACGCCCTGTGTATTTCCAATCACCGCCGCGCGGCGGGCGGTGATCGGAACAAGATGCCTGCTCAAATCATTGTCCTGTGACATTGTCCAATTCAGACCTGCGGTTTGCTGCGTTTCCGGGTTATTTGGGTCTCTGGTGACCCGATAACCCGGAATAGGACGGTGATCGGTGGTGTGATAATACACCACCAATCACCGTCCTGCGATCCTGAGAGGTGGCAGTTACGCCACCTCTCAGGATCGCTTCTGATTGGTCGGCTGGGCACGTGGGCGGGCAAAGCGTCAGTTTTGAATTGCCGGAGCTCCTCTCCCCGCTTATACAGGTCCGTGAAGCGGGAGAGAGAGGAGCTCGGCTGGATTGTAAGTTTTTTTGTTCCATCAGGCACACATTGGAGTATTTTGGAGAGGTAGGGAGAGGTAGATTAGGCAGGGAGAGTTAGGGGGGAAATTTTTGGAGGCCTATGTACCTGGAAGGGAGGTCGCTGTTGATGAGTCTCTCATTGCTTTCAAGGGGAAACTCATTTTCCGCCAGTATGTTCCCTCTAAGCGGGCGAGGTATGGCGTTAAGCTGTACAAACTTTGTGAGAGTACCTCAGGGTACACTTACAAGTTTTGTGTGTACGAGGGGCGAGATTCCCGTATTCAACCCCCAGAATGTCCACCCACTCTGGGTGCTAGCGGGAAACTTGTGTGGGACCTTATGCACCCACTGCTAGATGAAGTTTACCACCTGTACGTGGATAACTTTTATACTAGTATCCCCTTGTTCCAGTCCCTCGCCGCCAGATCCACGTCCGCTTGTGGGACCGTGCGGAAAAATCAACGCGGCCTCCCTACCCACCCCCTCCAGGTACCTATCCCCAGGGGTGAGACCCGTGCCCTTACCAGTGGAAACCTTGTACTGTCCACAATTCACGGTAACGGCATCACCCCTGTCCCTGTGCGAGGTACCGCGGCAACGGTCCTCAAGCCAGATTGTATCGTCGACTACATTCGGTATATGGGAGGAGTTGATCTCTCTGATCAAGTCCTCAAGCCATATAATGCCATGCGCAAAATCCGTGCATGGTACAAAAAAGTTGCGGTCTACTTGGTACTGGTTGCCTTGTACAACTCTTATGTGCTGTCCCGGAGTGCTGGCAACACAGGGAAATTCCTGCAGTTCTATGAGGCAGTCCTGAAGGCCCAGATCTTTTCTGACCGGGAAAGAGCAGGCCGGAGTACCTCGGGAACTGGAGGCGCCCGGATTGTCCCTGGCCAACACTTTTCAGGTGTGGTGAAAGAAGGGACGGTCCCAAAAAAAGTGCAGAGTGTGTCACAGGAGGGGTATATGGAAGGACACCCCCACTCAGTGTGACACATGCCCCGATCATCCGGGCCTCTGCATTGACGGTTGCTTCAGGGAGTACCACACTTCCATGGAGTACTAAATTTATAATCCCCTTCCCCAATTTTAATTCCATTTAGCCACTGACGATCGAAAAAAAAACTATGGTTCCCAGAATGTAAAACTAAAATAATAGACATATTAGGTATCGCCGCGTCCGGAAGAATCTGCTCTATAAAAATACCCCATGACCTAACCCCTCAGATGAACACGGTCAAAAAAATAAAATAAAAACACTGCAAAAAAGGTATTTTTTGTCACCTTACATCACAAATAGTATAATAGCAAGCGATCAAAAAGTCATATGCCCCCCAAAATAGTGCCAATAAAACAGTCCTCTCATCCCGCAAAAAATGAGCCCCTACCTAAATAAATAAAAAGTAGACATTTTAGGTATCGCCGCGTCCATAAGAATCTGCTCTATAAAAATACCCCATGACCTAATCGCTCAGATGAACAAGGTAAAAAAAATAAAATAAATGGTGCCAAAACAGCTATTTTATGGCAAATTTTCCATTTTAAACTGTTTTTTCCAGTAACAAAGCAAGGGTTAACAGCCAAACAAAACTTAATATTTATTACCCTGATTCTGCAGTTTACAGAAACACCCCATATGTGGTCGTAAACTGCTGTATGACCAAACGGCAGGGCGCAGAAGGAAAGGAACGCTGTATGGTTTCTGGAAGGCAGATTTTGATGGCCTTTTTTTTGGCACCATGTCCCACTTGAAGAACCCCTGATGCACCCCTAGAGTAGAAACTAAAAGTGACCCCATCTAAGAAACTACACCCCTCAAGGTATTCAAAACTGATTTTACAAACTTTATTAACCCTTTAGGTGTTCCTCAACAGTTTATGGCAAATGGAGATGAAATTTCAGAATTTCTATTTTTGGTAACCTTGCCTCACAAAAATGTAATATAGAGCAACCAAAAATCATATGTACCCTAAAAATAGTCCAAACAAAACTGCCACCTTATCCTGTAGTTTCCAAAATGGGGTCACTTTTATGGAGTTTCTACTCTAGGGGTGCATCAGGGAGGCTTTAAATGGGACATGGTGTAAATAAACCAGTCCAGCAAAATCTGCCTTCAAAAAACCACACAGCGCACCTTTCCCTCTACGCCCTACCGTGTGCCCGTACAGTAGTTTACGGCCACATATGGGGTGTTTCTGCAAACTACAGAATCAGGGCAATAAATATTGAGTTTTGTTTGGCTGTTAACCCTTGCTTTGTTACTGGAAAAAATTTATTAAAATGGAAAATTTGCCAAAAAATCGAAATTCTGAAATTTTATCTCCATATGCCATTAACTCTTGTGGAACACCTAAAGGGTTAACAAAGTTTGTAAAATCAGTTTTGAATACCTTGAGGGGTGTAGTTTCTTAGATGGGGTCACTTTTATGGAGTTTCTACTCTAGGGGTGCATCAAATGGGACATGGTGTAAATAAACCAGTCCAGCAAAATCTGCCTTCCAAAAACCACACGGCGCCCGTTCCTTCTGCGCCCTGCCGTGTGCCCGTACAGTAGTTTACGGCCACATATGGGGTATTTCTGCAAACTACAGAATCAGGGCAATAAATATTGAGTTTTGTTTGGCTGTTAACCCTTGCTTTGTTACTGGAAAAAATTTATTAAAATGGAAAATTTGCCAAAAAATCGAAATTCTGAAATTTTATCTCCATATGCTATTAACTCTTGTGGAACACCTAAAGGGTTAACGACGTTTGTAAAATCCGTTTTGAATACCTTGAGAGGTGTAGTTTCTAGAATGGGGTAATTTTTGGGTGGTTTCTGTTACGTAAGCCTCACAAAGTGACTTCAGACCTGAACTGGTCCTTAAAAAGTGGGTTTTTGAGATTTGCTTCTAAACTTCTAAGCCTTGCCTTCTAACGTCCCCAAAAAATGAAATTTAATTCCCAAAATGATCCAAACATGAAGTAGACATATGGGGAATGTAAAGTAATAACTATTTTTGTAGGTATTACTATGTATTATAGAAGTAGAGAAATTGAAACTTGGAAATTTGCTAATTTTTCCAAATTTTTGATAAATTTTGTATTTTTTAATAAATAAAAATGAATTTTTTTGACTCCATTTTACCAGTGTCATGAAGTACCATATATGACAGAAAAATAAATCTCAGAATGGCCTGGATAAGTCATAGCGTTTTAAAGTTATCACCACATAAAGTGACACTGGTCAGATTTGCAAAAAATGGCCTGGTCCTTAAGGTGAAAATGAGCCCGGTCCTTAAGGAGTTAAGTGTTTTTTACTGTACAAAATAATGCAATAAAATTTGAACAAAGATGGCTTGCTTCATGTTTGAAACAGACACATCGTAGAACATTTGTTCTCTCTACTCTTTTCTTAATTTCTCCAGGCCACTGTTTGGTTATGGCAGTGTTGGCACTACCAGGAATAATACAGGTCCAATGATGTCTGTAATTGTCATAAGATGCTGGTTAGAAAACAATTCTAACATCCAAAATGAGACATGATAATAACCCTCTACCCTCTCTACCTAAAACAAGGCGCCTCTGCATGATTTTGTGGCCTACATTTTTTTAAAGCTGACTATGACACATACACTATTTAGTTACAGTACATTCCATCTCAGGAGACACCTTGGCCAGGTATCTATTCCATTGTGCGTATTCATCTAATAGTCATATTAAAGGGGTTGTCCAGGACTAAAAAAAACATGTCTGCTACCTTCCACAAACAATGTCACCCCTGTCCATGGGGTTGTGTCTGGTATTGCAGCTCTGCTCTATTCGAGTTAATGAGCCAGAGCTATAATAACACATACAACCTATGGACAGGGGTGGTGCTGTTTTTGGAAGAAAGCAGCCATGTGTTCCTAATCCTGGGCAACCCTTTTAAAACTGGGAAAAAAAAAACCTCCAGAAAATGTCACTTTTTATTGTAGATTTTGAATGTCTCATAAGTATAGTTGGCACCAGCCCAGGTGCCTCAAATGCACTCTAAGCCTATAGTAACCTAATTGTAGCATTAAGGCATATTCCAGGAAAAAGCGGGTCCTACAAACCCACCTTAATTACACATAACTAACCTGTAGTAGAAAGCTTGAATTTTACTTACCTCTCTAAAGTTACTTGCAACAGCCTCTTCGTAAACCCAGTCCAGCAACGCTCCTCTTCTGAAAACCCAGCTTCTACCAACGTCAAATCCTTTGCCTAGGCTATGGACGTTTAAACTGCCTGGCGCTGCCAATCAAAGTGCAGAGGGCACTGCAGTTGCAGGGAGAACGGAGCCTCTCGGTGTAACAGCAAGACCCACGTTGCTCCTAGAGGCTCATTTGCATACATTAAAAGTACATTTTTCTCTGAAATGCGAGCACATATGGGGATGGGAAGAAGATTGATAGCTTCTACTGAACAGCGCACATGTCTCAGGTCAGCCTGTTTTACTGCTATAAATCTGCTGGTAGAAGACCTTTTAAGGGGTTCTCCAGGAATCATTTAAAAAGACCACCAGCAATCTGTCCTAGAATATGAGCAACAGCAGAGCAGTCTAGGGGGTGAGGGGGCAAATCCTCACTACACACTACACAGCTCTACAATATATGGTAATAATGTGATCCTGCCTATGATATGCCATCATTGCTGAGCAGCCTGACAGAAACACTCACTCATATGTAGTACAGATGTAGTAGAGTTAACACACATGCTTTATGAGATGTTATCTAAACTAAATGCGTTAAGCAAACACCTTCAATTGCTTTTCAATGGCTTTTTTTTTTTCAAGATAACCCGATAAGTTAAGAAATTTGAGTTAAGGGTTTGAGTGTTTACCCTGCTACATCTGTATATGCAAGTGCCAGAGTGTAGTATGTAGTGAGGCCCTGCCCCTCACCACCCTAGGGAGCTCTGCAAGTGGAGGTAACCCTGTCCTGCTCACGTTCTAGAACACGTTGCTGTCAGCCATTTTTAATTATTCCTGGAGAACCCCTTTAAGTAAACAATGGCAAGAAAATGTTAATTGACTTTTTCAATGGCTTTTGTGAGGTGAGATGTGATATCACAAGCTGATTTTTATCAGGAAGCCTGCCCTGATCTCATAACTATTATCAGGTAAGTTCAATGATAAACATACTATAGGTACTATCAAATTCACAGCTGGAAATCAAGGAATGCATATATTGTTTTTGCACAGGGGTCCTCTGCTATTGGTGTCTGTCCCTGTATCATGAGCCATGTGTGACAGGACCTCTGGAACAAATAACTAGATTTACACACTCTTTACTCTATTTGATTTATACATACCGTATTTGTCAGACTATAAAACACACCTAGGATTTGGAGGAGGAAAATAAGAAAAAAAATATTTTCTGCCAGCACTCAGACCAGACCCCCAAATCAGACCCGTATTCTTCATCAGACCTCAGATCAGACCCTCATCAGACCCCGAAACCTCATCAGACCCCCAAATCAGACAACCATTGTTCATCAGACCTCAGATCAGACCCCAAATTCAAACCCTGAAGCTCCATCAGCCTAAGACCCCAACCTCCATCAGCCTCCCATCAAACCCCCCCAGCCTCCATAAACCTTCGATCAGACCAATATCAGACAGCCCCGCCTCCCCATCAGCCTCAGATCAGCCCCCCAGCCTCAGATCAGCCCCTCCAGCCCCCATCAAACTCGGATCAGAACCGCAATCAGCCTCAGATCAGACCCCATCAGCCTCAGATTGGACCCCCCCAGCCTCCATAAGCCTAAGATCAGACCCCCAATCAGCCCCAGATCAGACCCCAATCAGACCTCAGATCAGACATTAAATTTTTTTTTACTTACGCCACTTGCTCCGGATGGCACTGCAGGTCCAGGACTCACTGCTAGCCTCAACGCTTCTTCTGGCCCACGCTGCATTATGACCTGAAGTTGCACAGCAGGACCCAGAAGACCAGGAAGGGTGAGTACAGCCAGCGCAGCGCTGCCTTCACCTCCCCGTGCCTCCCGTATACTAATGACCGCTTCCATAATGGAAGCCGTCACTAGCATTTGGACTATAAGACACAATGTCCCACTTTTGGTATATTTGGTATATTATCTTTGAAGAATTACTACATGATCTCTGACTATATACTCCAGTCCAATCGAGTACCGTGAATGCTTAATATTCAAGCAACATGCAACTATATGTATCGTTAATTTGTTTTTGTAGTTTCAATGATTTAACTGATCGGTTTTCTTTCCTTCGGGATTTCGCAAAAACAAATGACAATTTAAAGCAAAGATAAAAGAGCCCATTAACAATGATTCAAACAGGAGAAAGACGCTGCCAGACACTTCTCATGGCGGCTTCTATCCTGGAAGAACAAAAGGATCGGATGGAAATATTCACTTTGTTTGACGTGAAAAATCAGTGCTTCACTATTGCTACAGCCTCTTGATATCTCACAGGAGCGCCTGTTGGAAGAGGAGAGCTCACATGTGGAGGTTGATGTGTTACCTATATCCAGAATTGCGATTGGCTTCATGTTAGGTGAAAAGATCTTTAAAAGCTTTCAGCAGTGCGGTCCTACACAAAAACGCTAGATTGACTTTGTGAACTTTGCCCACATCACATCTGGGACCTGCAGCACTACAAATACAGGCAACGTATCAGAGTGGATTTTGACTGTTTGAACATTTTATATGATTGTTGTTTTATGGATCTTGTGAGTAGAATAATTATTTTTATTTAAACTCAGTTGGCGTTACTTCACTATGTCAGGTTTAGAGATTAGAGCATCGAGCTTTGTGATAATCCACGCAAAATACTGAGGAATAACATCGCAAAGACACTCCTTTTTTACTTCTAATGTGAACCTAGACTTATTCTAAGCAGCACGGTTTTTCCTTTTTTGTTTGAATTTAAGATCGGCCAAACGTCTGTGTGTATTCAATGGGGAGACAGGAGAAAGACGCTGCCAGACACTTCTCATGGCGGCTTCTATCCTGGAAGAACAAAAGGATCGGATGGAAATATTCACTTCACCCAATCCTTCTCCCCCCTGACATCATCAGGCGCTCCCCATACAAATTAGACTGTCAGCACAGTGGGTTCAGCCCACAATACACTAATGTGTATGGGGGCCTTTAGAGCTACAGTTCTTTTTGGAACATCAACAGATTATCACTCCAGTCATTGATTTCAACAGCAAACATTTACTGCTTAATTTTCACCTGTACATAACACTTGTGTACTTGCTGGCAAGTTTCTCCACAGATTACAGACTATTTTCAGGGACCTTTTGTATATAAAAAATTAGATTGAACAACTCCTGAAAACCACTAATAAAAATCTGAGAAATATTCCCGAGCTGAAAACTGGTTATGAACAGGCGTAATCTTTTTCAACTTTGTTTACCCTATGAGGGCTTAAAGTGTACCTGAGTTTTAAAAAAAGTTTGCATAATGGCTATGCTTCTTTTGTACTATCATAACTGTGAAGGAGAAGGTTTTTTCTGGCTTCCCTAATGTTTCTTTCAGCCATATTATTCCATGCTTCAGCTGCATAGCTAGATTAATTTCTCTCAGAAGCAGGGGTGTATCCGTTTTGTGAAATCTGCCATCTTCTGTATCTCTGTTACTAGGGACACAGTGGACTGCAAATTAGGTGGAAGTGAGACCCCTAGTGCCCATGACTTTACAGCTTTTTTCAGTTGGATGCAGACATATTCTTTAAATTAAGAGATTTACAAATTTGATAGTTACACCATTCTCTATTAAATGAAATTGAGTGAGAGCAAAGTGACTCTATAGGTCATAGCATAAATATCATTATTTGATAGTAAAGCATGATAAAACATTTATAGAAAACTCAATCAACATAGAACATGGATATTCACGTAGGGCGCTAAAACAAATAAATCTTTAATTTAAATACTAATTCACAAACAAATGAGTACCAAAAAATTCCTTAAAAAAATACGCTTTTTATTGAAGACAATTAAAAAGATTAATTAATGATTACAGTAGGGATACAAATAAAAGTAATTATCTTTCATTTAAATGTGTAATCAGTGACTATCCTTCCGCAGTACATACTTAAGAGGTATTTTCTGTCTTAAAGGGGTTGTCCATGTTCAGGGGCCTTTCAGCCAGTCCCCCAATGTCCATATACTTGCTGAAGTAAGCATACATACCTTCCCCCCCACTGCTGGGTGCCACCTCCTTCGGTCCCTCTCTGCCACTGATGCATTCCAGTTCCACGTGTCAACATCTGGTTTGACAGAGGTCATATGTGCTACTGCAGCCAATGACTGGTAGCAGTAGTGATGTGTCCCCCGTGCATCATGTGAACCATTGATGCGACGCAGCCAGCACTGGCTGCGGGATAATCTATGACCCCTATCAAACTGGATGTTGACACGCAGGAAAAGAGTGTGGTAGTGGCAGTGGGAGACCGAAGGAGATGAAGCCCAGCTGTGGGGTAAAAGTAAGGCCTCCGAACGTGGACAACCCCTTGAATTTGATATAAATATTAAAATGATAAATTAATCTGCACACATGAAAGGTTACGTGCCCCTGTTCTCTTGCACTTACCTGCCATACTTCACATCTTTGCAGGAGGTTATAACAATTATCCCAGACACAGCAGCAATAACTCCATGAATAGAGGAAACAATTCTGAAAACAAAAAAATAAAAGAAATGCTGAAATATGTCTATCCTGTGGCTAAGTTGTACTAGGTTCTAAGGGGTCACAGCCTATGGGATCATGCTGATTTCATAAATCAGAATGACACCTTAATGTGGTTGCCATACAGTGCCAGTGTACCTGTGGCTCCTTGGCACAGAAGTGTCAGGACAAGCTCAGATCATTCCTAGTACACTCTACAACTACATTGTTCTACTTGAAACCTACAAATTCAGCTGTGCCGATAACATCAATACACTCTGTACCCCGCTGCCAACAAAAAAAAAGACAAGAGTCCAGAAAGCCATGATATGGTATGGGAAATTGTTTAGTGGGGTCCCCATGCTGTAGAGCTGCTTTAGCGGTCCCTGTGCCTACCAGTGTATTAGCGGTATTACTATATGGTTACTGTTGGATTTCATTCCCTGGCTATAAAATTACCGGCTGTGTAGAGTCTAAGACTTATTCTGAAGTTAAAGGGGTTCGCCCATCTTATACATTGGTGGCATATCGCTAGGATAGGCAGCAAACTCAGTTTTTTTCAGAAGTCCCATAGAAATGAATGCGAAGAGCAGCCAGCGCTCTATTAACTTCTATGGGGTTGATGGAAATGGCCAAGTCAGCTCGGTTATTTTCAGCAGTCCCATAGAAATTAATGGAGGGCGGCTGTGGCATGTGCAGTCCTTCTCTTTGTGGGCTCTGTATTCCACCTTCTACACCTCCGGGACCCACACCTATCAGATATTGTTGCGATATGTATGAGATAGACCAACCCCTTCCCGCCCAGCACCGTAATAGTACAGCGCAGCGGGACGTGACTTGCCACCCAGCGCCGTACTATTACGGCGCTCTGATCGAGCGGGTGCAGGAGCTGCCCCTGCCCGATCAGCGGCGGGGTCCGGCAGTCACTGATAGCCGGACCCCTGCTGTATGAACCGGATAGAGATAGAGACCGGGGCCAAAGTAATGGGACTGGGGGAGGAATGGAAGGAGGGATTAGAACAGTTCAGAAGGAAAAGTGTAGCGTAAAAAATATACATAAACCTCCTAAATGCATGTATACTAATGCCAGAAGCCTGACTAATAAAACTGGTGAACTGGAATTAGTGATGTGTGAGGAGGACTATGACATAGTGGGAATAACTGAGACATGGCTGGATGTACAAGGTTACAGTCTGTTTAGAAAGGATCGTCAAAACCGGAGAGGGGGGAGGGGTTTGCCTTTAAGTAAAGTCTTGTCTAAAGCCCACACTCCGGGAAGATATAAGTGAGGGACATGAACATGTGGGGTCACTGTGGGTAGAAATACATGGAGGCAAAAACAATAATAAATGATTAATAGGAGTTTACTATAAACCACCTAATATACCAGAGTCCACAGAAAATCTCCTACTAAATGAGATAGAGGAGGCGGCAAATCATAATGAGGTGGTTATTATGGGGGACTTCAACTACCCAGTTATAAACTGGGAAACTGAAACTTGTATATCTCATAAAGGAAACAGGTTCTTGGCAATAACCAAAGACAATTACCTCTCCCAACTGGTTCAGGACCCGACAAGAGGGACGGCCATACTGGACTTAGTATTAACCAATAGGCCTGACAGAACAACAGACGTGCAGGTCGGGGGACACCTGGGAAATAGTGACCAGAAAGTAATAACCTTTCAATTGTCATTCAAAAGAGTGTTTCTTCAGGGAGGAACAAAAAATACCAAACTTCAAAAAATCTAAATGTAGCTAAGAGAGGCCATAGGCCTAACTAACTGGGACAAAGTCCTCAAAAATAAAAATACAGCCACAAAATGGGATATATTTAAAAGCATCATAAAATCTAATTGTGAGAGGTACATACCGTATGGGAATAAAAGGTTAAGGAACAGGAAGAAACCAATGTGGATAAATAGAACTGTAAAGAAAGCAATAAATGACCAAAAAAAAAGCATTTCAATCACTAAAACAGGAGGGTAGCACGGAAGCACTGAAAAACTGTAAGGAAAAAAAAAAAGATATGTAAAAAACTAATAAAAGCAGCCAAACTAGAGACCGAGAGATTAATTGCCAAAGAGAGCAAAACTAACACTAAAATGTTCTTCAATTATATAAATGGTAAAAAGTATAAATCTGAAGGTGTCTGCCCTCTACAGAGTGATGAGGGGGGAGTTGCAGAGAGCGAAGAGGAGAGAGCAAAGCTATTAAAGGGATCCTGTCACCTCAAAAATGCATCTACACCCGCCAGCAGTACCTCATAGTAGCCCGCAGCCTGTTAATAATCATATGTTTCATCCTGTTGTCCGATGCTGCGTAAGTTCAAGAAAACACAGTTTTATTCTCCATCAGCTCTATAGTGCCGGCCAGCTTGAAGTTAAGGTAACCACGCCCCCTAACCGTACCCTCTTGCCTGAGAGTGACAGCCTGCAGTGCGGCCGTGTTTCCCCAAGTCTCGCGCATGCGCACTGTGCCACTGAAACCCGGCTAACAGCCGCAGCAGGAGATGGGGTAGTGCATTACTACAGAACACACCGCACATGCGCGAGACTAGTTGTCTTTTTTCTAAAGTGAATAACCCTAATGTTGATAATCTTTCAGGGTACAGTAGTCCAACTATTCCAGTTATTACATTAGTTGCCCTCCTCTGAACCCTCTCCAGCTCTGCTATGTCTGCCTTGTTCACAGGAGCCCAGAACTGTACACAGTACGCCATGTGTGGTCTGACTAGTGATTCGTAAAGTGGTAGGACTATGTTCTCATCACGGGCTTCTATGCCCCTTTTGATGCAACCCATTATCTTATTGGCCTTGGCAGCAGCTGCCTGACACTGGTTTCTACAGCTGAGCATACTTTCACACTGGCGTTTTGGCTTTCCATCTGTGAGATCCGTCTAGGGCTCTCACAAGCGGTCCAAAACGGAT
Organism: Bufo bufo; assembly: GCF_905171765.1. Lineage (NCBI taxonomy): Eukaryota > Metazoa > Chordata > Amphibia > Anura > Bufonidae > Bufo > Bufo bufo. The sequence continues at coordinate 390,531,126 of NC_053391.1, forward strand.
CAGTTTTGCCCTAATGCATTCTGAATGCATTGTTCCGTCTCCATTCCGCTCTGGAGGCGGACACCAAAACGCTGCCTGCAGCATTTTGCTGTCCGCTTGACGAAACTGAGCAAACTGATCCGTACTAACATACAATGTAAGTCAATGGATCCGTTTTCTCTGACACAATCTGGCACAATAGAAAACGGATCCGTCTCCCATTGACTTTTAATGGAGTTCATGACGGATACGTCTTGGCTATGTTACAGATAATACAAACGGATCCGTTCATGATGGATGCATGCGATTGTATTATTGTAACGGATCCGTTTTTGCAGATCCATGACAGATCCGCCCAAAACTCGAGTGTGAAAGTAGCCTTAGTTTGCTGTTTACTAAATTCTTAGGTCCTTTTCCATGTCAGTGTTACCGAGTGTTTTACCATTTAGTATGTACGGGTGACTTGCATTATTCCTACCCATGTGCATAACCTTTCATTTGTCAGTGTAAGGGCTCTTTCACACTTGCGTTGTTCTTTTCCGGCATAGAGTTCCGTCGTCGGGGCTCTATGCCGGAAAAATCCTGATCAGGATTATCCCAATGCATTCTGAATGGAGAGAAATCCGTTCAGGATGCATCAGGATGCCTTCAAATCCGGACCAGAAAGTTTTTTGACCTGAGAAAATACCGCAGCATGCTGTGCTTTTTGCTCCGGCCAAAAATCCTGAACACTTGCCGCAAGGCCGGATCCGGAATTAATGCCCATTGAAAGGCATTAATCCAGATCCGGCCTTAGGCTAAACGTAGTTTCGGCGCATTACCGGATCCGACGTTTAGCTTTTTCTGAATGGTTACCATGGCTGCCAGGACGCTAAAGTCCTGTTTGCCATGGTAAAGTGTAGTGGGGAGCGGGGGAGCAGTATACTTACCATCCGTGCGGCTCCCGGGGCGCTTCAGAGTGACGTCAGGGCGCCCCACGCGCATGGAAGACGTGTCGCATGGATCACATCATCCATGCGCATGGGACGCTCTGACATCATTCTGGAGCGCCCCGGGAGCCACACGGACGGTAAGTATACTGCTCCCCCGCTCCCCACTACTACTATGGCAGCCAGGACTTTAATAGCGTCCTGGCTGCCATAGTAACACTGAACGCATTTTGAAGACGGATCAGTCTTCAAATGCTTTCAGTTCACTTGCGGTGTTACGGATCCGGCGGGCACTTCCGGCAAATGGAGTACACGACGGATCCGGACAACGCAAGTGTGAAAGAGCCCTTAAACCTCATCTGCCACTTATCTGCCCAAGCCTCCAATCTATCCAGATCCCTCTGTAGCTGTATAGTGTCCTCTTCAGTGTTAATTACTTTACACAGTTTAGTGTCATTTGCATGCTGCGGTTTGCTCTCCGGTATGAGAACAGAACAGAATGCATTTTGGAGCATTCCGTTCTGTTCAGTTACGTTTTGTCCCCATTGACAATGAATGGGGACAAAACGGAAGCGTTTTTTTCCGGTATTGAGACCCTATGACGATCTCAATACAGGAAAATATTAACGCTAGTGTGAAAGTAGCCTTACAAGGTCATATTGATAACATGTTTATATACGGTGAATGAATGAACAGTGAGTTAGCATGTAAAGTCAAGAAAGTCCTACTCACAGTCACAAGTTCCTACTGCCCTTCTAACAAGGCTCAAGACCAATGCAATTCAAATATAGTTTGACCTTACAATGACTACCCATATCTGTGCGTTATCATGGCAGCAACTGCCTGAAAGACCAGATAACAGTCCAGGAGAAAAGAAATTCTTTAGCAACTTGGAATAAAAGTGCATGATCTACTACACTACAAATCACAGCTGAGACCACCCATACACAGCATGCAGGGGCATCTCCAAATAAAGAGTTCTCTAGGTTTCAAAGCTACTTACGCAGGATAGGAAAATCTAAAAACATACAGTAGAATGAGGTCTGAATCCATGGAGCAGCTATAGCGGCTAGGCTTGCAGATATTTTTGCCTTGCAAATGCACTGATTACAGAACATATAACTTCTAGCCTGCACAAGCACATTGACAATGCTTCCTTTTTGTGCAGCTCATGCTTTTATTTGGTTGCAATGAGCAATTTGATTTCCATTTTATAAGCAATTTTAGTAATGAGATTTTCCTAATTCAAGTCTAGGATAGGAATACCCATCGGAATGTAGTGCCAGAGGTGTCTAGTGTTTAACAGAACCTGTCACCATGAAATAGAGTGCAATCTGCAGGCAGCATGTTATAGAGCAGGAGGAGCTGAGCAGATTGATATACTGTATGGGGGTCATTTACTAACCAGAAATACGACTACATTAGGCGTATTTTTGGCCCAGATTGTAGTACAAAGGTCCTTTGCGTCGCAATCTGCGACTTCTCCCCGCTCACGCCAGGTCTAAAAAAGTGCGCGTGGGTGGGGAAGGGGATTGGCCGGCAGGCCCGTCTGTTTTACCATTTTCTATGTAATGTAAGAGAGCAAGGAAGCTGTCTTACATTTAGAAGCAGTGGTGGATCCACTGAAGCTATGGAGAGGCCGGCGCCTCTACATAACTCTGGCAGATCCACCGCCAGCTATAGGGGCTTCTAAAACGCCAGTATTAAAAAATGACACCCATAGTAATGTGGGAAAAGCTACAAAACAACTTTAGTGACCACGCAAATTTTTTCATCATCGCTTTCCAAGAGCTATAACTTTGTTTTTCACAAATGTAAATTTTTGCAGAGGGGTCATTTACTATGCTGAAATACTCCTAAGTTAGGTGTATTTCAGGCACAGATGGCGGCGCAACGGTTAGTTGTGCCGCTATCTGCGACTTTTCCCCGCTCACACCAGGTCTAAAAGTGTGGGAGTGGCGTGGGCGGGGCAGGCCTGTTTTAGGTGTAGAAAATGGACTAAATGTAAGAAAGCTTGGAAGCTGTCTTACATTTAGAACTGGCGCTGGATGCGCCAAAGTTATGGAGAGGCCTGCGCCCCTTCATAACTTCGGCAGATTCACCGCCAGCGATGGGGCTTTATTAAGACCGAAGTCTAAAATGCCGGTCTTAAAGGGGTTGTCCGGGTTCAGAGCTGAACCCGGACATACCCTTATTTTCAGCCAGGCAGCCCCCCTGAAGTTGGCATCGGAGCATCTCATGCTTCGATGTGCTCCCTTGCCCTGCGCTCTGATGGACGGGCTGTACCGCTGCCCTAACCATTTTACTGGGCTTCCTGGCAGCCCCATGGAGAGCCCGTTTCGTCACCGGAACTCCTAAAAATTTCTTTGCCCTGCGAGATTTAGAGCAGGGCAAAGGAGAGCATCGGAGCATGAACTGCTCTGAACCCGGACAACTCCTTTAATAAATGTATACCATGTGCACCATTTGGGGTACATATAATCATTGATTAAAGCGAACTGTCTAGCCTAAACCCCCTTTGTATACATCCGTAAAAAAGGTGTATTTGTGGTCACTAAGGGGTAAAACCTCTGTTCTTTCCACGCTTAGGAGTCATGTGGGCAGTCTTACACACTGACGGCAGCTATCTCTCTTTCCTTCAGTTAGTTGTCACTGAGTAGGACTGGCCACATTACTCTTAGGCCTCTTTCACACTACCTTTTTTTTCCGTTTTGGGATTGTTTTTTGCGTTCTGTATACGGAACCATTCATTTCAATGGTTCTGCAAAAAAAACGGAATGTACTCCGTATGCATTCCGTTTCCGTATTTCCGTTCAGTTGAAAGATAGAACATGTCCTATTATTGCCCGCAAATCACGTTCCGTGACTCCATTCAAGTCAATGGGTCAGCAAAAAAAAACTGCATCCGTATGTCTTCCGTATCCGTTCAGTTTTTTCAGAACCATCTATTGAAAATGTTATGCCCAGCCCAATTTTTCTATGTAATTATGGTATACTGTATATGCCATATGGAAAAACAGAACAACGGATTCGTGAAAAACGGACCGCAAAACACTGAAATAGCCATACGGTAGTGTGAAAGAGGCCTTAAGCAAAGAAAGGGCAGTGGGTTATAATATGCCTGCAGATTGCACTGCATTTTGATAGTGACAGGTTCCCTTTAAAGGGAAGTGTCACCAGAAAATATTGTTTAAATCACATTTTTATGTTAATGTTTTTTTTTTGTTTTTTTTAGGTGATTTTTGTTTTAAAGAGGTTGTGCAGGGGTTTTATATTGATGACCTATCCGCAGGCCTCTCCACACAGCTGAATGGCAGGGTGTGCCAGGAGTCGGACCCCCTCCTGAGGATAGGCCATCGATATCAAAATCCCGGACCCCCCCCCCCCCCCCCATTTTATTATTGTAGAATAATTTCCTGCTATGCGGAGGGCGATACTATTCAGGCACTGTTCTGCGAGAAAGTACATTTCTAGGCACATTTTTCCTGACAACTGTACTCCCGTGAAAACCTCCTCTTAAAAAAAATGTAAAAACGAGTATTCAGCTTCAAGTAAAGAAATGATATTTGGTCATTTTCAGAAAAGCGGGGCGATCATCATCAGTACTACTGCCAAGACCCAGACATAACAGAATACAATCTTTACCAGATTGGCAGAAGAGGACAGCTGTAGAACTGGAGAGTTTTCTGGCCAGCAGAGCCAAGTATGAAACGTACAGAACATTGCTTATTGCTATAAACAACTTTCATGGGTTTCTGAGAAGGGAATTTATTTTAAAAGGGTTCTCTGGGACTGCAAATTACATAGGTGTTCTCAATTTCAACACTCAGTACTTTTTCAGTGTAGATAAGTAGCCGCTTGAGGGGTCTGACCGAGACTCTCTCCCCACTGAAAACACATAACCATTGGCCAAGCGTGTGTGTGTATGGGGGAGTCAGAAAAGCTAGTTTTTGGCCAAATAAGCTTCTGACTGATAGCTATAGATGGTGTGTGGCTGATCTCCCGTTGGTGCCTTCCTTATAGTGTACTATCAAGCCATACAGCCTGCTGCCCAAATAAGAGTACCATACATTGGTCAAATAACAGTGCTATACAGTGCCCCACCACTATATACTACACAGATGCTTAAATATTATCACCAGACACAAAGTAGCCTAATAACAGTGCTATACAGTGCCCCACCACTATATACTACACAGATGCTTAAATATTATCACCAGACACAAAGTAGCCTAATAACAGTGCTATACAGTGCCCCACCACTATATACTACACAGATGCTTAAATATTATCACCAGACACAAAGTAGCCTAATAACAGTGCTATACAATGCCCCACCACTATATACTACACAGATGCTTAAATATTATCACCAGACACAAAGTAGCCTAATAACAGTGCTATACAGTGCCCCACCACTATATACTACACAGATGCTTAAATATTATCACCAGACACAAAGTAGCCTAATAACAGTGCTATACAATGCCCCACCACTATATACTACACAGATGCTTAAATATTATCACCAGACACAAAGTAGCCTAATAACAGTGCTATACAGTGCCCCACCACTATATACTACACAGATGCTTAAATATTATCACCAGACACAAAGTAGCCTAATAACAGTGCTATACAGTGCCCCACCACTATATACTACACAGATGCTTAAATATTATCACCAGACACAAAGTAGCCTAATAACAGTGCTATACAGTGCCCCACCACTATATACTACACAGATGCTTAAATATTATCACCAGACACAAAGTAGCCTAATAACAGTGCCAAAACTGCTGTAAGAATTTCTATAAATATTTATATGGTGATTTTGGGCCTCAGCCAGCAATTCATCTATGGCTATTCCTTTAGTATGAGGGTGACTAGCACACGGGTCATGCGTCATATAGGCATATTAAAGTGGCACCCTTATTGTCAATTACAGTCTACACTGGATTGTGTTCCTTTAGGTATCACTGGAGCTGATGAATTTCCCAGGAAGGTCACACATGTCTTAGGCCCCTTTCACACGAGCAAGTTTTCCGCGCGAGTGCAATATGTGACGTGAACGCATAGCACCCGCACTGAATCCTGACCCATTTATTTCAATATGTCGGTGCACATGAGCGTTTATTTTCACGCATCATTTCTGCGTTGTGTGAAAAACGCAGCATGTTCTATATTCTATTTTTCACGCAGTCCTGGCCCCATAGAAGTGAATGGGGCTTCAGTGAAAAACGCATTGCATCTGCAAGCAAGTCCAGGGTGCGATGCATTTTTCACTGATGGTTGCTAAAACACATTGCACCCGCGCGGAAAAAACTGAACAACTAAACGCAATCGCAGACAAAACTGACTGAACTTGCTTGCAAAATGGTGTGAGTTTCACTTATCCTATCCTATGACGGATCTCAATAGCGGGAAGGGGAAGCGCAGATTTGAAAGTAGGCGTAATAACCTTCTATTGCTGTGATGGTAAAACTTCACGTCACTTTAATTTTGAAGTGAAAACTGGCATTAAGTGGATTTGAAATAGGGTGATTAAAGGCAAATATTCATCTACACAAAGAAGGGGTGATTTATATTGTTTTAATAAAGGGAGTCTTTGAGCTCCAGAACACCCCACAAACTAGAGTAAGCGGTATATAGTGTAAGTGTAATTCTTATCTTCATACTCACTTCCATTCCGATTCTGTCCACTGACGATCTGCCAGTAAAATGCATTTCACTGCTGGTTTGGAGGCCAGCGTAATGTAATGACAAAGTACAGTGGTCTAATAAAACATGCCAGCGCTGTAATCAGGAATGCACGACAACAGCAGAGGATTAATAAGGCGAGCAGTAATACTTTTATTTTACATTAGAAGCTTTTTGTAAAAAAATAAAAAACTCATGGGGTTGGACAACCCCTTTACCTTCCAAAATGTAGCTCTAGCGTATCTGTTTTACAGACCGCAAATTGTGGATCTGCAAAATACGGATGCGGTCTGAGTTGCATCATCAATTTTTGCGGACTCATCAACTTCATGATCTGCATTTTTCGCCCCAGAATAGGACATGTTCAATCTTTTTGTGGAACGGACATATGGATGCAGAAAGTACACGGATAATCCGTGTGCTTTCTGCATCCATATGTCCGTTCCACAAAAAGATAGAGAACATGTCCTATACTTGGCCAATCAATGAAAAGTGCGACAAAAAGTCTAGGTGTATACCCAGCCTAACAGAATGCGGATCCCAGAATTAATTAATCTAGCAGCTCAGGCATGCTCAACTTGCGGCCCTCCAGCTGTTGCAAAACTACAACTCCCTGCATGCCTGGACAGCCTACAGCTATCAGCCTACAGCAGGGCAGGTGGGAGTTGTAGTTTTACAACAGCTGGGGGGCCGCAGGTTGAGCATGTCTGGGCTAGCTGATAGCCAGGCAATCATGGGTGGAATGTATCAAGTTTGTACGCTATAAATCTGGCACAAAAGTTGTAAATTCTGATAAAACTGCTGTTTTGCTTCATAAATCATAATTAGCAACTTGTCTCTGTTTTACACCAGCCTCACATCTTTTGAAAAGTGGGTGTAGATAGCTGTATTATTTCACACCAGATTTATCACTTTGCCTTTTCGAAAAAATGAAATCCCCAAATCACTCCAGTTGGGGAGGGAGTGAGCACACAAAGCAGTTCTCAGCCTTGGGCCTTGTGAGAGTACGGCTTCTCAGGCAGACTGTCTGAATCCCACAGACTGCAGAAGAATTCTTTTCTAGTCTATGGGTCAATGACCGGCTCCATGTCACCGATGGAGCCAGTTATTGGCTGCAGCGGAGCAGGTGACCATACCCATGCTGGACACAGCAGGGGCGGCGCGGTGGGGAGCAGATCAGTATGAATCTTCTGTTTGCTAAAAATGTATTTGGGGAGATTTATCAAAACTAGTGTAAAAGAAAATTGGCTTAGTAGCTCATAGCAACCAATCAGATTCCACCTTTCAGGTTTTAAGAGTTAAAGATGCACCAAACTTATCAAACACTGTGTGACTAAAACCCAAATACTTACTTCAGAAATCCCACCATGGCGACTGCTTTTCGGGTTGTTTTCTATTGATGAACATTATTACCTGGCTACTTAAAGGGTCATCAATATCAGATCTGCAGGGATCCAACTATTGGTACCCTCACCAAACAGCTGTTTGAAGGGGCTGTGCAAGCGCTGCATCCTCTTCGATGTTTGCTTGGCGGCGGTGCAGAGTGATTACCGCTTGAATGGGATGTATTTACCCTGCATCACCACTACAATATCAGGACACTGCACAACCCCTTCCGGATCCGTCTAATAAAGTCTATAGTAAAATACTAAGGACTCATTTCCATAGTTTTAGGCTTCTTATGTTTTCAGATTATCTTCTCCACAGAGGTAACACAATGGTCGAGTCATACCTGCATCGTGAACAAAGGAAGCGAATGAAAACTGCTGCTCTGGCTTCTTCTACTGCATGGCTCATTTACATGGCAGCCTTTGTGTAACAGTAACCCTGCTGATCAGATTCATAGTCTGGTGGGAAAATCTTCAAATTCTATGAGTTATATCTCTGCTCCCTCGGGGCTTATGAATCTATTGGGCGGTCTCACTCAATGACTGACAGTATTCCCTGTGTGAAAATGCCTCGTCTTTGTTTACCTGGCAGCAGTGACGACGTGTCAGTCTACACATGTGACCGCTGAAGCCAACCACTGGCCTCCACGGTGTGAGGCTGCTTTTGTCTAAATGTTTGGGACATCTATTGTCATCACATTGGTTAGTCACCCAGTGCCAGGCTGCAGACAAGTATACAGACACACTTCCTTTTATTCTAGTTCCTCCTCATCTCACTCCTGCCAGTCTTGTGCATTGGCAGGAATTAAAATCTATATATCTCCATCTATGTGACGTCTCATCACAGACAATCCCTTAAAGGGATTCTGTCATGACATTTGAGGCCTATAACCTAAACATATGGCCAGGTCCGTACTAATAACATGAATCCGAAACTGTCCTTATTAAATCTGCCTGTGGCTCTATTAGCACATAAAACCTACCTAAGGTGCCCAAGGGGACGTCGCTTCATATAGGGTGCCCGGCTGCAGCCATCTCCGTCTGGGGCCCAGCGCCGCCTTCCCACTAGAAATCGCCGCCCTCCCTTTCTATAGAGCCGCCTCCCTCACCTCAGCACAGCCTCCGAAATCGTCCACTCCCTCAGCCAGTTCCCGTGCGGCTTTAAGAGGATGGCTGCAATAGGGCGGTCAAGGCAGGTTTGAGCAAAGTGCGCCGGACGGCACATGCGCACTACGCTCAACGAGGCCGCTGCCAGGAGTCCGCACGGGCGCATCAGGTTATACCTAGTGCGCACGCGCAGGATCTGGCTGAGGGAGCAGACGATTTCAGAGGCGCTGCTGAGGTGAGGGAGGCGGCTCTATAGAAAGGGAGGGCGGCGATTTCTAGTGGAAAGGCAGCGCTGGGCACCAGACGGAGATGGCTGCAGCCGGGCACCCTATATGAAAACTGCCTTAGTTGCCCATAGCAACCAATCAGATTGAACCAATTGATTGATTGGTTGCTTAGGGCAACTAAGCCAGCTCTGATTCACACCAGTTTGATAAATCTCCCCCAATGTGTTTTATCTATCAGTGCCGCCAGCATGAGGCTACAGATAACAAGACCCCGCTTACAAAGTGCATGCATATACTTCCTTTTCTAACTATTTTTGCCCAGCAGCATGGCATACGGACAACAGATCTTAAAAGCTGCACGTTACTTAGAACTAATACACATGGCTGTATTTGTTTTGTGGTCTGCAAATCGTGGATCTGCAAAATATGGATGCGGTCCATGTGCCGTCTGCATTTTTTTTAGCAGAACCATTGACTTCAATGAGTCTGTGGTCTGTATTTTGCAGACATATTCTATCTATTTGCAGAACAGACAGACGGATGGGGAAAGTACACATTTAATAAAGATGGAGGCATACTTGCCCTCATATGTAAGTCTGTATCATATCCATTATGATTTTTGTGTTATGTATCTATATACGTCTACATATTACAACTACGAATGAAATGTGGTCACGTTTCTTCAGGCTCCACTGTCTTCAATAGAGAAAATACAGTACAAGTGTACACCGCAATACTGCGTGTGATCAACAGCATTGACCAACATAACTTCTGTATATGACACAGTTGTATAAAGAGGTGTGCTGTGCGATGATATTCTTATCATCACAGCCCCATATCACAGCTCCATATCACAGCTCCATATCACAGCTCCATATCACAGCCCCATATCACAGCCCCATATCACAGCTCCATATCACAGCTCCATATCACAGCTAAATATCACAGCTCCATATCACAGCTCCATATCACAGCCCCATATCACAGCTCCATATCACAGCTCCATATCACAGCCCCACATCACAGCCCCACATCACAGCCCCACATCACAGCTCCACATCACAGCCCCATATCACAGCCCCATATCACAGCCCCATATCACAGCTCCATATCACAGCTCCATATCACAGCCCCATATCACAGCCCCATATCACAGCTCCATATCACAGCCCCATATCACAGCTCCATATCACAGCCCCATATCACAGCTCCATATCACAGCCCCATATCACAGCTCCATATCACAGCTCCATATCACAGCTCCATATCACAGCTCCATATCACAGCCCCATATCACAGCTCCATATCACAGCCCCATATCACAGCTCCATATCACAGCTCCATATCACAGCCCCATATCACAGCTCCATATCACAGCTCCATATCACAGCCCCATATCACAGCTCCATATCACAGCCCCATATCACAGCCACATATCACAGCCACATATCACAGCTACATATCACAGCTACATATCACAGCCCCATATCACAGCACCATAAGACAGCTCCATATCACAGCTCCATATCACAGCTCCATATCACAGCCCCATATCACAGCTCCATATCACAGCTCCATATCACAGCTCCATATCACAGCCCCATATCACAGCCCCATATCACAGCTCCATATCACAGCCCCATATCACAGCTCCATATCACAGCTACATATCACAGCTACATATCACAGCTCCATATCACAGCCCCATATCACAGCCCCATATCACAGCTCCATATCACAGCTCCATATCACAGCCCCATATCACAGCTCCATATCACAGCCCCATATCACAGCTCCATATCACAGCCCCATATCACAGCCCCATATCACAGCCCCATATCACAGCTCCATATCACAGCCCCATATCACAGCTCCATATCACAGCTACATATCACAGCCCCATATCACAGCTCCATATCACAGCTCCATATCACAGCCCCATATCACAGCTCCATATCACAGCCCCATATCACAGCCACATATCACAGCTACATATCACAGCTACATATCACAGCTACATATCACAGCCCCATATCACAGCACCATAAGACAGCTCCATATCACAGCTCCATATCACAGCCCCATATCACAGCTCCATATCACAGCCCCATATCACAGCTCCATATCACAGCCCCATATCACAGCTCCATATCACAGCCCCATATCACAGCTACATATCACAGCTCCATATCACAGCTCCATATCACAGCTCCATATCACAGCCCCATATCACAGCCCCATATCACAGCTACATATCACAGCCCCATATCACAGGTCCATATCACAGTCCCATATCACAGTCCATATCACAGTACACATCACAGTCCTGTACATTTAATCATTTTAAAAAAAAAAACGTTCAGATGGGTAATGAGTCCCAGATAATTACGGTCAATCCTCCATCTTCCCTCCTTCAAAATTCACGACTAGGGTCTGGTGCCGAGCTGGTGGAAGCATACCACCTGTCTTCTACTGACTGGCCAGTGCGACTGACGGTCCCCATAAGAGTGTGGAAATCAGAGGTTGTCGCTCATTTATCAAAGTGGCTTCTGCTAAGCAGATAGCATTCAGCAAACTGTGTAAATTAAAAATTATATTTTGGGATTCTGAATTAATAATTGTAACATACAGCTGAAACTTGAAAAATTAGAATATCGTGCAAAGTTCATTTATTTTAGTAATGCAACTTAAAAGGTGAAACTAACATATGAGATAGACTCATTACATGCAAAGCGAGATATTTCAAGCCTTTATTTGTTATAATTTGGATGATTATGGCTTACAGCTTATGAAAACCCCAAAGTCACAATTTTGAGGTACCCTTTGCTCAGGGGGTATGGATTATTAGCTGACTAGAGTGGGACACTTTGAGCCTAGAATATTGAACCTTTTCACAATATTCTAATTTTAAGTTGCATTAATGTTTCACCTGTAAACTGGCCCTATTCCTCAACAGAATCCCATAAGTGTCTGGTATACATACATCTACTACAGTTATATTTAAAGTCTACCTAATCTTTCAACAAACTCTGCATTAACCAGTACTACAGTGTGTGTACACGAGGAATAACACTATTTCTGCCACTATATGACTTGTATCTGGCATTTTTTGCAGATTTCCTCTGTGCATCCTGAATTACTAGTTTGAAGTTCTCCCAGAGATAAGCGGAGGAGACTAGCTGCCATCTATTGCACACAGAAAGTAAAGGAGAATCTGCTTACCAAGCTTCTCTTAGGCTACTTTCACACCTCTGGTGTGAAACTCCGGCATGGCCGTTCCAGCAGTCAAGCGGAGGAATGGCCTGACAAAATTGCAGCATGCAGTGGTTTGTGTCCAGCCAGTTCTCTGCTTGTATGCCGGAATGCGTACAGATTTTGCCAGACCCCATTATACTTAAAAGGACTGGTGGACATTCCGTCCCCATCCAGCAACGCCGGATCCAGACAATTCCAGCAGGCTGTTCTGTGCTGGAACAGCCTGCCGGAATCCAAACTGTAGGTGTGAAAGTAGCTTTACTCGCTAAGAAGCAGCCCCAAGATCACGGAGGACATTACAGAGAGGTCACAACCTGTATATATGTGACTATAGCACTTGTGCTCCTATGTAATTGTGCAGTCTCTTTAGTGTCTCTCTTTGCATCCCATCTTACTCATTCTGCTGCTCACTCCTCCCCTCCCCTCTCCATATACTTGTATTGACATGTGTAATACAATCCTCCTGAGGAGCTGCTCTGCCTTGAGACTGAATTCAAAGCATTTTTTTTTCAAGGTGAAAAGCAATTAGCAAGGAGGAGGGAGAGGTAAACAGCTGATAACATGAGAACTAGACATTTCTCACTGATAAAACATATAGCAAATTTTCTTGTGGTCACTTGTACTATTGATTTACGTAAAGTCATGTGAAAGTACAGTGACTCTTTAAAGGAATTATGATGGGCAAATGTCAGACCCCTCCAGGAGCAGGTGTAAAGAGGACTTGTTACCATGAAATTATGGCAATCTGTAGACAGCATGTTATAGAGCAGGAGAAGCTGAGCAGACTGATATAGTTTTACAGAATAAGGGCTTATGCCCACAAATGTAAGGGCTCCGTGCCCATGCTGCGGACCGCAATTTGCGGTCCGCAATGCACGGGCACCGATTGTGGGGCAGCCGCATGCGGATCACAGACCCATTTTTTTGAATGGGGTCCGCGATCCGCATCCGACGGTCCGAATCGCAAAAAAGTAGTGCATAAACTACTTTTTTGCGGTGCGGAGGCACGGCCAGAAACACTACGGAAGCACTGTAGTGCTTCCGAACCATGCCTCCGTTCCACAACTCCGTGATTGCGGACACATTGAAGTAAATGGGTCCGCGATCCGTGGTGCGGGGTGCACACGGCCGATGCCCGTGTATTGCGGACCCCTGTATGCAGGCTACAATACGGCCACGGTGGGGCAACGGTCGTGTGCATGAGCCTTAAGAATCAGTAAAACTTGTCATTTATTCATAAACCTCTGCTCTTTTCAGTCATATGGGTGGTCCTGCTCAGTGACTGATAGCCTTCCAGTATCACTGCGCACACAGATATAGGACTCAGTAGGACCGCCTACTGGACTCCTGAGCCTAGAATGACCAGTTTGCCGGGTTCACTTTAATATTACTGTACGAGCTAGAAAATAAGCTACTAGAGCGACATCAGCAGAGGACAGCCCATAAAGTTACGAAGGCATCAGCAGAAAATTGCTATGTATATTGTCACGCGTTGATAAAAGTGTTTTTTCTATGGGAGTTTTTATCGCTTGTTTAATAAAGGCCATCATTTTTATTAGGAAGCTGGAATTTATTCCTCTTTTTTTGATTTAATTATGGTGATGCCACACAGGGAATAGTCATGCAGATCACATGACCTATTTCAGGCGTATATGTGATGTAACTGCTTCTATGCTGCTACAACAGCTCACTTTCTCCGACATCAGTCTCCTCAATACAAGGATCCGAAAGTTATCTAAGTGGCTATACATGTGGGGACAGGTATGTCGCATTGTTCTGCCGTCTGTTGGTGTCACAATCAGTGTGGGGGAAAAACTCCACACTAAACACAGGATGGAAGGGGAACAGTAACTGGGCCTGGAAACTAGGGAAGGAACAGGTCACCTCCTAAACAACCCTAATCCGGGCCCTGACTACCTATCAATATGAATAGGCCTTGAAGGTAGGAATATTCATATGCTGGATACCTAGTCCCTTGTATCCCTATAAGGCCCTGGAATGAGGTTAGGACCAGAGACAACCCATTCCTCCCCAGATGGACGAATGGAAGTCTCTGTCTAAGGCCCAGATACAAACAACAGGGAATATAACAAACACAAAACAATAACTCCAGATAAGCCAGATTTTTGTGATAAGTGAATACCGTGATCGGATGAATCGCCCCTTCCAACCAATGACGCCATTCCTCAAAAGCCAATTTAATGGCCAGCAACTCTCTCTTACCCACATCATAATTTTTCTCAGCAGAGAATAGTTTTTTCAAGAAAAATGCACATGGTCACCATTTACCAGGTAATGGGCCCTGTGACAAAACTGCTCCTACCTCCACCTCGGATGCGTCCACTTCCACAATAAACGGTTGTGACACATCTGGCTGCACCAATATGGGAGCCGAAGAGAAGCATTCCTTAATCGCAGAAAAGGCTTGCAACGCCGAATCCGACCATACGGAGACATCTGTCCCTTTCTTAGTCATGTCCGTTAAGGGTTTTACTATTGTCAAATAATTCTTAATAAATTTTTGGTAATAGTTGGTGAATCCTAAAAACCGAGCCCTTTCTTCAAACTCTCGGCAATATATTCTCTCATGGCCTGCCTTTCAGGTTCAGAAAGATTATACAACCTAGATTTAGTCAATTTAGCCCCGGGAATAAGATTGACAACTAAATAATCACACCCACTCTCTCGCTCTTGTCCCCAGAGGAGTGTGGACGCAACTTAAAGTACCTTTTGCACGCTCACCTAAACCGAATAAAATTATCACTCCCATCCGGGAGAGCAACTTTAGGTTCAGGACAGGTCAGGTAACCACTACTAGGATCAGCCAACAGTGGTCTGCATCTGTCAGACGGTCGTGCGGAGGTCATCCACCTCCAGAGACAGGCCCTGTAGCTGTCTGGTCAGTGCAGCGATAACATCCATGGCTGAACTGATACAGACAACAAAATGACGGTTATTCGGCGGTTTATAATGTCACGATCAGTGTGGGGGATAAACTCCACACTAAACACAGGATGGAAGGGCAACAGTAACTGGGCCTGGAAACTAGGGAAGGAACAGGTCACCTCCTAAACAACCCTAATCCGGGCCCTGACTACCTATCAATATAAATAGACCTTGAAGGTAGGAATATTCATATGCTGGATACCTAGGCCCTTATATCCCTATAAGGCCCTGGAATGAGGTTAGGACCAGAGACAACCCATTCCTCCCCAGATGGACGAATGGCAGTCTCTGTCTCAGGCCCAGATACAAACAACAGGGAATATAACAAACACAAAACAATAAGAAAAGACAAGACTTATCTGAAAGTAGAAAACTGGCAACTCCAGAAGCACCACAGAGTACAACCAACCAGCTAGTTAGAAGGCAGGAAGAAAATCTATAAACCGCACCTCCAAGAGTGAGAAGCTGCTACTTATGGGAAAGGCAAATCACCAACAAGCAACACTTGAAGCAAGGGGTGTGGCATCCACCAAAACACAGACACAATAAGATCCACAGGGAACTTGTCAATTTAACCCACGAGTTGCCAGTCTCTCCGATCTCTTGGTACCTGCCACGGAAACGTCCGTGACAGTTGGCATTCCTGTCGCATTTTTGTATATAATGTTCTTAATGTCATTAACAGAGCATTGCCGTCAGTGTACTATATGCTTATTGGATCTCACCCCTAATGAGAAATGACATACATGTACACCACCTACCACAGAATCACCTACATCACTGTGACAGCCATGTCTGTGCAATCACCGCTGGTGCCTGACCAGCTGGGATCAGAGAGGAAGCCAATCCTGATTGTTTAAACCCTTAGATATCACAGCGAGGAGAGACCATGACATCTAAGAGGTTTGACACAGTGGTTGGTACCAATGAAAACATCAACTCATCCTACACAAAAGAAAAACGTCACACAGCTTCAGCGGTGGAAAAATAAAACCGCTCACCCTTTTCAAGTTGTCTATACAGTTGTATCTGGTGTTGGGGAAGAAGATCTTTTTATTTTAACTAAGCAACATCTCCATTCAATAAGGGAGCAACGCTGGATGACACCCTCTCTCGGAGATCTAATGATGTCACCCTTTAATAAAAGGGCTATGTTTAATTTGAGGGGAAGGGGGATTTTTGTAACAGTCTAGAATGAATAACTAAGATATACAGGTGGTGTATATGAATGACCATTACGTACAGGCGGTGTATATGAATGAACATGACGTACAGGCAGTGTATATAAATGAACCTGATGTACAGGCGATGTCTATGAATGACCATGACATACAGACAGTGTATATAAATGAACATGATGTACAGGCGATGTCTATGAATGACCATGACATACAGGCAGTGTATATAAATGAACATGATGTACAGGCGATGTCTATGAATGACCATGACATACAGGCAGTGTATATACAGTAAATGAACATGATGTACAGGCGATGTCTATGAATGACTATGACATACAGGAGGTGTATATGAATGAACATGATGTACAGGCAGTGTAGTGTATATGAATGAACGTGATGTACAGGCGGCGTATATGAATGAACGTGACGAACAGGCGGCGTATATGAATGAACTTGACGTACAGGCGGTGTACATGA
Source organism: Bufo bufo (assembly GCF_905171765.1). Classification (NCBI taxonomy): domain Eukaryota; kingdom Metazoa; phylum Chordata; class Amphibia; order Anura; family Bufonidae; genus Bufo; species Bufo bufo. The sequence goes on from NC_053391.1 coordinate 390,548,315, forward strand.
ATGAATGTGATGTACAGGCGGCATACATGAATGAATGTGACATACAGGCAGTGTATATGAATGAATGTGACATACAGGTGGCATACATGAATGAACTTGTACAGGCACATTCATTCATATACACCGCCTGTACGCCAAGTTTATTCATGTATGCCGCCTGTACATCACATTCATTCATATACACTGCCTGTTACGTCATCTTCATTCATATACACTGCCTGTATGTTACCTTCATTCATATACACCTCCTGTATGTTACCTTCATTCATATACACCGGTGTATATGAATTAATGTGACGTACAGGTGGTGTATATGAATGAACGTGACGTACAGGCGGTGTATATGAATGAAGGTGACATACAGGTGGTGTATATGAATGAAGGTGACATACAGGCAGTGTATATGAATGAAGGTGACATACAGGCGGTGTATATGAATGAAGGTGACGTACAGGCGGTGTATATAAATGAACGTGATGTACAGGCGGTGTATATGAATGAACGTGATGTACAGGCGATGTATATGAATGAACATGACGTACAGGCGGTGTATATGAATTAACATAACATACAGACGGTGTATATGAAAGAAAGTGACGTACAGGCAGTGTATATGAATTAACTTAACGTACAGGCGGTGTATATGAATGAACGTAACGTATAGATGGTGTATATGAATGAACGTAACGTACAGGCGGTGTATATGAATGAACGTAATGTATAGGCGGTATATATGAATGAACGTAATGTACAGGCGGTGTGTATAAAGGAACGTAACATACAGGCGGTGTATATGAATGAACGTAACGTATAGATGGTGTATATGAATGAACGTAATGTACAGGTGGTGTATATGAATGAAGGTGACATACAGGCGGTGTATATGAATGAAGGTGACGTTCAGGCGGTGTATATAAATGAACTTAACGTACAGGCGGTGTATATGAATGAACGTAACGTATAGATGGTGTATATGAATGAATGTAACGTACAGGCGGTGTATATGAATGAACGTAACGTACAGGCGGTGTATATGAATGAACGTAGCGTATAGGCGGTGTATATGAATGAACGTAAAGTACAGGCGGTGTATATGAATGAACGTAACTAGGGATGTCCCGATACCGGGCATTTGCACGAGTACATGTACTCGTGCAAATGTCCCCGATACCACTGCCGATACCTGTGCCGCTTCTATGTGTCTGTGTCCGTCCGCGGCCTGCCCCTGCATCTCGCACAGCAAATACAGCTTCAGAGGCAGCAGCAGGCAGTGTAATAGGAGCCTACAGTGGAAGCTAGCCCCGCCCCTCCCCGCCCTCCAAGCAATCAGGCAACCAGCACTGACTCACAGCACAGGGAGCGTAGTGCAGGGACTCAGAGAATCGTCTGAGAGTTTATTAGTTATGAGTCACAGACCGTGTCACCGAGTCCGTGCCAGACTTCCTGCTCTGTGGCTCCCTGTAAGTCCGTCCGGGGGAAGGGGGGGCATTATTAGCATAGCATGTAGTGGAGCTGTGTGTGTACAGGGTGCATGTAGCAGAGCAGGAAGTCTGGCAGGGACTCGGTGACAGTCTCTGACTCATTCGATTCTTTTAACTAATAAACTCTCAGACGATTCTCTGAGTCCCTGCAATAACTATACATTGTAATTACATCAGTCTGCTCCACTGCATTCACTGCAGCAGAGCTGTGTTTGCCAGGAGCGAGTCCCTCTAAAGGTGATAGTGTCTGTCTTCTACGGCCCTGGTCCTTCCCTTCCTGCCTGCAAGCTGCACATTGATCTCTAAAAGCAGGCATTAGGGCAAGAAGAAATATACATTACTGTATGATGGCCACAAGACTATTATACTGAGGAGGGGAGGGGCTTCAAAAATTGCTGTCCTGACTCCTTACAGTAGCGTCTCCTTGTGGCCGCCCCATAAAGTGTAACGTCTCCTTGTGGCTGCCCCCATACAGTATAACGTCTCCTTGTGGCTGCCCCCCATACAGTATAACGTCTCCTTGTGGCTGCCCCCATACAGTATAACGTCTCCTTGTGGCTGCCCCCATACAGTATAACGTCTCCTTGTGGCTGACCCCATACAGTATAACGTCTCCTTGTGGCTGCCCCCATACAGTATAACGTCTCCTTGTGGCTGACCCCATACAGTATAGCGTCTCCTTGTTGCCGCCCCATACAGTGTAACGTCTCCTTGTGGCCGCCCCATACAGTTGACGTCTCCTTGTGGCCGCCCCATACAGTATAACATCTCCTTGTAGCTGCCCCCCATACAGTATAATGTCTCCTTGTAGCTGCCCCCCATACAGTATAATGTCTCCTTGTGGCTGACCCCATACAGTGTAACGTCTCCTTGTGGCTGCCCCCATACAGTGTAACGTCTCCTTGTGGCTGCCCCCATACAGTATAACGTCTCCTTGTGGCTGCCCCCATACAGTATAACGTCTCCTTGTGGCTGCCCCCATACAGTGTAACGTCTTCTTGTGGCTGCCACATACAGTATAACGTCTCCTTGTGGCTGCCCCCATACAGTATAATGTCTCCTTGTGGCCCCCATACAGTATAATGTCTCCTTGTGGCTGACCCCATACAGTGTAACGTCTCCTTGTGGCTGCCCCCATACAGTATAACGTCTCCTTGTGGCTGCCCCCATACAGTATAACGTCTCCTTGTCGCTGCCCCCATACAGTATAACGTCTCTTTGTGGCTGACCCCATACAGTATAACGTCTCCTTGTGGCCGCCCCATAAAGTGTAACGTCTCCTTGTGGCTGCCCCCATACAGTATAACGTCTCCTTGTGGCTGCCCCCATACAGTATAACGTCTCCTTGTGGCTGCCCCCATACATTGTAACGTCTCCTTGTAGCTGCCTCCATACAGTATAACGTCTCCTTGTGGCTGCCCCCATACAGTATAATGTCTCCTTGTGGCTGCCCCATACAGTATAACGTCTCCTTGTGGCTGCCCCCATACAGTATAACGTCTCCTTGTGGTTGCCCCCATACAGTATAATGTCTCCTTGTGGCTGCCCCCATATAGTACAATGTCTCCTTGTGGCTGCCCCCATACAGTATAACGTCTCCTTGTGGCTGCCCTCATACAGTATAACGTCTCCTTGTGGCTGCCCCCATACAGTATAACGTCTCCTTGTGGCTGCCCCCATACAGTATAACGTCTCCTTGTGGCTGCCCCCATACAGTGTAACGTCTCCTTGTGGCTGCCCCCATACAGTGTAACGTCTCCTTGTGGCCGCCCCATACAGTATAACGTCTCCTTGTGGCTGCCCCCATACAGTATAACGTCTCCTTGTGGCTGCCCCCATACAGTGTAACGTCTCCTTGTAGCTGCCCCCATACAGTATAACGTCTCCTTGTGGCTGCCCCCATACAGTATAACATCTCCTTGTAGCTGCCCCCCATACAGTATAATGTCTCCTTGTAGCTGCCCCCCATACAGTATAATGTCTCCTTGTGGCTGACCCCATACAGTGTAACGTCTCCTTGTGGCTGCCCCCATACAGTGTAACGTCTCCTTGTGGCTGCCCCCATACAGTATAACATTTCCTTGTAGCTGCCCCCCATACAGTATAATGTCTCCTTGTAGCTGCCCCCCATACAGTATAATGTCTCCTTGTGGCTGACCCCATACAGTGGAACGTCTCCTTGTGGCTGCCCCCATACAGTATAACGTCTCCTTGTGGCCGCCCCATACAGTATAACGTCTCCTTGTGGCCGCCCCATACAGTATAACATCTCCTTGTAGCTGCCCCCCATACAGTATAATGTCTCCTTGTAGCTGCCCCCCATACAGTGTAACGTCTCCTTGTGGCTGCCCCCATACAGTATAACGTCTCCTTGTGGCTGCCCCCATACAGTATAACGTCTCCTTGTGGCTGCCCCCATACAGTGTAACGTCTCCTTGTGGCCGCCCCATACAGTATAACATCTCCTTGTAGCTGCCCCCCATACAGTATAATATCTCCTTGTGGCTGACCCCATACAGTGTAACGTCTCCTTGTGGCTGCCCCCATACAGTATAACGTCTCCTTGTGGCTGCCCCCATACAGTATAACGTCTCCTTGTCGCTGCCCCTATACAGTATAACGTCTCTTTGTGGCTGACCCCATACAGTATAACGTCTCCTTGTGGCTGCCCCCATACAGTGTAACGTCTCCTTGTGGCTGCCCCCATACAGTATAACGTCTCCTTGTGGCTGCCCCCATACAGTATAACGTCTCTTTGTGGCTGACCCCATACAGTATAACGTCTCCTTGTGGCTGCCCCTATACAGTATAACGTCTCTTTGTGGCTGACCCCATACAGTATAACGTCTCCTTGTGGCCGCCCCATACAGTATAACGTCTCCTTGTGGCCGCCCCATACAGTATAACATCTCCTTGTAGCTGCCCCCCATACAGTATAATGTCTCCTTGTAGCTGCCCCCCATACAGTATAATGTCTCCTTGTGGCTGACCCCATACAGTGGAACGTCTCCTTGTGGCTGCCCCCATACAGTGTAACGTCTCCTTGTGGCTGCCCCCATACAGTATAACGTCTCCTTGTGGCTGCCCCCATACAGTATAACGTCTCCTTGTGGCTGCCCCCATACAGTGTAACGTCTCCTTGTCGCTGCCCCCATACAGTATAACGTCTCTTTGTGGCTGACCCCATACAGTATAACGTCTCCTTGTGGCCGCCCCATAAAGTGTAACGTCTCCTTGTGGCTGCCCCCATACAGTATAACGTCTCCTTGTGGCTGCCCCCATACAGTATAACGTCTCCTTGTGGCTGCCCCCATACAGTGTAACGTCTCCTTGTGGCTGCCCCCATACAGTGTAACGTCTCCTTGTGGCTGCCCCCATACAGTATAACGTCTCCTTGTGGCTGCCCCCATACAGTATAACGTCTCCTTGTGGCTGCCCCCATACAGTATAACGTCTCCTTGTGGCTGCCCCCATACAGTATAACGTCTCCTTGTGGCTGCCCCCATACAGTGTAACGTCTCCTTGTGGCTGCCCCCATACAGTGTAACGTCTCCTTGTGGCTGACCCCATACAGTATAACGTCTCCTTGTGGCTGCCCCCATACAGTGTAACGTCTCCTTGTGGCTGACCCCATACAGTATAACGTCTCCTTGTGGCTGCCCCATACAGTATAACGTCTCCTTGTGGCTGCCCCCATACAGTATAACGTCTCTTTGTGGCTGACCCCATACAGTATAACGTCTCCTTGTGGCTGCCCCTATACAGTATAACGTCTCCTTGTGGCTGACCCCATACAGTATAACGTCTCCTTGTGGCTGCCCCATACAGTATAATGTCTCCTTGTGGCTGACCCCATACAGTATAACGTCTCCTTGTGGCTGCCCCCATACAGTGTAACGTCTCCTTGTGGCTGCCCCCATACAGTATAACGTCTCCTTGTGGCTGCCCCCATACAGTGTAACGTCTCCTTGTGGCTGCCCCCATACAGTGTAACGTCTCCTTGTGGCCGCCCCATACAGTATAACGTCTCCTTGTGGCTGCCCCCATACAGTGTAACGTCTCCTTGTGGCCGCCCCATACAGTATAACGTCTCCTTGTGGCCGCCCCATACAGTATAACATCTCCTTGTAGCTGCCCCCCATACAGTATAATGTCTCCTTGTAGCTGCCCCCCATACAGTATAATGTCTCCTTGTGGCTGACCCCATACAGTATAACGTCTCCTTGTGGCTGCCCCCATACAGTATAACGTCTCCTTGTGGCTGCCCCCATACAGTGTAACGTCTCCTTGTGGCTGCCCCCATACAGTGTAACGTCTCCTTGTGGCTGACCCCATACAGTATAACGTCTCCTTGTGGCTGCCCCCATACAGTGTAACGTCTCCTTGTGGCTGACCCCATACAGTATAACGTCTCCTTGTGGCTGCCCCATACAGTATAACGTCTCCTTGTGGCTGCCCCCATACAGTATAACGTCTCTTTGTGGCTGACCCCATACAGTATAACGTCTCCTTGTGGCTGCCCCTATACAGTATAACGTCTCTTTGTGGCTGACCCCATACAGTATAACGTCTCCTTGTGGCTGCCCCATACAGTATAATGTCTCCTTGTGGCTGACCCCATACAGTATAACGTCTCCTTGTGGCTGCCCCCATACAGTGTAACGTCTCCTTGTGGCTGCCCCCATACAGTATAACGTCTCCTTGTGGCTGCCCCCATACAGTGTAACGTCTCCTTGTGGCTGCCCCCATACAGTGTAACGTCTCCTTGTGGCCGCCCCATACAGTATAACGTCTCCTTGTGGCCGCCCCATACAGTATAACATCTCCTTGTAGCTGCCCCCCATACAGTATAATGTCTCCTTGTAGCTGCCCCCCATACAGTATAATGTCTCCTTGTGGCTGACCCCATACAGTGGAACGTCTCCTTGTGGCTGCCCCCATACAGTGTAACGTCTCCTTGTGGCTGCCCCCATACAGTATAACATCTCCTTGTAGCTGCCCCCCATACAGTATAATGTCTCCTTGTAGCTGCCACCCATACAGTATAATGTCTCCTTGTGGCTGACCCCATACAGTGGAACGTCTCCTTGTGGCTGCCCCCATACAGTATAACGTCTCCTTGTGGCTGCCCCCATACAGTATAACGTCTCCTTGTGGCTGCCCCCATACAGTGTAACGTCTCCTTGTGGCTGCCCCCATACAGTGTAACGTCTCCTTGTGGCTGCCCCCATACAGTGTAACGTCTCCTTGTGGCCGCCCCATACAGTATAACGTCTCCTTGTGGCCGCCCCATACAGTATAACATCTCCTTGTAGCTGCCCCCCATACAGTATAATGTCTCCTTGTAGCTGCCCCCCATACAGTGTAACGTCTCCTTGTGGCTGCCCCCATACAGTGTAACGTCTCCTTGTGGCCGCCCCATACAGTATAACATCTCCTTGTAGCTGCCCCCCATACAGTATAATGTCTCCTTGTGGCTGACCCCATACAGTGTAACGTCTCCTTGTGGCTGCCCCCATACAGTATAACGTCTCCTTGTGGTTGCCCCCATACAGTATAACGTCTCCTTGTCGCTGCCCCCATACAGTATAACGTCTCTTTGTGGCGGACCCCATACAGTATAACGTCTCCTTGTGGCTGCCCCCATACAGTGTAACGTCTCCTTGTGGCTGCCCCCATACAGTATAACATCTCCTTGTGGCTGCCCCCATACAGTATAACGTCTCCTTGTGGCTGCCCCCATACAGTATAACGTCTCTTTGTGGCTGACCCCATACAGTATAACGTCTCCTTGTGGCTGCCCCTATACAGTATAACGTCTCTTTGTGGCTGACCCCATACAGTATAACGTCTCCTTGTGGCTGCCCCATACAGTATAACGTCTCCTTGTGGCTGCCCCTATACAGTATAATGTCTCCTTGTGGCTGATCCCATACAGTATAACGTCTCCTTGTGGCTGCCCCCATACAGTGTAACGTCTCCTTGTGGCTGCCCCCATACAGTATAACATCTCTTTGTGGCTGACCCCATACAGTATAACGTCTCCTTGTGGCTGCCCCCATACAGTGTAACGTCTCCTTGTGGCTGCCCCCATACAGTATAACGTCTCCTTGTGGCTGCCCCCATACATTATAACGTCTCTTTGTGGCTGACCCCATACAGTATAACGTCTCCTTGTGGCTGCCCCTATACAGTATAACGTCTCTTTGTGGCTGACCCCATACAGTATAACGTCTCCTTGTGGCTGCCCCATACAGTATAATGTCTCCTTGTGGCTGACCCCATACAGTATAACGTCTCCTTGTGGCTGCCCCCATACAGTATAACGTCTCCTTGTGGCTGCCCCCATACAGTATAACGTCTCTTTGTGGCCCCCATACAGTATAATGTCTCCTTGGAATGTTATAGTTCTGTTTTTGGGCCTTTTGGTTGGTCAGTGGTCAGAAAATACATGTGTGTGTATTTTATTGTTAAAATTAGTATCGGTAATTGGCATCGGTGAGTACTTAAATAAAAGTATCGGTATTCGTACTCAGTCTTAAAAAAATGGTATCGGGACATCCCTAAACGTAACATACAGGCAGTGTATATGAATCAACGTGACCTACAGGCGGTGTATATGAATGAACTTAACGTACAGGCGGTGTATATGAATGAACGTAACGTATAGATGGTGTATATAAATGAACGTGACGTACAGGCAGTGTATATGAATGAAGGTGACGTTCAGGCGGTGTATATGAATGAACGTGATGTACAGGCGGTGTATATGAATGAACGTAACGTACAGGCGGTGTATATGAATGAACGTAACGTACAGGCGGTGTATCTGAATGAACGTGACGTACAGGCGGTGTATATGAATGAACGTGACGTACAGGCGGTGTATATGAATGAACGTGACGTACAGGCGGTGTATATGAATGAACGTGACGTACAGGCGGTGCATATGAATGAACGTGACGTACAGGCGGTGCATATGAATGAACATGACGTACAGGCGGTGTATATGAAAGAACGTAACGTACAGGCGGTGTATATGAATGAACGTAACGTACAGGCGGTGTATATGAATGAATGTGACATACAGGCGGCATACATGAATGAACTTGACATACAGGCGGTGTATATGAATGAACGTGACGTACAGGCGGTGTATATGAATGAACGTGACGTACAGGCAGTGTATATGAATGAATGTGACATACAGATAGTGTATATGAATGAATGTGACATACAGATAGTGTATATGAATGAACGTGACGTACAGGTGGTGTATATGAATGAACGTAACGTACAGGCGGTGTATATGAATGAACGTAACGTACAGGCGGTGTATATGAATGAATGTGACATACAGGCGGCATACATGAATGAACGTGACGTACAGGCGGTGTATATGAATGAACGTGACGTACAGGCAGTGTATATGAATGAATGTGACATACAGATAGTGTATATGAATGAACGTGACGTACAGGCGGTGTATATGAATGAACGTAACGTACAGGCGGTGTATATGAATGAACGTAACGTACAGGCGGTGTATATGAATGAACGTAACATACAGGCGGTGTATATGAATGAACGTAACGTACAGGCGGTGTATATGAATGAACGTAACGTACAGGCGGTGTATATGAATGAACGTAACGTACAGGCGGTGTATATGAATGAAGGTGACATACAGGCGGCATACATGAATGAACTTGACGTACAGGTGGTGTACACGGATGAACATTCTGAGTTATGTGGGTATGTGTGCAGCGCTGTGTCCTGGGAAATGAAGCAGGATGCTGGGGGTGATGAGCAGCAGTGTGACAGGCCCTCCTCCATCTCTTCCAAGTCCCAGCTGAATAACATTACAAGCTCCAGATGTGTAGCCACTGGGGAGACAGATGTTTCGTCACAGTCCCTTACCTGGAGCTGAAGAGCGAGTATTCCGCCTCTACCCACCCCGGCAGGACCCTGCGGGCACAGCGGTTACATAGCTGGTAAAGTCCGGGGAAGAAGAGAAATCCGGCGGCCAAGACGTGCCACATCGTGCCCACTATCACCTCGTCTAATGCCCAAGTCCGGGAGCCGCCTGCCAACACTAAAGCCCGCCCACATTACGTCACTAGCGTCTAACACCGCTCATAGGTATCATTTGGCACGCCCCAAAGATGTCATTGGCCAACCTCCGGCCTCAGTCACGAAGGCCACGCCCTCTCGCCGAATTCACTGTGATCCGAAGCATCGTTCCACAGCGCTGCGGAATGGAAGTAGTTAATGATGGTGAAGGGCTTCATGGCTGGAGTCTGGAAGCTTTATACAGAGGCGATGGGCTGAGGAGAGAAGTAGAGAAAGGGCATGGAATCCAGTGTAGAGTGTAGAGGGATTATGCAGGAGCATGGAAGTTAATGGTTAGTGGGTTCAAATTAGAGCTCCAAGAATGACAAGCCACATAATCTGCACATGATCAGATTTTTAAGCACCTAGCTCCAATCTGTGGTATGTGGGAAGGACATAAAAGACTCAAAACAAATATTGTTTAGCCACATGAAACCTGAAAAATCTGATCAAGTCGTGTAGCATAATTGTGTGATGCCTACAGTTCGTCGAGGTTCCAGTTATTGCCACTTGGGCAGAATCCTTGAACTGAGAGACCTTGGTTTATCACTCTGGCAGATCACTGTGGGCCTAGGCTGAGATGCACTGTTCAACGCTACGTGTCCCAGTGTTTGGAAGAGCAAAGACGAACTGAAATGACAGCAAGTGGTGCACAGAGGTGAACGTCTGCATGGATGGATCATCTGGTTAGAAGAATGCCTTGTAGTGATGTATTCTGTACTGCAAGTGAAATTGGACGTCACATCACAAGTCGACGTGGCAAATACTGTCTACACAAACCATCAGAAGGTGTGTAAGGCTGAGTTCACATCAGCGTTCAGCCTTTCCGTTCTCCTGCTCCTATAGACTATAATGGGGTCCGTTAGCAGGGGCGGACTGGCCACAGGGCAGACCGGGCATTTGCCCGGTGGGTCGGGCCACCTCAGGGCTCGAGTCGAGGGGGAACGGGTGGGAAGAGGCAGTGGTGAGACCGAGCCAACAGCGTAGCAAAAGAGGGAGCAGTGGGCAAAAGCAGAACACCCGCCGCCAAGAGACTCCGTCTGCTACTGGCCACCGCCATCTGGGACCGAGCACCCCAAAGGCAGCTTCAAGGAGTTCCCTGGCGTGGCAGTTCTTGAAACAATGTGCTGACGACAAGACCCGAGTGGTTTGCACGCTGTGCCATCAGAGCCTGAAGCGAGGCATTAACGTTCTGAACCTTAGCACAACCTGCATGACCAGGCACCTGCATGTGCAGCGTACTCAAGTTGTGTGTAATAGTGTTCCTGGGTGTTGTAGTGCAATATACACTAACCTGAGACGGCTGACTCTCTGCAAAGGCAGGTGATTGTAGAAAATGTTCGTGACGCCAGTGCCAATTAAACGGTGGCACGCCGTTTGCTGATAGCAGGAATAACTGAGGAACACCGGGATGTTAAAACAGAACTCCAACTTTAGTAGTTTTCATGTAGAGACAATAACGGAAGCGCAGTTCCTTTGCATACAGTTGATTTTTCAATACGGTTGATGCAGGCAATACAGATTAGGCAAGGTGACTTCAGAGGGTGACACACAGGACTTACAGTACAGGAGCTTGCACTCTATCTCTGACTGATCCTGGAACATAGCAAATCTTCTCCAAGGCCCAATACCTTAACTCTGGCGTATATCCTTGGCTTTATGATTATTAAGTACCTCCTCTGTTATCTTGAGTACCTCTTGCTTTCCTGAGCTTTGCCTCTGTCTCTCACTCTGCTTCCTCAGACTCTAGAAGTTTCTGCACTGAACTCCCAGGCTGTTTAACAGTGGTCTTCCCGCTTCTGCATATATAAATTCAGGAGGGGAACCTTCTCTTTAGATTTGGAACCCGGTTACAGGGACTGCAAAACCCTCTCCTGGTCCGCAGGCTTCAGGCCTGGACTTGTCTCTGACATAGTCTAAGCTCCAGCTTCAGACTACAGGCTGCAGCTTAAGACAGACACTTAGACTAGACTCCCATAGACTGACTTTCCTTTTTCTGACTGGGCTCCCTAGCTCCCTCTAGTGACCAAGAGCTGGAATGACACCCCTAGCAGGCCTGTACATGCAAGTTTTTACAGTAACAGGGAAATACATAGCATTACATTACATGACATTTTATAAAACTGACATACACCAACTTCCCCATAATTAAGGAGGGACGACAGCACACCAAGTGACACTTTTGTAGTGACGGGCATTACAGTCCCCGTACACTACACATGCAAAGCATGAACTGCAGTGGAGTAAACACCTTAAAAACAAGGAAGTCACTCAGGCTCCCCCTGCTACCTCTTCTGCTGCTGCCGACTCGGCCTCTTCCTCCGCCTCTGGAGGAACGTTGGCACCTGCCGCCCAGCAAACAGAGGATGTACCACCAACACCACCAGCTCCGTCACCAAGCATCTCAACCATGTCACACAGCAGCGTTCAGCTCTCCATCTCACAAACATTTGAGAGAAAGCGTAAATTTCCACCTAGCCATCCTCGATCCCTGGCCCTGAATGCCAGCATTTCTAAACTACTGGCCTATGAAATGCTGTCATTCAGGCTGGTGGACACAGACAGCTTCAAACAGCTCATGTCGCTTGCTGTCCCACAGTATGTTGTTCCCAGCCGCCACTACTTCTCCAAGAGAGCCGTGCCTTCCCTGCACAACCAAGTATCCGATAAAATCAAGTGTGCACTGCGCAACGCCATCTGTGGCAAGGTCCACCTAACCACAGATACGTGGACCAGTAAGCACGGCCAGGGACGCTATATCTCCCTAACTGCACACTGGGTAAATGTAGTGGCGGCTGGGCCCCAGGCGGAGAGCTGTTTGGCGCACGTCCTTCCGCCGCCAAGGATCGCAGGGCAACATTCTTTGCCTCCTGTCTCCTCCTCCTCCTACTCAGCTTCCTCCTCCTCTTCTTCCACCTGCTCATCCAGTCAGCCACACACCTTCACCACCAACTTCAGCACAGCCCGGGGTAAACGTCAGCAGGCCATTCTGAAACTCATATGTTTGGGGGACAGGCCCCACACCGCACAGGAGTTGTGGCGGGGTATAGAACAACAGACCGACGAGTGGTTGCTGCCGGTGAGCCTCAAGCCCGGCCTGGTGGTGTGCGATAATGGGCGAAATCTCGTTGCAGCTCTGGGACTAGCCGATTTGACGCACATCCCTTGCCTGGCGCATGTGCTGAATTTGGTGGTGCAGAAGTTCATTCGCAACTAGCCCGACATGTCAGAGCTGCTGCATAAAGTGCGGGCCGTCTGTTCGCGCTTCCGGCGTTCACATCCTGCCGCTGCTCGCCTGTCTGCGCTACAGCGTAACTTCGACCTTCCCGCTCACCGCCTCATATGCGACGTGCCCACCAGGTGGAACTCCACCTTGAACATGCTGGACAGACTGTGCGAGCAGCAACAGGCCATAGTGGAGTTTCAGCTGCAGCACGCACGGGTCAGTCGCACTGCGGAACAGCACCACTTCACCACCAATGACTGGGCCTCCATGCGAGACCTGTGTGCCCTGTTGCGCTGTTTCGAGTACTCCACCAACATGGCCAGTGGCGATGACGCTGTTATCAGCGTTACAATACCACTTCTATGTTTTCTTGAGAAAACACTTAGGGCGATGATGGAAGAGGAGGTGGCCCAAGAGGAGGAGGAGGAAGAGGGGTCATTTTTAGCACTTTCAGGCCAGTCTCTTCGAAGTGACTCAGAGGGAGGTTTTTTGCAACAGCAGAGGCCAGGTACAAATGTGGCCAGCCAGGGCCCACTACTGGAGGACGAGGAGGAGGTGGAGGAGGATGAAGCATGTTCACAGTGGGGTGGCACCCAACGCAGCTTGGGCCCATCACTGGTGCGTGGCTGGGTGGAAACGGAGGACGATGACGATACGCCTCCCACAGAGGACAGCTTGTCCTTACCTCTGGGCAGCCTGGGACACATGAGCGACTACATGCTGCAGTGCCTGCGCAACGACAGCAGAGTTGCCCACATTTTAACGTGTGCGGACTACTGGGTTGCCACCCTGCTGGATCCCCGGTACAAAGACAATGTGCCCACCTTACTTCCTGCACTGGAGCGTGATAGGAAGATGCGGGAGAACAAGCGCACATTGGTAGACGTCTACTGAGAGCATTCCCAAATGTCACAGGGGAACAAGTGGAAGCCCAAGGCGAAGGCAGAGGAGGAGCAAGAGGTCGCCAACGCAGCTGTGTCACGGCCAGCTCCTCTGAGGGCAGGGTTAGCATGGCAGAGATGTGGAAAAGTTTTGTCACCACGCCACAGCTAACTGCACCACCACCTGATACGGAACGTGTTAGCAGGAGGCAACATTTCACTAACATGGTGGAACAGTACCTGTGCACACCCCTCCACGTACTAACTGATGGTTCAGCCCCATTCAACTTCTGGGTCTCCAAATTGTGGCCAGAGCTAGCCTTTTATGCCTTGGAGGTGCTGGCCTGCCCGGCGGCCAGCGTTTTGTCTGAACGTGTATTCAGCACGGCAGGGGGCGTCATTACAGACAAACGCAGCCGCCTGTCTACAGCCAATGTGGACAAGCTGACGTTCATAAAAATGAACCAGGCATGGATCCCACAGGACCTGTCCATCCCTTGTGCAGATTAGACATTTATAACTACCTCCCCTTAACCATATATTATTGTACTCCAGGGCACTTCCTCATTCAATCCTTTTTTTATTTTCATTTTACCATTATATTGCGGGGCAACCCAAAGTTGAATGAACCTCTCCTCTGTCTGGGTGCCGGGGCCTAAAAATATGTGACAGTGGCCTGTTCCAGTGGTGGGTGACATGAAGCCTGATTCTCTGCTATGACATGAAGACTGATTCTCTGCTGAGTCGCTGACATGAAGCCTGAATCTCTGTTATGGGACCTCTCTCCTCTGTCTGGGTGCCAGGGCCTAAAAATATCTGACAGTGGCCTGTTCCAGTGGTGGGTGACATGAAGCCTGATTCTCTGCTATGGGACCTCTCTCCTCTGTCTGGGTGCCGGGACCTAAATATCTGACAATGGCCTGTTCCAGTGGTGGGTGACGTGAAGCCTGATTCTCTGCTATGACATGAAGCCTGATTCTCTGCTATGACTTGAAGCCTGATTCTCTGCTATGACATGAAGCCTGATTCTCTGCTATGGGACCTCTCTCCTCTGTCTGGGTGACGGGGCCTAAATATCTGACAATGGCCTGTTCCAGTGGTGGGTGACGTGAAGCCTGATTCTCTGCTATGACATGAAGCCTGATTCTCTGCCATGAGACCTCTCTCCAATTGATATTGGTTAATTTTAATTTATTTTATTTTTATTTTAATTAATTTCCCTATCCACATTTGTTTGTAGGGGATTTACCTACATTTTGCTGCCTTTTGCAGCCCTCTAGCCCTTTCCTAGGCTATTTTACAGCCTTTTTAGTTCGGGTTCGGGGCGAAGTTCGGGTCGAGTTCGGATCCCGAACCCGAACATTTCCGGGAAGTTCGGCCGAATTTCTCGAACCCGAACATCCAGGTGTTCGCTCAACTCTAATCGTCTCTTAATCGGGGGTCATTCTCACAATGATCTTCATCGACCACAGGGTTAGGGGCCAAACATTGCTTTTATTTGGCACCTCACTAAAACCAAAACAAACAATACAAATAAAACACCTGCCCGGCTGGGCTCTAACTAAACATGAGGACTCCCTACTTCACTGAAAGCCCCGTTCACACACGGGAAGAAAATGCGGCTTTTCCCAGCCTAACAAACCAGCACTTCCAGGCTGTAACAAAGTCCAGTACCTTTTGGGGGATTGTGGCCCAGAAGTCCTCCTGACTCTGGCCTAGCGACCATAGATTCCAAGACCTCACGGAGCACCTGAGGACTTCAAATTCATCTCGCTCCTCAAGTACTTCTTCAAGAGCTCTGGCCAAAGAGAGGGCCTTGGTCGCCTTCTCTCGAGCATCAGTCTCCGCTTGGTCACGTTCTTCGGCATATCTGGCCGAGGTGGTTTTCTCTTCAGCCAGGATCTTGTCCAACATCTTCTGTTTCTTCTCCAATTTAGACACAATTTGTTTCTGGTGGTCCAGGTCTACCATCCAATCACGCAACTCTTGATCAAGTTGAGCCATCCTGGCTTCCAAATGTATTTTCTCCTCCAAGAGAGCAGATTTTTCTGAGGCGCTGTTTAGAACCTCATGAGCCAGCACATCTATTTCTTGCTCTGCATGAAGTCTGGATCGCTCAGAAAGCTGCAAGTTCCTCTTGAAGTTGGAGAATTTCCACTTCTATTAGTGACTCTAGTTCCTTCAGTTCATTCTGTGACTCCTCTGGAGATTCCTGCAGTTGATCTGCGAGAACCGCTAGCCCCATCTCAAGTGTATCTAGGGACTGTGCAGAGCGAGCGAAAACATCTTTAAGTATGTAGCTGTACTGTCCTGTCAGGTCATCTACAACTGTCTGGATATGAGCTTCAGTCACTAGGCTGTCGTCTCGTCAGATATAACTGTCATCTGGTCGCTACTAGTAACCACTTTAGTTTTGCTGGGTCTTGACATGGTAGCCTCACTCTCGGAGTTGCTAACTGTCACGGCACATACGCCACTTATACTGCTTGTGTCATTATTAACCCTGACCTCTAGGGGCACCCATGAGTCAATCCCCACCTGGGACATTTTATTAATCATAGAAACCTGTGGAGACTGCACATCCACCTCTGGTAAGTGTGGTACACCCCTCAGCATTGCCACAGCTTCCTGCACATTCACTACAGTGGGTTTACTCAGCTGTGAGCTCTCAACATCAATCAGCGTTTTTATACCGCATATATTTTTCACTAGTATCCACATTGCCATTATCTTTAAGTGGACCGCGCTGCACCAGGACAGAGCTGAAAATATCCTCCCTTCCAGATCCTCCTGGAGAAAAGGTGAATTCGAGTGAACTGACTGCTTACCCATGTCCAGGAAATTCCTGTGAGATCTGGAAGGGAGGATATTTTCAGCTCTGTCCTGGTGCAGCGCGGTCCACTTAAAGAAAACGCATCTATAGATGTGAACATTGCCCACTTCACTATTGGAACTCGCGACGCACCAAAAAGGCAACGTACAAAAGGCTGTTTTATATATTTTATATATATTTTGTTCACATTGCCATGATGCCTATCTGCAAACTTGGCACCATTGTTTTCAATGGTCATATCACTTAAACCATTGTGCAGCTTCCTCGCATAGTCCCCAGCTACCAAGCTGGCATGTACCAGGCTCACCTGGCTTTCGGTGTCCACCAACACTTGGACTGCACTGTCCTTTACCATAATGTCACACATTTGTTTAGCAGTCTTTATTTCCGGTGTCTCAACACCTCCCGACTCGGCAGGTAGCAATTGCTGCCGGCTCACACCCCAGTTCACGGCTTCTGAGGTACCAGGGAACGGGTCATTAACATGCCCACCCTCCAAAGCTGAGCTCACTGTCACTTTGTCAGCTATACAAGTAATTGCTGGAATGATCTTACCCCTTGTAATCAACCATTCTGGTAAAGCAGTGACATTCTCTCCCGCGGACTCATCAAGGTTGTGGTTGCTCCTAGCAACAGCTTTACTGCACCTCCGCACTTCCTCTCTAGGACCCCGGACACAGTCGCAGGGAAGATATGCACTCCTGAGAACCGCACCACTCTCCACCTCTTTGTCTTCCCGACGGTTGCCCTTGGCAACGGCACATATCTGCTGTTCATCGGATTCTCCAGGTACACAATTTGTAGCATTTTCTCCGCTCCACAGCTGCCAAAATAATGGGAAGTCTTTGCCAAGCACAAACTTCACTTCCAGGGTCTCACATTTTAAGAGCTCCCATTGCACAGGGCCATAGTCTGTTATAAAGGTAAGTAACACCTTAGTTGTTGTCTCTGGCCCTCTTGTTACAAAGTCCAGAATTTCGGGCAGGACCTGAGACATTTGTTGGTGGGAGTCTAGTATAACCCCCAGCGGGATCCCCCCGATCATCATCATACAGGACTTTTCCCACACGCTCCACCATTTGGCAGCCATTTTGACAGGTCAGTTTCTTTTACTGTGCCCTTTAAATCCCTGCACAGCTTTCACCTCAGAAAAAAAAGGTCCAGATTAACCAGCAGTTTTCCAGCAGCACCTGCTCCAGCGAACAAGCAGGCTTCCGGCCCTTTAAATCACTGCACAGTAACACAGCAATTCCTTGGCAACATTCAGCAGCACCTGCTCTTTTCCGTCAGGTCGTTGCCCCTAGCAACCTGCTGTTGTTATTGCCCGCATCCTCCACCATATGTAAAGGATCGTCTCTTATTCGGGGGTTATTCTCACAATGATCTTCATCGACCACAGGGTTAGGGGCATTGTTTTTATTTGGCACCTTAGCAAAACCAAAACAAACAATACAAATAAAACACCTGCCCGGCTGGGCTCTAACTAAACATGAGGACTCCCTACTTCACTGAAAGCCCCGTTCACACACAGGAAGAACATGCGGCTTTTCCCAGCCTAGCAATCCAGCACTTCCAGGCTGTAACAAAGTCCAGTACCTTTTGGGGGATTGTGGCCCAGAAGTCCTCCTGACTCTGGCCTAGCGACCGTCGATTCCAAGACCTCGTAGAGTCCCCCAAAGTTCAGGCTAACACCTAGCCCCGTGGCCCCTCAGCCAGCTCGGCTGAGCCCACTTGTACAGAGCCTTCCCAGACCTCTGCTGAACACAGACTCTTCCTCCTCCTAACAGTCTGGACTGGGCTCTTATCCCAGACTGATTGTTCCACCTAGTGCGGCCTCTGACCTGCTGATTGACAGCGAAGAAATGGAAACTCCTGCCATATCTCTCCCCTAGCAGCCGTGAGGCCTGTCACTGCCTCACAGCTCCTTAATCTGGTTCTGTTTCTCCAGCTCTTTAATGGTGAGGCTGCCAGAAGCTAGTAAGTCCTTCACCTTGGATCCAAAGATCCATAAAGCCTGAATAAATGGCTGTTGTCCTTTGTAGTTATATCCACTCTGTTTCCCTTGAATTGCCTTGCATTAAACACAGCTAGCAGCTGCACTCTCACTCCTTCATCTCCTACTTCTTCTCTCAACTGACTCAACTTCCTAACTAGGCCTGAACTGCACTATATATACGGTGGTGCTACCCCCATCTAGTGGTGAGATGCATGTGGTGCACCTGACAGCCTGGTAAAAAGGGATTTCACATGATAATACAATGCAGCATGAAATTACAGATGACAGAAACAAGCTTTTGCAGTTCCCACATAAGCTAGTGGGACGCTGCATATGTGACGGAGTGTTCAGCCCAGGGGAATTGAGTATTAGACGAGATTTCACTTTTGACTGTAGATAGAATGATTAGGCTAAGCATTTGTGATTTAAGCTGCATTAATGCAATTCCTTTTAATTTGCATTACTGAAATAAATGGACTTTTGCACAATATTCTAATTTTTCAAGTTTCACCTGTACATCCGTATATGTAGCATGGAGGAGTGTAGTGATGATCAGTTTCTGGAGGAATTTTGCCAAGTTGTCTGCTGATACGGATTTTGGAATGCTGCAGAATTTTACATTGTTGCAGCTGTTGCGGTCGTTTAGGTCCGCCATTTTGGATTTCATGACCTCCATTTCCCCTGATAGGGTATTGTGAGCATCAACTAGTTTGTGTGCCGAGGAGAATTCCCCCAATTTTGTTTCTACAGTATATGGTCAATACGTTCTCCCAAGCCATCTACAGTGGCTGAGATGTTGGTGAGTGCTTGTGTAATGTCTTTTTTGATAGATTGCCTTAACGCTCTCATGGCGTTTATCGGGAAGGCCTCGGTGGCAGCCTGATTAGTAGTAGTGAAGGTGAGTTCATCCTCCTGCGTTTCAACAGAGGCCCCCTCCTGATTATCTGTCACAGCAGAGAAGGATAATGTAGTCTCCCATCGTGCTTTCTGTTTGATAGGGCTGGCGGTGGCCGAGGCAGGGGTAGGCGAGTCTTGCAATACAGCAAATCTGGACTCCTGTGACTCTAGCTGAGAATATGGCGGACTGTTGGCACGTCTGCTGCTCCTTTTATGCCCCGTAGCAGGGGCCCTCACGGATGAAGAGCAAGGAGAGGATCCCGGGCTTTGTTCCCCTTAACTATGATCTGACCTTATGGGAGAAGAGGTACCGCATTGTTCTGTGGGACTGAGCTGTGTTTTCTCCGTCCTCTCTTGTTGCGGCTCGTCTCCATCGGGAGCGGACTCTCTCGCGGTGGCGGGATCGCGAGCACCATTGTTCGCCGTCGGAAAAAAAGCTGTAAGAAGTTTAGGAGTTTCTTTCTTACCCCTCTTAGGCATCTTTTGTGGAGTGGGGTCTTACAGGGGTTGATGGTTGCCAAGTTTTTGGTGAGCCATTGCGCTCCCAGTCTAGGCCACGCCCCCCGTATATATATATGTATAAATATATACTGTATATTTATAGTTCATGTATATAAATATATACGTAGTAGAAAATAATGGACTGTAAACTTTGTATTGTTTTAATAAATGTATTTACCATATTTTTCGCCCCATAAGACACACTTTTTCCCGGGGGAAATGCCCCTGCGTCTTATGGGGAGAATGCTGCCATTTTACATCGCAGTCTGCGATGCTGCAGCATCGCAGACTGCGATGTATCAGCTGGAGGGGGAGGGAGGAGGGGCCGGTGTCACGCAAATGCGGTGGGGCCGATGCGGTCACTGTACTCTGGCCCCGCCGCTCACTCACTGCTTTATTGCCTAAACCTTTTATAATAACTTTAATTGAAGTTCCGATCCCCAGCCCCATCTGTACTACTTACTAAATGTCCTCTAGCAGGCAGAGCAGGGCGGGTGGCCGTAACTCACTGATGTCACGTGCCTACACCGCCTACTTCATTCATAAAGTAGGCGGCGCAGGCACGTGACATCAGTGAGTTACGGCCGGCCATCCGCCCTGCTCTGCCTGCTACATGACATTTAGTAAGTAGTACAGATGGGGCTGGGAATCGGAACTTCAATTCAAGTTATTATTATAAAAGGTTTAGGCAATAAAGCAGTGAGTGAGCGGTGGGGCCGGAGTACAGTGACCGCACCGGTCCCGCCGCATTTGCATTCAACCGGCCCCTCCCACAGGTTTAGCTCCGGTATATTAGGGCATCTGTGGATGCCACTATTATGGGGTGGGGGATATGTGGATGGCACTGTTATGGGGTGGGGGATCTGTGGGTGACACATATATAGCAGTGCCATTTACAGATCCACCCCCCATAACAGTGCCATCCACAGATCCCCTCCATAACAGTGCCATCCACAGATCACCCCCACATAACAGTGCCATCCACAGATCACCCCCCTCATAACAGTGCCATCCACAGATCCCCCCCCCATAACAGTGCCATCCACAGATCACCCCCCATAACAGTGCCATCCACAGATCACCCCCATAACAGTGCCATCCACAGATCACCCCCCCATAACAGTGCCATCCACAGATCCCCCCATAACAGTGCCCCCCTCAGATCCCCCATAACAGTGCCATCCACAGATACCGCCATAACAGTGCCACCCACAGATCCCCTCATAACAGTGCCATCCACAGATCCCCCATAGTAGTGTCATGCACAGACCACCATTAGTTCAAAACCCACCAAAAGCACACCTTTTGGTTAAAACATTTTTTTTCTTATTTTCCCCCTCAAAAACCTAGGTGCGTCTTATAGGGCGAAAAATACGGTAATCAAAATACCACTATAGTTTAGTACAGACACGCAGTTCAGAAAGGTAAAGGAACAGAGACATAGAGATAGGAAGTAGGCGGAGTCAGTAGTAATTGCCTATTTATTAATATTAATTATTAATATTAAATTCCAAATATTAATAATTGATGTGTCCTATAACAGGGGCACTGTAGGGGGCTCTATTACTAATGAAGGGAATTGTTATTGGTGGGGCTTTGAGGAGCACAATTACTATGGGGGGAACTATCTCTTTGGCACTATTATTTTTTCTGGATAGTATTTGGGGGTATTGGGGAGCACAGAGAGCAGCAGTATAATACTTGTGGGACTTGAGGATGGGGAGAATGATAGAAAAGTGAGGAACCTAAGATGTCTGTGTTAATCTCTGCAGAGATGACGCATGGCTGAAATAAGTTGTCTAGGAGAAGATGAAAGAAAACATCTACATCAGAGAAGACGTCACCTGGGAGGCTCTGGATATGAGAAGTATGTGCTGCTGTATAGTCCTGTATGTTTGATAGTGTCTATGCAGCAAGTAAAGCAATTAAGGCTACTTTCACATTTGCGGTAGCAGGGTCCAGCAGGCTGTTCCAGCGGGGGAACAGCCTGCTGGATCCGTGCTAACGCTAGCCCACCATGCCACCGGAAGTCTGCTCCAGCCCCAATCACTATAATGCCTGCTGGACCCTGCTACCGCAAGTGTGAAAGTAGCCTAAAAGTGCGAGCGGTAGGGGGTCGACTGGAGCCATATGAATTGGGGCTTGGGCCCTGGATCTTTTGGGACCCCTGCAATGGCCCTGATTGGTGGTGTTTTATAATTCTTATACATTTTTACATTTATTTTTTAACATTTATTTTAATTGCTGATTTCTCCTGTAACAGAGGCCAACCTATTAGCCCCAGCTAAGGGGGAATACTGCTTCTGCAGCTGCATGATGTCCTTGCAACTGCTAAGGCTACTTTCACATCTGCATTTTTGCTGGATCCGTCATGGATCAGGAAAAAACGCTTCCGTCATGATAATACAACCTTCTGCATCCATTACGAACGGATCCTATTGTATTATCTCTAAACTAGCCATGACAGAATATTTTTTTTTGTGTCAGAGAAAGCGAGTCATGACGGATCCGTTTTGCTCTGCATCCCAGGACGCACTCAAAAGCTCTGCTTGCAGCGTTTTTGTGTGCGTCATTGGAACACAATGAAATGGAACGGAATGCATTTTGGTGCACTCTGTTCCCTTCAGTTCAGTTTTGTCCCCGTTGACAAAAAAAATGGGGACAAAACTGAAGCGTTTTCCCCACTTTTGAGATCCTATGACGGATATCAATAGCTTAAAGTGAAAGCGCAGATGTGAAAGTATCCTAACTCTGCAAGGACACTCAGAAATGTCCTTGTGGAGTTAAATGCAACACCCCCCCAGATGTATATAAATGGGCAGTCAACAACTGGTTAACATTGCCCACTTTAATGAAGGCATTCTTCATAAGATAATTAACGCGATCATCTAGTTCAAGTAGAATTGCCTCTCCACTCATTTTAAGGGTCCCCGCAGGGGATTACAATAAAGTTATATGACAATATATTGTAAGATTACAATATAGTCACATACAGCATGCAAAGAGCATGTAGTATTGAACATGGTAAACAACTAATTAGAATGCGAGCAGTCATATTCCAGAGATATGTGTCCTTGTCTTCTGTCTTCTTGGAATGTGGGGGTGTTGATGGTAGGCTCGACGGGTCCTCAAGATATGAGGTCTTCTTGTTAAAAAAGGTTTTATGCGTATATATGTATAATTTTCTCAAGCACAACAGAATATATTATTAATATGAATAAAATTAGATTACAGGCAGGCAGGGTATCAGAAATAATTTATTTCTTTAACGTTTTTCACCATTTTGATCATTACATTATCACACATATGTATTTCTCATTGATTTATTAGCTAACTATCTATCCTACCTATCTAGAAAAGGCCCCTTAGACTGCCTGTACTGCATGAAGTATACAGATAAGCTGTATAGATCATGGGATGTTAGACATCCATTCCTGGCCGCCTCATAGTAGCCATTTCATCTGAACATTCACATATCTTTATGGAGTTGTTGACAACACACACACACACACACACACACACACATCATTATCTACCTAAAAGGATGACGACAGCCAGCCAGAGGTGCATCCCAACACAAGGACCACCCCGGAGTAATCCCCGGTGAAATCACGCTTTTAGGGCATTGACTCTTCTTGTAAGAGTGGTGCTCAAACTGCTAGGGTGCATCTGTGGGACCCTCTTTCAGAGATGATGTCCTCCACTCAACTCTCAAAAAGCTGAGGGGTCTTCAGGAGAGGTGGGCAGTCGAGCTGGGCTATCAGACGGTCAACTCTGTAGCTGTGATGTCATCCTTCCTACAAAATGGACATATCCACGCCCTCAACTAGGAATATAACATATTAATCATTTCCAGGCAATAATTGAATGTTATATCAATAGAGGAGAAGAAGGAAAGTGCAAAGAAACCAGACATGAACCAAAAACCCTGATAATGATTGATACAAGAAATCAGAGTTAAATCTTTCCTTTCACATTTTCTCTTTTGATCATTACATTATAACTCTTATATGCATTTCTCATTGATTTGTTAGCTAACTGTCTGTCCTAGCTGTCTAGAAAAGGCCCTTAAGCTGGATGTACTGCATGAAGTATTTAGGTAAGCTGTATACATCATGGGATGTTAGATATCCCTTCCTGACCACCTCATAGTAGCCATTTCATCTGAACATTCACACATCTTTATGGAGTTGTTGACAACACACACATCATTATCTACCTAAAAGGATGACGACAGCCAGCCAGAGGTGCATCCCAACACAAGGACCACCCCGGAGTAATCCCCGGTGAAATCACGCTTTTAGGGCATTGACTCTTCTTGTAAGAGTGGTGCTCAAACTGCTAGGGTGCATCTGTGGAACCCTCTTTCAGAGATGATGTCCTCCACCCAACTCTCAAAAAGCTGAGGGGTCTTCAGGAGAGGTGGGCAGTCGAGCTGGGCTATCAGACGGTCAACTCTGTAGCTGTGATGTCATCCTTCCTACAAAATGGACATGTGCACACCTGCAAGGAAGAATACAACATATAAATCATTTTCAGGCAATTGTGGAGGCAATAGAGGAGAACTATAAAACTTGATATAAAATAGAAATAAACCAAAACCAAAACGATTGATGCAAGAAATTATTTCAACTTCTAGAACAATGGTCTCCAACCTCTGGCTCAGCAAGTGCTGCTGTAGTAATACAACTCCCATCATCCCATAATAGCCTGCAACTGTCAGAACATGTTTGGAGTTGTTTTCCACTCACCAAACATCTCAGGGGAGATTTATCAAGAGCAGGAGGGATTTATCATGAAGGTCATGCCTGATTAAAAATTAAGTGCATCCTCTGATGCACTTCGATCATTTAGAGCAGAAAACTGGCATACATCAAGTAAATCTTCTGGGGCTGATGTCCAAGCCCACCCCTTTCAAAAAATGGAGAGGCTGGCAGTAAAAACGTCATTTTCACACTAGCGTTTTTCTTTTCCGGTGCTGAGTTCCGTCCTAGGGGCTCAAATCCGGAAAAGAACTGATCAGTTTTATCCTAATGCATTCTGAATGGAGAGCAATCTGTTCAGGATGCATCAGGATGTCTTCAGTTCAGTCTTTTTGACTGATCAGGCTTTTCAGAAAACCGTAGCACCTCCGGCTAAAAATCCTGAACACTTTGACTGAACGCCGGATCTGGTCTTTTTCCCATTGACTTGCATTAACGCCGGATCCAGCGCCGTGTGTTCAGTCAAACCGGATCCGGCTTTTGCATGTTAAACCCGAAAAATGTGAAAAAAATGTGAAAAAAAAGTTAAAGTCCATAAACGGCGGATCCGTTTTTTCCAATGCATTTTTTCATTGTGATCAAAATCCTGATCAGGATTCAAATGTCTTCACACGTTTTTCCGGATTCAGTGGGCAGTTCCGGTGTTGGAATTGAACGCCAGATTCAAACAATGCTCGTGTGATCCGTCATGGATCTGCACAGATGGATCCGTTCAGATAATACAACCGTTTGCTCCAAAGAAGATACAGGCGGCACTCCGCTGTCAGCGATGCGGTGCGCGTGTCGAGGGAAGGTCCGCAGATACTTGTATAGAGAGGACTGGCACTCGCTTTAGTTATGATTTTCAAGTAATTTTAATGGTCACATACAAGTGGTAAGTGACGCGTTTCGGCTACTATGAGCCTTTGTCAAACATAATCATTACAAGCAACAAACAAGTTTAAATAGCCCGCGATGGAGCCGGAAATGACGTAGGTAACCATGGCAACGTCGTAAACAAAGGGCACAACAATACAGAAATAAGATTTTTGTAAAAGAATGTCATTAGTTGTCAGGGCACCATGCTTTATAGTGCTGTATTTTGCTGCACATTGTTATAGTGGTGTAAAATGCTAGAAGCTGCAAAAAAATCTGCTGGAAAAAATGTCATAAATTCACAAGGCACCATGCTTTACACTGCTGTAACATGCTAAGCATTATGTTGTAGGTACAGAATGTTACATAATAATGAATATTAACCACCTCCGGACCGCCTAACGCAGGATCGCGTTCCGGAGGTGGCAGCGCTGCGCACAGTCACGCATATACGCGTCATCTCGCGAGACGCGAGATTTCGCTCCAAGCCGGCCCGCGCATGCGCATCGCGGGCCGGCAAAAGTTAAAGAACAAGTTCGTCACCAGCCTGCCAGCAACGATCATTGGCTGGCAGGCTGGCGATTTTTAAAAAATCCAATCACAAGCCATATAACAGATCATATTAGTAAATATGATCTGTTATATGGCTTCTCTGCTCCTCTGCTGGTCCTTTTCGTCGGTTGGATCCAGCAGAGAAGCAGACATCACTGTGAGTACACCAAACACTTCACTGTAGCCCCTGATCACCCCCCTGCACCACAATTAACCCTTTGATCACCCCTTTGATCGCCCCTGTCAATCACCAGTGAAAGGAAAAAAAGTGATCAGTGTAAACTGTCACTTTTTTTTTCCACTAGTATTGGCTGTTAGGTTTTAGGGATAGTTTAGGCCCCTTGGTTAGGTAGTTAGCGTCAGTTAGCGCCCACCCCACCGCACCGCAGTCACTTTTATTCGCTGAATAGCGTATCGCTATCTGTAAGTGATCAAAACTGATCACGGTCAGATCTATAATAGTATTAGTGTCACTTTAGTTCGCCCTCCACCCAAAACGCAGTGTTTGCCCGATCAGGCCTGATCGGTCGCCCACACGTGCGTTCACCCACGCCCGCCCCACCGCAGTGACAAAAAATATATATTTTTTGATCACTGCACATTCATTTTACACGCACTGCGGCGATAAAAAAAATCAGTTTTGATATTTTTTATCAACCGCAGCGGCCTCCGGTACTTCGCTAGCCTCCCCTTTGTAAGACAGGCTTGCTTTTTTTCTTGGGTAGTCTCAGGGAATACCCCTAAATTTAGTAGTCCAAAATGTCAAACAGGGGGTATTCTTCTGAAGAGGCCTACAGGATTCTGACCCAGTCGGATGAGGAGTGGGAACCCTCATCTGATGAATCTAGCGGGTCAGAATATGAACCTGTGGAAGCAGTGGCTCTCTGACCCAAAGTTCGAACGAGGAGGTGGAGGTCCCTGGCAGCACCAGGCGTACCCGGCCCCATGTCGCTAGACCACAGGTTATGCAGGATCCGCTTCAAGAGCAGCAGAGTGGGGCTGTCGCTGCCGGATCACGTGGTGAGGCATACACCAGCAGCGCAGCCCTCCCTGGACCTAGTACCAGCACTGCCGTACAACATGGTGACGTGGCGAGCACCAGAAGGGCAGTTGAAGCTGGTACGGTGGAACGTGCACTAGTTACCCCGTCGCAGCCATCGCACAGACAGGCCCGTAGAGCCCCTAGAATCCCTGAGGTGCTGGCAAACCCTGATTGGCAGTCACCAACTTCAGCCGCACCTGTAGTTCCCCCTTTCACCGCCCAGTCTGGAGTTCGGGTTGAGACGGCTCAAATCGGTTCGGCCCTGGGATTTTTTGAGCTGTTCTTGACTGCGGAGCTCTTGGACTTAGTCGTGGCAGAGACCAACCATTATGCCACACAATTTATATCCGCCAACCCGGGAAGCTTTTATGCCCAGCCTTTCCGGTGGAAACCAGTCCAAGTTTCCGAACTTAAAATTTTTTTGGGCCTTCTCCTCAACATGGGCCTGACAAAAAAGCATGAATTGCGGTCATATTGGTCAACGCACCTGATTCATCACATGCCCATGTTCTCTGCTGCTATGTCCAGGGCACGATTTGAGGCCATCCTCCGTTTCCTGCATTTTAGCGACAACACCACCTCCCGTCCCAGAGGCCACCCTGCTTTTGACCGGCTCCACAAAATTCGGCCCCTCATAGACCATTTCAACCAGAAATTTGCAGATTTGTATACCCCCGAGCAAAACATCTGCGTAGACGAGTCCCTAATACATTTTACCGGGCGCCTTGGCTTCAAACAGTACATGCCAAGCAAGCGTGCCCGGTATGGGGTCAAATTGTATAAGCTCTGTGAAAGGGCCACAGGCTATACCCACAAATTTCGGATCTATGAGGGAAAAGATCAGACCCTGGAGCCGGTCGGTTGCCCTGACTACCTGGGGAGCAGTGGGAAGACAGTCTGGGACTTGGTGTCACCCTTATTCGGCAAGGGGTACCATCTTTATGTGGACAATTTTTACACAAGTGTGGCCCTCTTTAGGCATTTGTTTCTAGAACGGATTTGCGCCTGTGGCACCGCGCGAACTAGTCGCGTGGGCTTCCCCCAACGGCTTGTAACCACCCGTCTTGCAAGGGGGGAGAGGGCTGCCTTGTGTAACGAAGAACTGCTCGCGGTGAAATGGAGAGACAAGCGTGACGTTTACATGCTCTCCTCCATTCACGCAGACACGACAATCCAAATTGAGCGAGCAACCCGTGTCATTGAAAAGCCCCTCTGTGTCCACGACTATAATGCGCTCATGGGAGGGGTGGACTTCAATGACCAGATGTTGTCTCCGTATTTAGTTTCCCGCAGAACCAGACGCTGGTATAAGAAGGTGTCTGTATATTTAATTCAATTGGCGCTGTACAATAGTTTTGTTCTCTACAGTAAGGCTGGGAGAACACGATCTTTCCTCAAATTCCAGGAAGAGATCATCGAGAACCTCCTTTACCCAGGAGGTTCCATGGCCCCATCCACCAGTGTAGTTAGCCGTCTACACGAGCGACATTTCCCCAGTGTCGTTCCTGGTACCTCAACCCAACCGTCACCCCGAAAAAGATGTTGTGTCTGTAGCAGGAGTGGAATAAGGCGTGACACCCGCTATTTCTGTCCTGACTGTCCTGACCACCCTTCCCTATGCTTTGGTGAGTGTTTCCGGAAGTACCACACACAGGTACACCTAGCATAGGGATTGCATCTCACAGGACAGGCACACAGGGCTATTAGGGCCCTTTTACTCTCAGCTGCTGCAAACCTCTCCTTTCACCTGGGATAAAGTGCATAACGTACTTCGCCACATCTTTGGGCGATTTGCGCTTTGCACATTGTCCCATGGGGAAGGAGAGGTTTGTTCTATAAAGGTAAAAAAAACTAAACAAAAAAAAAATTACCGGTAAGTAAAAAAGTTAAAAAAGTTAAAAAAAAGTTAATATGTTCTGTTCTAAAGTTAATAAAGTTATTGCTTTGCGGCCTGGTTTTTTCTTTTTTGTTTTGTTTTTTTTACCTTCCAGGTGGACCAACCGATCGACCAGCTGCAGCACTGATGTGCATTCGGACAGAAGCATTGCGCTGCTGTCAGATTACACGCAAGTCGGTGTATGCGGCGCTGCAAGACGAGATTTCTCCTCTGCAGTAAAAGATATGTTTGCCGAGGCATATGAGCTGAGGAGGTGGCGGTGTTCATATACTTTGGCAAACACTTTGTATATATAAAAAAAAAAATCCCGGCAATGATTTATTCATCCACATCGATTGATGTGAATGGAGAAATCTGGTTTGCCAGGGCATACGAGCTGAAGTGGGTATGGATGTTGGGCGGAGCTCCTATGTCCTGGCAGACGCCTTTCCCCTCCTTTTTCTTTTTTTGGCAGAGATTTTTTCATCCACATTGATCGATGCGAATGAAGAAATCTGTGCCGTTCATTTTTTTATTTCAGCCCAGAGGCTGAACGGAAAAAAAAAATCTCATTACCCGTATGCTCAATATAAGGAGAATAGCAGAAACTCCTAATGCTGGGCATACATGTAATGATTGCGGAGACCCTCAAATGCCAGGGCAGTACAAACACCCCACAAATAACACCATTTTGGAAAGAAGACACCCCAAGGTATTCGCTGAGGGGCATATTGAGTCCATGAAAGATTGAAATTTTTGTCCCAAGTTAGCGGAAAGGGAGACTTTATGAGAACAAAATCAAAAAAATCAATTTCCGCTAACTTGTGCCCAAAAATTTTTTTTCAATGAACTCGCCATGCCCCTCATTGAATACCTTGGGGTGTCTTCTTTCCAAAATGGGGTCACATGTGGGGTATTTATACTGCCCTGGCATTTTAGGGGCCCCAAAGCGTGAGAAGAAGTCTGGTATCCAAATGTCTAAAAATGCCCTCCTAAAAGGAATTTGGGCCCCTTTGCCCACCTAGGCTGCAAAAAAGTGTCACACATCTGGTATCTCCGTACTCAGGAGAAGGTGGGGAATGTGTTTTGGGGTGTCATTTTACATATACCCATGCTGGGTGAGAGAAATATCTTGGCAAAAGACAACTTTTCCCATTTTTTTATACAAAGTTGGCATTTGACCAAGATATTTCTCTCACCCAGCATGGGTATATGTAAAAAGACACCCCAAAACACATTCCTCAACTTCTCCTGAGTACGGAGATACCACATGTGTGACACTTTTTTGCAGCCTAGGTGGGCAAAGGGGCCCACATTCTAAAGAGCACCTTTCGGATTTCACAGGTCATTTACCTACTTACCACACATTAGGGCCCCTGGAAAATGCCAGGGCAGTATAACTACCCCACAAGTGACCCCATTTTGGAAAGAAGACACCCCAAGGTATTCCGTGAGGGGCATGGCAAGTTCCTAGAATTTTTTATTTTTTGTCACAAGTTAGTGGAAAATGATGATTTTTTTTTTTTTTTTTTTTCATACAAAGTCTCATATTCCACTAACTTGTGACAAAAAATAAAAACTTCCATGAACTCACTATGCCCATCAGCGAATACCTTGGGGTCTCTTCTTTCCAAAATGGGGTCACTTGTGGGGTAGTCATACTGCCCTGGCATTCTAGGGGCCAAAATGTGTGGTAAGGAGTTTGAAATCAAATTCAGTAAAAAATGACCTGTGAAATCCGAAAGGTGCTCTTTGGAATATGGGCCCCTTTGCCCACTTAGGCTGCAAAAAAGTGTCACACATCTGGTATCTCTGTATTCAGGAGAAGTTGAGGAATGTGGTTTGGGGTGTCTTTTTACATATACCCATGCTGGGTGAGATAAATATCTTGGTCAAATGCCAACTTTGTATAAAAAAATGGAAAAAGTTGTCTTTTGCCAAGATATTTCTCTCACCCAGCATGGGTATATATAAAATGACACCCCAAAACACATTCCCCACCTTCTCTTGAGTACGGAGATACCAGATGTGTGACACTTATTTGCAGCCTAGGTGGGCAAAGGGGCCCATATTCCAAAGAGCACCTTTCGGATTTCACAGGTCATTTTTTACTGAATTTGATTTCAAACTCCTTACCACACATTTGGGCCCCTAGAATGCCAGGGCAGTATAACTACCCCACAAGTGACCCCATTTTGGAAAGAAGACACCCCAAGGTTTTCCGTGAGGGGCATGGCGAGTTCCTAGAATTTTTTATTTTTGTCACAAGTTAGTGGAAAATGATGATTTTTTTTTTTTCATACAAAGTCTCATATTCCACTAACTTGTGACAAAAAATAAAAACTTCCATGAACTCACTATGCCCATCAGCGAATACCTTGGGGTCTCTTCTTTCCAAAATGGGGTCACTTGTGGGGTAGTTATACTGCCCTGGCATTCTAGGGGCCCAAATGTGTGGTAAGGAGTTTGAAATCAAATTCAGTAAAAAATGACCTGTGAAATCCGAAAGGTGCTCTTTGGAATGTGGGCCCCTTTGCCCACCTAGGCTGCAAAAAAGTGTCACACATCTGGTATCTCCGTACTCAGGAGAAGGTGGGGAATGTGTTTTGGGGTGTCATTTTACATATACCCATGCTGGGTGAGAGAAATATCTTGGCAAAAGACAACTTTTCCCATTTTTTTATACAAAGTTGGCATTTGACCAAGATATTTCTCTCACCCAGCATGGGTATATGTAAAAAGACACCCCAAAACACATTCCTCAACTTCTCCTGAGTACGGAGATACCAGATGTGTGACACTTTTTTGCAGCCTAGGTGGGCAAAGGGGCCCACATTCCAAAGAGCACCTTTCGGATTTCACAGGTCATTTTTTACAGAATTTGATTTCAAACTCCTTACCACACATTTGGGCCCCTAGAATGCCAGGGCAGTATAACTACCCCACAAGTGACCCCATTTTGGAAAGAAGAGACCCCAAGGTATTCGCTGATGGGCATAGTGAGTTCATGGAAGTTTTTATTTTTTGTCACAAGTTAGTGGAATATGAGACTTTGTATGAAAAAAAAAAAATCATCATTTTCCACTAACTTGTGACAAAAAATAAAAAATTCTAGGAACTCGCCATGCCCCTCACGGAATACCTTGGGGTGTCTTCTTTCCAAAATGGGGTCACTTGTGGGGTAGTTATACTGCCCTGGCATTCTAGGGGCCCAAATGTGTGGTAAGGAGTTTGAAATCAAATTCAGTAAAAAATGACCTGTGAAATCCGAAAGGTGCTCTTTGGAATATGGGCCCCTTTGCCCACCTAGGCTGCAAATAAGTGTCACACATCTGGTATCTCCGTACTCAAGAGAAGGTGGGGAATGTGTTTTGGGGTGTCATTTTATATATACCCATGCTGGGTGAGAGAAATATCTTGGCAAAAGACAACTTTTCCCATTTTTTTATACAAAGTTGGCATTTGACCAAGATATTTATCTCACCCAGCATGGGTATATGTAAAAAGACACCCCAAACCACATTCCTCAACTTCTCCTGAATACAGAGATACCAGATGTGTGACACTTTTTTGCAGCCTAAGTGGGCAAAGGGGCCCATATTCCAAAGAGCACCTTTCGGATTTCACAGGTCATTTTTTACTGAATTTGATTTCAAACTCCTTACCACACATTTGGGCCCCTAGAATGCCAGGGCAGTATAACTACCCCACAAGTGACCCCATTTTGGAAAGAAGAGACCCCAAGGTATTCGCTGATGGGCATAGTGAGTTCATGGAAGTTTTTATTTTTTGTCACAAGTTAGTGGAATATGAGACTTTGTATGAAAAAAAAAAAAAAAATCATCATTTTCCACTAACTTGTGACAAAAAATAAAAAATTCTAGGAACTCGCCATGCCCCTCACGGAATACCTTGGGGTGTCTTCTTTCCAAAATGGGGTCACTTGTGGGGTAGTTATACTGCCCTGGCATTCTAGGGGCCCAAATGTGTGGTAAGGAGTTTGAAATCAAATTCTGTAAAAAATGACCTGTGAAATCCGAAAGGTGCTCTTTGGAATATGGGCCCCTCTGCCCACCTAGGCTGCAAAAAAGTGTCACACATCTGGTATCTCTGTATTCAGGAGAAGTTGAGGAATGTGTTTTGGGGTGTCATTTTACATATACCCATGCTGGGTGAGATAAATATCTTGGTCAAATGCCAACTTTGTATAAAAAAATGGGAAAAGTTGTCTTTTGCCAAGATATTTCTCTGACCCAGCATGGGTATATATAAAATGACACCCCAAAACACATTCCCCACCTTTTCCTGAGTACGGAGATACCAGATGTGTGACACTTTTTTGCAGCCTAGGTGGGCAAAGGGGCCCATATTCCAAAGAGCACCTTTCGGATTTCACAGGTCATTTTTTACAGAATTTGATTTCAAACTCCTTACCACACATTTGGGCCCCTAGAATGCCAGGGCAGTATAACTACCCCACAAGTGACCCCATTTTGGAAAGAAGAGACCCCAAGGTATTCGCTGATGGGCATAGTGAGTTCATAGAACTTTTTATTTTTTGTCACAAGTTAGTGGAATATGAGACTTTGTAAGAAAAAAAAAAAAATCATCATTTTCCGCTAACTTGTGACAAAAAATAAAAAGTTCTATGAACTCACTATGCCCATCAGCGAATACCTTAGGGTGTGTACTTTCCGAAATGGGGTCATTTGTGGGGTGTTTGTACTGTCTGGGCATTGTAGAACCTCAGGAAACATGACAGGTGCTCAGAAAGTCAGAGCTGCTTCAAAAAGCGGAAATTCACATTTTTGTACCATAGTTTGTAAATGCTATAACTTTTACCCAAACCATTTTTTTTTTTACCCAAACATTTTTTTTTTATCAAAGACATGTAGAACAATACATTTAGAGCAAAATTTATATATGGATGTCGTTTTTTTTTGCAAAATTTTACAACTGAAAGTGAAAAATGTCATTTTTTTGCAAAAAAATCATTAAATTTCGATTAATAACAAAAAAAGTAAAAATGTCAGCAGCAAAGAAATACCACCAAATGAAAGCTCTATTAGTGAGAAGAAAAGGAGGTAAAATTCATTTGGGTGGTAAGTTGCATGACCGAGCAATAAACGGTGAAAGTAGTGTAGGTCAGAAGTGTAAAAAGTGGCCTGGTCTTTCAGGGTGTTTAAGCACTGGGGGCTGAGGTGGTTAAATACTTCATGCTGAATGGTAAGCTTGCGTAATACTATATTATACTTTACAGTGCTAAACACCATACTTTACAGTGCTATATTTTGCTGCATATTGTTATAATGATGTGAAATGCTAAAAGCTACATACTGCAATGAATTCGCAGGAACAGAGGTCATAAATATACAGGACACCATGCTTTACAGTGCTGCAGCATACAAAGCATTATTGTGATGGTACAAGATATTAGATATTAAACACTATAGATAATAGAACACGTATCACTACCCCAGAGAGGAGGAGACAGGCTTAAAATGCTTAAAAAACAAGAAGCCTACTGGATTCATCGCCTGCAAACCCTAGAACCTAAGGGGTTAAATCGTGACTATGATCTGAACAGTTTCCTTTAAGATATAGTCTGTAGTTACCCTTTCAACATGTTCCCTTATTCTTTCTTCCACAGAGAACTTGATGCATTCCAAAATCTGTGTCATTTAGTGTCTGATCAGGGCGTAAGTTCACCGTTTAGCATATAGTGTTTAATATCTAATATCTTGTACCATCACAATAATGCTTTGTATGCTGCAGCACTGTAAAGCATGGTGTCCTGTATATTTATGACCTCTTTTCCTGCGAATTCATTGCAGTATGTAGCTTTTAGCATTTCACACCATTATAACAATATGCAGCAAAATATAGCACTGTAAAGTATGGTGTTTAGCACTGTAAAGTATAATATAGTATTACGCAAGCCTACCATTCAGCATGAAGTATTTAATATTCATTATTATGTAACATTCTGTACCTACAACATAATGCTTAGCATGTTACAGCAGTGTAAAGCATGGTGCCTGTTAAAGGGGATATTAATTATTGATATTTATGCAAATCTCAATAGTTAATATTCATAAATAGGAGTGAGTCGTCTTATGATAGCTCCGCCTATTTATGCCTTACTTAACAACAAATCGCTACTGATTGCCTTACACTAATCACTAAACTAGCTGCATGCGCCTTACTATCACTATACTAGGGCGGCGACTAGTAAAAACACCATACACTGTATTATGAACAATAAGGAATATTTATTACACAATACAATTATACAAATCTAACAATACGCTATATCTATATATATTCATAGATCAACGGATATGAATATATATACATATAGAAGTACACACCGCAGTATAGAAACGGTACTACAATAAACACAATACAAACCTAACTACACTACACAGCACAATCCCATATTCCACCCCACACACTAGCTATACTTACAATAATACACTTACATACATCACAGTCTAATATTTGCTTATAATTATATATATCTATATCAATGGAATAGATATATATATTTATAGCAGCAGACAACAATATAAGTACACACACTATAACACACTAATACGGTTCTGACTACGCTAACACAGTCCCAATTCCTCCCCAGTATCTAACTATAATTACAATAATACACATACATACACTTTATCCGGAGTCCACCCAATCCTAACCATATACTATCCCTACGGGGAAATTACAAGGGGTAAATACAGACACTGCTGCAGCGGGGGTAAACAGGGCAGCCGGAAGGGGTATCCGGGGTAATACCAGGGTAGCGGGGTATATGAGGGATCCTGGGGGAACACAGGGGGATTAGGTATGATTACCAAGGGTACAGGGGTAAGGGTGTATGAGGGGAACCAAGGGGAGCAGGGCTATAGGGGTACACAGTGTAGGGGAATCAGGGATCAGGGGAATCTGGGGATATAGTATATAGCAGGGGAATATATAGCAGGGGATTCTGGGGATAGTTGGTACTCAGCCATTTCCAGGAGCATGTGGCCGCATGTGGCCTCTCTTGACTCTTCCTTCAGGGAGCTGTTCCCATCCCATATGACTCTGATTGTAGTCCAGATTCCAAGAGACCCCTGTTCCTGGTTTCAGGCTCCTATATCAGCCTCAGAAACAGCCCACCTCCCCCCCTCCTCAGGGATGTGACATCATAGTGTCACTGTGACGTATGCCTGCCAGTTGGCCCCCTGAGGCTAGCAGCACCACATGCCAAGCCATGTCACAAACATAAGGAGGGGCCGAGCATAGTAACTAGGCTGATAAACTCAACAAAAGACCTTTGAAGTCACCAGCCACCTGGAGACATATCCACCCCCCGGCAGCAACTGGCTGAACGCTGTGCCTATGGGGGGAATTTAAGTATATATATATATGTATATAGATACTTGGGGCGCATCTATATACATATATATATATACTCATTATAAACCTAGGGCATACATGGGCAGTTATAGGCCCATATATATATATATATATATATATATATATATACCTGGGGGAGAGCCATGGCAGATACACACATATAGATGTTTGGTGCACATCTACCTGCATGTACATATACACAATATAAAAGGGCCAATATACATGCATACATGTACAGTGGCGGAAATAATTATTTGACCCCTCACTGATTTTGTAAGTTTGTCCAATGACAAAGAAATGAAAAGTCTCAGAACAGTATCATTTCAATGGTAGGTTTATTGTAACAGTGGCAGATCAAAAGGAAAATCGAAAAAATAACTTTAAATAAAAGATAGCAACTGATTTGCATTTCATTGAGTGAAATAAGTATTTGAACCCCTACCAACCATTAAGAGTTCTGGCTCCCACAGAGTGGTTAGACACTTCTACTCAATTAGTCACCCTCATTAAGGACACCTGTCTTAACTAGTCACCTGTATAAAAGACACCTGTCCACAGAATCAATCAATCAAGCAGACTCCAAACTCTCCAACATGGGAAAGACCAAAGAGCTGTCCAAGGATGTCAGAGACAAAATTGTAGACCTGCACAAGGCTGGAATGGGCTACAAAACCATTAGCAAGAAGCTGGGAGAGAAGGTGACAACTGTTGGTGCGATTGTTCGAAAATGGAAGGAGCACAAAATGACCATCAATCGACCTCGCTCTGGGGCTCCATGCAAGATCTCACCTCGTGGGGTGTCAATGGTTCTGAGAAAGGTGAAAAAGCATCCTAGAACTACACGGGAGGAGTTAGTTAATGACCTCAAATTAGCAGGGACCACAGTCACCAAGAAAACCATTGGAAACACATTACACCGCAATGGATTAAAATCCTGCAGGGCTCGCAAGGTCCCCCTGCTCAGGAAGGCACATGTGCAGGCCCGTCTGAAGTTTGCCAATGAACACCTGAATGATTCAGAGAGTGACTGGGAGAAGGTGCTGTGGTCTGATGAGACCAAAATAGAGCTCTTTAGCATTAACTCAACTCGCTGTGTTTGGAGGAAGAAAAATGCTGCCTATGACCCCCAAAACACCGTCCCCACCGTCAAGCATGGGGGTGGAAACATTTTGCTTTGGGGGTGTTTTTCTGCTAAGGGCACAGGACAACTTATTCGCATAAACGGGAAAATGGACGGAGCCATGTATCGTGAAATCCTGAGCGACAACCTCCTTCCCTCTGCCAGGAAACTGAAAATGGGTCGTGGATGGGTGTTCCGGCACGACAATGACCCAAAACATACAGCAAAGGCAACAAAGGAGTGGCTCAAGAAGAAGCACATTAAGGTCATGGAGTGGCCTAGTCAGTCTCCGGACCTTAATCCAATCGAAAACCTATGGAGGGAGCTCAAGCTCAGAGTTGCACAGAGACAGCCTCGAAACCTTAGGGATTTAGAGATGATCTGCAAAGAGGAGTGGACCAACATTCCTCCTAAAATGTGCGCAAACTTGGTCATCAATTACAAGAAACGTTTGACCTCTGTGCTTGCAAACAAGGGTTTTTCCACCAAGTATTAAGTCTTTTTTTGTTAGAGGGTTCAAATACTTATTTCACTCAATGAAATGCAAATCAGTTGCTATCTTTTATTTAAAGTTATTTTTTCGATTTTCCTTTTGATGTGCTATCTGCCACTGTTACAATAAACCTACCATTGAAATGATACTGTTCTGAGACTTTTCATTTCTTTGTCATTGGACAAACTTACAAAATCAGTGAGGGGTCAAATAATTATTTCCGCCACTGTAAGGGCATATATACATATATATTTAAATCCAAACTTCC
The DNA here is from genome assembly GCF_905171765.1 of Bufo bufo. Taxonomy (NCBI): domain Eukaryota; kingdom Metazoa; phylum Chordata; class Amphibia; order Anura; family Bufonidae; genus Bufo; species Bufo bufo. The sequence continues at coordinate 390,586,615 of NC_053391.1, forward strand.
CTCAACAGTGCCTTATGAATTTATGACATTTTTTCCAGCGGATTTCTTTGCAGCTTCTAGCATTATACACCACTATAACAATATCTATAACTATATCCGTTCTGAACAGATCCGTTTGTATTATCTTTAACATAGCCAGGACGGATCCGTCTTGAACACCATTGAAAGTCATTGGAGGACGGATCCATTTTCTATTCTGCCAGATTGTGTCATAGAAAACGGATCCGTCCCCATTGACTTACATTGTGTGTCAGAACGGATCCGTTTGGCTCAGTTTCGTCAGACGGACACCAAAGCGGAATGGAGACGTAACGAAGGCAAGCTGAGGCATACTGATCGTATCCTTTTCCATTCAGAATGCATTAGGGCAAAACTGATCAGTTTTGGGCCGCTTGTGAGAGCCCTGAACGGATCTCACAAACAGAAGGCCAAAACACCAGTGTGAAAGTAGCCTCAATCATCGCCTCTCCTTACCTTGGTGTTATCATGGTTGCTGTTGTTTGTGTGACCAGTGACAGTGACCAGTGAAATAGGGGGAACATTGACCAGTAAGATAGAGAAGCATCCAGGAAGATAGGGGAGATGGTAAGCAGTAAGATAGGACAGAGACCAGTAAGATAGGATGAATAATAACCAGTAAGATAGGGTAATGACCAGTAAGACAGGACAGTGGAAATGTCAGACTATTAGGACCACTGATACATACGATAATGGGCGATACAATAATTAATAATGGGTAAATTGTGAGAGTCACCCACAATAAATATCATCCATAACCCCAATTGTAGTGAAAAAAACGGCTTTTACTGATTCGTGACCATACCCAAAAACAGGACATTGAGATAACTCATAATTCCCAACATATCTTCTTTGGTGTTCTACATCATCAATCTCAGTGAATTGAAGATAGGACAGTTAGCAGTAAAATAGGGCGGATAGAGACCAGTAAGGTAGGGTAATAACCAGTAAGTTAGGACAGTGACCAGTAATATATGGAAGTGAATTGTAAGATAAGGCAGTGATCTGTAAATTAGGGTGGGAAGTGACCAGTACGATAAAGGGGGCAGTGAATAGATGAAGCAAAGGCCCTTTCCAAATGGTCTGAAAGCTGGAACTTTATTGGCTGCTATGAACAAGCTCCGCTCGTCTTATGCAGAGGTTTAGATGAACCTCTTCATCCACATAAATCATCCCATACAGTTCCCTGGTCCAGTAATGTCTGACTGAGAACTTACCATGATCTAAAGAGGGGGCGCAGACTTCACTACAGACACGCGGATGCTTCTCTCTTGCAGACAGAGGCGGGGGGAGGGTGTGATGCAGCAGAGCTGGGAGACATCTTCCTCCTCCTGCAGCCGGCAACCAGGAATGACAGTTTGTAACAGCAATTATCATTCATGTTTCTGAGGGGAAGTGCTGATTGGTTGATCAGATTCTAATCCACCAATCAGCAGCTCTCTGTTCTCTTCAGCCTGGGACTGGAGGAGCACACAACAGCCCGAGCCCTGAGTGCAGCACAACTGATGTGTGCGACTGGGAGGTGGACCAATTATTACCCCCATAGCAAAGTGTTGATGCAAATTACATTTCCCATTAGTGTCCATACTTTTGCTCTTTTTCCCCTGAAATACTTCAACTTTTTTGTTTATAGCAGGGTACATATGGTTAAAGAAAAACATTTTTTTTTATTTCACTATGCCGTAAATAAGCATTATTATTAATCCCACTAGATGGATTTTATCCCGTTCCTGTTATTTTTTACCTTCCTGACAGAGCCTAGTTTTAAAAATCTGTAACATTGGGATGCTTTAATTATCCAAGCCATTAAGAGACTCTTTTTCTAAATTTTCTAAATTTTTATTTCTCTGCTTTTGTATTTAACTTTTTTTGCGATATGTTTCATTTAATTCTGTGTTTGAGATAAAAAGAAAAAAGAAAAGAAAAAAGAAGAATATCCAGGAGGCTCCTGAAAAATGGAGAGATCTATTGCATGAGTAGGCATTCTGGCACTTCCCGTACTACAGTCCTCCATGAACCTGTGTGTGGGATCAGATGCAGCTCTGGCACCCAAATGTACACCGAGGGGGCAGTGCCATGTCATGAAAAGGACGTGTGGCCTATTAGAATTGGGCATGGTCTGCAGAAAGGGGCTGTGCATTGTGCCTGTGTATACTATGAAGGGGACATGGCAGACTCCAAGAAATCAAGCACTGATGGCCTAACCTAAGGAAAGGGCATCAGAATTAAAGTTGCAATAAAACCTTGCTCTGCTATATGGCTGCCCAACTGCGGTGCACAGTACATTACACACCAATCAGCCATAACATTGGAACCACATACTGTAGGTGAACTGAATAACATTATATTGTGTCAATATCAATTGTGGATTATACATATAAGGTGACAAGGGAACATTCAGTTCCTGAAGTTGATGTACTGGAAGCAGGAAAAAGCAGTCAGAGTACACTGTGCATTACAGTTTGCTGTATATGTAATTGAGACCCCAGACCTGACCTCTGAATTAATTCAGACCCAAACCAGGCCAAAAAATGTATTCTAACCTCTGACCAGAACCCTAAATTAATTCAGACCTCGTAGCAAACCCCTAAGTTAAAGGAGCTGTCACTTCTTCACTCCTTGTTCACTGAAAATGTGGCCGCTGGAGTCATCAGCTGATGTTCTCTCAACATCTCTAGAAAACAGCTGATTTTGCTGGGGGACGCCTCGACCATCCACATCCAGCCAGGTATTTCATTTCAGATGAATGGCTGTCCCTGTAATAGAAGGGTGACCTAAGTCTGAATGAGTCAGGGATGCTCATACAAAGCAGCTCTCAGTTTTAGCTCTTAGAGGGGAGTCCCAAGCCCTAATACAATGTCCTGATGCCAGGTTTCCTTGCTACTCCAAAAGAACGGGAATTCCAGGCTCAAATACAACGTTCTGATGTCATTTTTTTTTTTTGCTAGTCAGGAAGAACGAACTACAGTGTGTAACCCCTATCAGTTGTGAGACACTGAGTAAGAGGATGGAATGCTGGCAGGGAGTGGGCCTGTGTTAGGTGCCAAGGTTGGGCCCCAGGTACGGGGCTATGCAGTGAACTGAATCTTGGTGAAGGAAAGCCTAATTATGATTCTGGAGTCTTGGATGAGGGCGACAGGGCAGACACGCATCTCTAGGCATCAGGGGCGGACTGGCCACAGGGCAGACCGGGCATTTGCCCGGTGGGCCGGGCCACCTCAGGGCTCGAGTCGAGGGGGAACGGGTGGGAACGGCGTTCCTGTACTTTTTTCATGGCAGGAACGCCGTTCCCAAAGTTTCAGGGCAAAAGGACCAGGAAGGAAGCGGTGAATGCTTTGTACTCACCGCTACCTGGTCCTCGGCTGTCGGCTCTGCAGGCTGCGCAGTGCGCACAGGAGTGAGTCGCTCTGTGATGTGACGACGTCATGCTGTGCGCAGCCTTCACAGCACAGCCGACAGCAGGAGAAGAGGAGCGTCTGCGTCCAGGAGCAGGAGAGGTAAGTGTTTTTTTTTTCATATATTATGGGCAGTGGGCTGATGAGAGGCACAGAGGGGCTGATGAGAGGCGCAGGGGGGCTGATGAGAGGTGCTGTGGGGCTGATGAGAGGCGCAGGGGGGCTGATGAGAGGCGCTGTGGGGCTGATGAGACGAGGCACTGGGGGGCTGATGAGAGGCACTGGGGGGCTGATGAGAGGCACAGAGGGGCTGATGAGAGGTGCTGTGGGGCTGATGAGAGGCGCTGTGGGGCTGATGAGAGGCGCTGTGGGGCTGATGAGAGGCGCTGTGGGGCTGATGAGACGAGGCACTGGGGGGCTGATGAGAGGCACTGTGGGGCTGATGAGAGGCACAGGGGGGCTGATGAGAGGCACTGGGGGGCTGATGGAGAGGCACTGGTGGCTGCTATGAGGCTATTGGGGGCTGCTATGAGGCATGGGCTATTATCTGAGGTCTGATTGGGGGTCATTTATATTGGGGTCTGATCTGAGGTCTTATTGGGGTCTTATTAACATTGGGGATATTATTGGGGCTGTTAGCTGAGGTCTGATTAACATTGGGGGTCTGATTGGTGGTCTGACCTGAGGTGTAATGAAAAAAAAAAATTTCTTATTGTCCCCCTCTAAAACCTAGGTGTGTCTTATGGGCCGGTGTCTAATAGGGCAAAAAATACAGTATTTGCTTGCTCCAGCCGACCTCCCCTGCCTTTTGCGAACGCCGCGTGCTGTGACATCACGCGGAGGCACTTGGGTGAGTTCCCACACTTTTTTTCCCAGGACTTGACCCCTGGTTAGCCTGATTGTGTTCGGCCGGGCACGGCCGCTATTCCCGGGCACAGCCGCTATTCCATTTCCCGGGCACGGCCGTTATGCCCAATGCAGATGTTGAGGTAGCTCCTCCCTCTCATTGCCCTGCTCAGAGGCCGAGCAGGCAGATGTAAACGAGCGTTAGTCATCTGAGCAGGCTGATGCATACTGCACTAGTACCTGACAGACCGGCGCTCATTTACATTTTATTACCTGTATGCTAGCTCCACATTCTGCAAGCATCCACCTGAGTGTCAGCATTCTCTGCTACCAACAAAGCTTTCAATTTGGAGAGGAAATTGCGTATCACAGCAGACTTCCCAGCCAATAGAGTATTGTCTTTGACAGACCAGGAAAAAGCTGTCAGTGAGGTGGTGTTGTGGTTTGCCTGTGTACGGAATTGGTGGTATTTGCCAGAGTTGCTGGAGAACTGTGAGTGCTATTTCGGGGGCACTGACCTGTACAGGGTGTGGAGGATGGGGAGGTTGAGATCCACTGAGGATATTATAAGACTTTTCTGTAGCTTCCTATATTGTTGCAAGGTCTGTATGTTGGTTGTTGCAAAGCTTGTGTGTTGGCTGAAACCTTCCTATCTTACTGGTGGCTGGCCCTGCCCCTCAATTGTGCTTACGGTTTTGGCTCCCCCCCCCTAGACTGCAAGGGGGTGGGGCCTGTTGGGGGTCATGTGATTGGGCTGCTCAGTCAAAAATGCCCAGGCCTATTTTTTGTCCCAGTCCGGCCCTGTCCGTTAGGTTTCCGCTCAGAGGAATATTTTTGAAGTGGAGACAAAAGTCCTGCATGCACAACTTTTATAGCCGCTTCAAAAATCTTCCTCTGAGCGGAAACCTAACGGAGCCCATTATAGTCTATGGGGTCCTTAGGTTCCGTTCGGCTGAGTTATGGGCCGAATACGTCCTTTCCGTTCTCCTGTTCCTATAACGGAGCAGGAGAACGGAAAGGCTGAACTCAGCCTTAGGCCTATTGCACACGACCGTATGGCTTCTTCAGTATTTTGCGGTCCGCGCAAAACGTACCTGCAAAAAATACGGATGACGTTTTTTGCAGAACGGAACAGCTGGCCCTAATAGAACAGCACTATCCTTGTCCGTTATGCAGACAATAATAGCACATGTTCTATCTTTGAACGGAAATACGGAAACGGAAGGCATACAGAGCACCTTCCTTTTTTTGGCCTGTCTCCAGAAGTGAGCGGAGAGCCGGCCATGTGGGCTTGTTGTGTGAAAACAAATCCAGCAGAGAAGTAATACCGTGCTGCTTGTCTCCGACTGAATAACAGCGCGACTAATCCTTATGAAGATCAGCCATGCATGAGTCTGTGAACATAGCCTCTGTCCTCACACCTTGGTTTTGGAGGAGTTGTTTTTTACTATATACAGCTCACTATATATCACGCACTTGGATATGTCTAACCATTGGCTATCATTGTCACAGTGAGTGCATACTCTCTTGTATGTATAGCAGGCTTTGGTTAAGATGTTAACGCAATGCCCATCGGCCCCCATTGACTGTGCAGCGGAGACAAATATGCCGGGATTCGGCAGGACAAACATTGCTGCATGTACGCAGCGTTTTTTTGTCCCGTGAACACTTGGATGTTTGCTGGGTAGCTGCCAGCTCTCTGCCAAACCTCATTATAGTCAATGGGTACGACAGGCATTGCGTTAACATCCGGCAATGCTGGCCAACACAGTGGCGGGAGGCACGCCATTTGCATGCCAGACTAGGCAAATGGTGTGATTGGCATAGGAATTTTCCTCCTTAGCCAGAATCAATGTTGCTCCTGATAAAATGTGGCATGAAACGTGTTGAGGACACACATAGGAGGGGAACAAGAACAGGGACTTAGAAAAAAGAGGTCTCTGTAGTGTATACATGGGGCTATCTGGTGAATTCCTCTATTATATCACTGTGTAGTCATAGAGGTGTGTGCAGGTCAAAAAATCGATACAGGCCTCTCACCTCTGGCTGATACACCCTGTTGCCTGATTTGATGTTGTACTGAGTGGGCTAAGGCCCCAGCTTTATGATACTACTTACCAATAAGTATATTTTTTGCTTTCTTTTAACGTTCCATTCAGGCCCGGTTTACTATAAGAAAAATATCCCAAGCTCTGAACATCTCACAGAACACTGTTCAATCCATCATCCGAAAATGGAGGGAGTATGGAAGAACTGCAAACCTACCAAGACTTGGCCGTTCACCAAAACTGGCAGCCCTGACAAGGAGAGCATTAATTAGAGAGGCCCATGGTCATTCTGGAGGAGCTGCAGGGTCGGTGGGGGGTGGTGGGAGGGAGGGGTGAAGGTTAAGAGGTTGGCAAACTGTTTGGTTCGTCTGGCCAGGATGTGAGGGGTAGGGTGACTGGGCGGTGGGTTGGTTGGGGTGGGCAGATGGTATCTCGGTGGTCGCTGTGGTGTGCTCTCTCTCTTTCCCCCCTCCTCTACACGCCTTGGCGGTGGGTGTCAGTGGCGACTCTAGGAACAATATATAGGGGGGCACAAAGATACCACAGTCAAAAATGGGGGGGCAAAAACAAAATAAGTATATATAAATAAGATTACAAAATACCAGAGAATTGCGGTATGCAGGGATACATTTATAATAAAACAATTTACTTACAAAAGAAGCTGTTCAGTCGTCTGCTGTGCCGTCCTCTGCTTGCTTCCGCGGATTCTTTCCCCTTCTTTCTGTCTCTCGTCAGTGCGCAGGCGTACTGTTATGGTGGATCTGTGGAAGACACACTGTTATGGGGGCATCTGTGGATGACACAGTGTTATGGGGGATCTGTGGATGACACACTGTTATGGTGGATCTGTGGAAGACACACTGTTATGGGGGCATCTGTGGATGACACTGTTATTATGCCTCTCATCACTCCCATATCAGCCCCCATGCCTCTCATTAGCCCCCATATCAGCCCTTATGCCTCATTAGCCCCCATTATAAGCCCTTATGCCTCATTAGCCCCCATTATTCCTCTTATTAGCCCCCATTGTGCCTCTTATCACCCCCATATCAGCCCCCATGCCTCTCATTAGCCCCCATATCAGCCCTTATGCCTCATTAGCCCCCATTATAAGCCATTATGCCTCATTAGCCCCCATTATTCCTCTTAGCCCCCATTATGCCTCTTATCACCCCCATATCAGCCCCCATGCCTCTCATTAGCCCCCATATCAGCCCTTATGCCTCATTAGCCCACATTATGCCTATTATTAGCCCCCATATCCCTCATTAGCCCCATATGCCTCATTAGCTCCCTTATGCCTCATTAGCCCCCATTATAAGCCATTATGCCTCATTAGCCCACATTATGCCTCTTATTAGCCCCCATATGCCTAATTAGCTCCCATATGCCTCATTAGCCCCCATTATGTCTCTAATTAGCCCCCATTATGCCTCTCATTAGCCCCTATTATGCCTCTTATTAGCGCCCATATGCCTCATTAGCCCCCATATGACTCATTAGCCCCCATATGCCTCATTAGCTCCCATATGCCTCATTAGCCCCCATATGACTCATTAGTCCCCATATGCCTCTAATAGTCTAATTAGCCCCCATTGTGTCTCTAATTAATCCGCATGATGCCTCTCATTAGCCCCATTATGCATCATTAGCCCCCATATGCCTCATTAGCCCCATATGCCTCATTTGCCCCATATGTGTCTAATTAGCCCCATTATGCCTCTCATAATTAGCCCCTATTATGCCCCCAGCAGCCACATTTTTTATAAAATAAAAAAACACTTACCTCTCCTGCTCCTGGACGCCGCCTGCAATTTTCTCTCTCCTCAGTCGACTGTGCTCTGAACTGGCACGCACAGCGTGAGTTCACAGAGCGCCCTCACGCTGTGCGCAGCCCTGCACAGCCGACAGCCGAGGACCAGGAAGTGGTAAGTACAGAGCGTTTACCGCTTCCTGGTCCTTCGGTACTAATGAGCGCTTCCATAATGGAAGCGCTCATTAGTATTCACCGGCCTGCTTTGGGGGGAATCAGCGGGGGGGGGGGGGGGCCCCGGGGGGGGGCAAAGAATAACATAGGGGGGGCAATTGCCCCCCCCTCGCCCCCCTGTAGCGATGCTGTAGTGATGCTGTACTAAGGTGCTTGATAATAAATGAATAGAATCTTAACATGGAACATACGTGGAATGGCCGAGAGAGCTAAGCGGGTGGTCATGTTTGACGTAGTCGCGAGGCACCTTCCCGCAATGGTGTGTCTTTTAGAAAGACATCTTACAGAAGAGAATATTAACTATGTGAAAAGGAAATGGGCAAAATATGACTACCATGCTTGCTGCTCGGCATATTCCCGGGGAGTTAGTGTCTATGTCCATAGAAATATGGATTATACTCCAATCGCCCATAGAATCGACAAAGAGGGAAGATTTGTCTTTTTGCATTGTTATGTTCCTCCCCCCTTTTCCATGTGTGTCATGTCATTTTTGGCGGATTTCATTAGTTAATTAGAGCATTAGAGCACGATGCCCAGTTTTGGTAATCAGTGATTTTAATGATGTCATGGATTTAGAGGAGGACAGATACTCTAAGGATCACCCTAATAAAGTAGATAAGGGGAAACTAACACCGTTAAGTAAGGTCTCCCGAGAAATGGCATTGACAGACATTTGGCGATACCTATACGGGAACAAAAAAGCATTTTCTTGTTTTAGCCGGGCAAATACTGTTATGTCCAGAATAGATTTATCCTTGGCTAACTTTGATCTCCTAGATTGTGTAACAAAAATAAAATATGAAATCCATGCGATATCTGACCACTCTCCAATAGTGGTTACGATAGAAATGGGGAATATTAATAAGAAAACAAGGAGTTTTAGATTAAATCCCTATTGGATTAAGCTGGTTACGACCAGGGAAATATAACAAGAGAGATCCAAGAATTTTGGCTATTGAACGCTCCTTCAGAACCTATTCATATAGTATGGGACTCTCTCAAAGCGTTCCTGCGTGGGGTGTACATAGCCAAGATTAATTGGAAAAAGAAAGAATTTGCCGTAAAAGAATCAGCTCTTAAGAAAAGGGTCCAGAGCCTACAGGGAGACTTACTTCAAAATATAGGAGTTACTGTACAATCACAGTTTGAAGAGGCAACATTGGAGTATAAAAACTTTTTACTTGAAAAAGCACAACATAGGGTCTTCTTCACAGGAGCTAAATATTTCTCGCAGGCAGGGAAACCAGGAAATCTTTTGTCATCTTTGATCCAAAATCAAAAAAATATTAATAGAATAAAAAATATTAAACTGGCAAATGGAAAGATTATCACCCAAGAGACTAGTGCAATCTAGTATCCGTAGAGCAATAAAAATGGTTTTGCTTCCCCAGATTTTGTATATTCTGGCGGCTTGTCCAGTCTGGATAGAGGATCGTTTCTTTAATCATTTGGAACGATTGTTGAATGACTTAATCTGGGGAAGAAAAAGGGTAAAACTCAAACAAAATTATCTCTGGTTAACGGAAGAGGATGGAAGATTATCGGTTCCTTTTTTTCAGGGATATTACTTAGCCTCCCAAGTGCATTGGATAAAATCAGGGGGAAACAATATAATAGACTACTTGGAACGGGGCTTTAGTGGCCCTAAATATGGTATATTCAGTATACTCGAGACGGGATTCATCAAAAACAAGGGGAAAAAATGCCCAATATGCCAAATGGTGGACCTTTCTTGGGGTAAGATAAAAAAAATATTAGGAATCTCGAACACCCCATACCGCTCACCGTTGTGGTGTAATAGTAACATTGTAGAGTTTCAACTAATCACAGATTTTAAACACTAGGTAAACAACGGTATAATATATGTATCACAGTTAGTAAAGAATGGGATAATAAGAGCACTTACAGAACTATGTCCTGGTGAAAATATAGACTTAATGAGTCAATACCGCTATTATCAATTAAAACACTCATTTGATGCTACACAAAATAGGGAATATTTTACCACAATAAAACACGAGTTTATAGATTTCTGTCACCAACACACGACAACACGGGTGACCATCTCTCAAGTTTATAGGATAATAGGGAAGGGAATGGGAAAAAATGGGTAAAGGATATTGGACTAAACACAATTGAATGGGGGAATATATATAAAAAAGACGATTTCTAGTAATTTTAGGATTATTTGTTTCAATATTATTCATAGAATACATTTGATCCCAATATTGCTAAGTAAGATTTTTAAGGAACGAGAACCAAAATGCTGGAGATGCAGTGAAGAGTCTGCCAATTATATTCACATGTAATTCAAAGTACTTTAGTACATGTACTAAAGGTAACATGCCTTCCTCTCCTCCTCCTCCCTCCTCCCCCCCGGGAGTGGGGGGGTTACTACTCCAATGTACTACATGAACGCCCATGACACAGGTGAAAATCAACATTATTGATCACTATGCATATATATATTAGTCTATGTGCCATTTAGGAACAGGCACCCCTGAGGAAGCCAGCAGAGCCTGGCAATACGCGTTGGGCTTTTTTCCTGACCACCACGCATACCCCCACTATGCTACCTCAATGATAAGTATTTCAATCCTCCATTTTTGTTGATGGATCTCATGCACTTTAAATTGTAATACATTTATCCATGTGGGGGCATGTTCATGGCTTTGTGGTGAGCCAGGGTGGCATGTGTACATGTTTGGTTCACATGGCCCTGATTTATTGTATACAATGATTTTAACCTATTTTTTGTTGTGTCTGTTGCTTTGAATAAATTTGATATATTTTTAGATGTGCGGCTCTTATCTCGGTATTCTTTTTTCTCTTTCTTTGAATTATATTCACATGATATGGACCTGTTCAAGTATGCAATCGTATTGGCGAGAGGTTTTTGGAGCTCTAAGTGCAGAGTCTTTAATATCCCTTCCATATAAACCGGAAGTGTCTCTCCTTGGTTTTTTCCATCACCAATTAGGGATAGAGAGAAGAAAAGAGTTTGGACAAGAGGCCTTATGGCGGCAAAAGTGATTATAGCAAGAGAATGAGGATCAAAAAGAGTACCGAATATTAGGCAATGGAAAAATCTTCTTGCATTGATTGAGAGGTATGAGAAATATGTGGTACGTCCTGAATGAGTATTATCTTTGTCCTGGGATGGGGCGGAGTGGTGGGGGGAGAGTGGGACCGGAACGGCTATCAGCAAAGTTTACCGAGATGACCATCAGGGAGGGGGGGGGGGAGATGGGTGATAAGGATGGATAGACAGAAGACGATCTGAGACAAAAGTACTATGGGAGCGATTGGGGAGTTGTGAAACCCCCCTAAAACAGTGTAGATTCTGCACTAGATTTGTATGTTTCCGTCTGTTCAATGTGTTATAATTCTTTACATCTGTAATGTTGGCAGATCGCGCATTGGTGTACTCGGACTCAGCACTGTTAAATTTTATTCCAATTTTGTATTGTAAGAAAAAACTTAATAAAATTACATTTGAAAACCATGTATCATTTTCTTTTCACTTCACACGTAGTTGTTACTTTTGTTGGTTTATCACATAAAATCCCAATATAATAAATGTAAGTTTGTGGGTGCAATGTGGAAAAAATGTGGAAAAGTTCAAGGGGTATGAATACTTTTTCAAGGCACTGTGTAATGGGTTGAGGCACATACGTACATTATAAATATAGTGGAATCTCTCCATTGAGCCCATATTTGTGTTGGTAGTGCCCATTGCTGGTCTGTGCCTTGTTCCTCCCTCTAATGTGCTTCTCCTTTTTCCTGGTTGATTCTTAACTGGAATACAACAAATGTCAACAGTGCCTATATAGCAGTTTCTGGCTATGCGATCCAGAGTTCATCCAGTGACCATTGATTGGCTGCAGAGGTGCCAGAAGCAGGACTGTATCATCATTGGTGCAGGTGGAGCACTTGCTCCAGGCCTCAGTCACCGGGTCAATTCACCCCATTCCTGGGGCCCTTGCACTCAATTGTGTCTGCATCCATAGGATGCAGTTACAATTGTGCACCTGGGATTACCGGTGGGACAAGGGTACCATTGGTTGCCTGCCCCACCATTCTGGCACTTTTCTGTGACCTTGGCGGTGTGATGACATTATCGCGCCCCTGCAATGTTACACAAGAGCAGACCCGGCTAGAAGAAGCCAGGCTTGCATTGCTGCCTAATGAGACTGGGGACGGATAAGTATAATACAGTGTGTATGTACTGTATTCAGGGGGCACAGAGAAGAGATACTACACACAGGGGTCACAGACAAGAGGCACTAAATATAAAGAGGGCACAGACAAGAGGCACTAATGCAGCAGGCACCAGATTAGCTGATGCAGAGGATGGAAGTGGTAGTGGCCCTGATGAGATGTTCTGTCACAGTGTACTCCCTTAGGCCATCACTCCTTGGGGTTCGGTGCAGTGAAAGGACGAGGCAGATGTATAAGAACAACAAATGTTTTTCTTTACTGAGTGCAAGTTTCGAATTGGCAGGAGTTTGTTTCCAATAACCAGGTCATGTCTTAGTACTGCCTAATTTTTCTTCAGCATCCCCTCAATTCTTTTGTGTTCTGAGCTATATTGCGTAAAAAAAAATGCAAGCCCAAAAACTTGCTCCAGACATTTGGAGTGTCTGAAGCACTGGAGATGCTGAATGCAGTGATTACCTGTGGATTTACTTGCAGAATATCTAGAGCTCCTTTCCTTCACTGGATTTCTTTCTTGGAAATCAAAGGTAACACAGATAATTTTTAAGCAACTTTTCTACAGGTTATACCTCTAGCTATACAGCCAAGTGTCCAACTTGCTTTCCCTACTGCCCCATTTTGTTTTAAAAATAGTTTTTATTGGTTTTAAACAACGATAAGGTACACAAGTTGTTTGCCCAACCAGGTACTGCCCCATTTTGAAGCTGTCTGATATCAGGATGCCTAAATCCTTCTCTTCTGAAGTTGTTGCTAACACAGTGCTGTCAATACGATACTCAGACTGAGGGTTCCTTCTCCCCAAGTGCATTATTTTACATTTGGAAACACTGAACTACCATTGTTTGGACCATTTATCCAGAAAAGCTAAATCTTTTTCCATGTTTATAAACCCATTCAGAAATGTCAACCCTGTTATACACTTTTGTGTCATTGGCCAACAGGCAAACCTTACATACCAATCCTTCTCGTAAGTCACCTACAAAAATATTAAAAACAATAGGACCCAGGACAGATACTTGAGGTATACCACAGAATGCACCCCATTAACAACAACACTCTGATATATATCCAAAAGCCACTGAACTATCCAGGGATTAAGTCCAATCATCAATAATTTATCTATCAGCTCATTATGCAATGTACAAAATTTCAAATACCCTATCTGGGGTATTGCACTAAATGTAAAGGGGGCACAGACAGGAGGCACTATATATAAAGTGGCACAGACAAGAGGTATTATATATAAAAGGGCACAGACAAGAGGCACTAACTATAAAGGGCTGAACGGAGAAGATACACTAAATATAAAGGAGGGCACAGACAAGAGGCACTGTATATAAAGAGGGCACAAACAAGAGGCACTTTATATAAATGGGGGCACCGACAAGAGGCACTATATATAAGATAAGACATTCTTCAGATACATAAATGAAAAAAGGAAACTAAAACAAGGAATTACCAAATTAAAAACAGAAGAAGGAAGGTATATGGAAGAAAATAAAGAACTAGTTGACTGCCTCAATAAATACTGTTCAGTTTTTACAAAGGAAAATGAAGGAAAAGGACCTCAGTTAGGAAGGAAGACTAATGAATCTTTTGATGCATATGTCTTTACAGAGGAAGAGGTTCTAAGTCAGCTGTCTAAAATTAATACAAATAAGTCACAGGGGCCTGATGGGATACACCCAAAGCTATTAAAAGAGCTTAGCAGTGAACTAGCAAAACCATTAACAGATTTATTTAACCAATCACTGGCAACAGAAGTCGTCCCAAAAGATTGGAAATTAGCAAATGTTGTGCCCATTCACAAGAAAGGTAGTAGGGAGGAATCGGGCAACTATAGGCCAGTAAGCCTGACATCAATAGTGGGGAAATTAATGGAAACCATACTTAAGGAGAGGATTGTGGAACATCTAAAATCCCATGGATTGAAAGATGAAAAACAGCATGGGTTTACTTCAGGGAGATCATGTCAAACTAATCTTATTGATTTTTTTGATTGGGTGGCTAAAATAATAGATGGCGGAGGTGCAGTAGACATCGCTTATCTAGACTTTAGTAAGGCTTTTCGATACTGTCCCACATAGAAGGCTTATCAATAAATTAGAGTCTTTGGGCTTGGACTCCCATATTGTTGAATGGATTAGGCAGTGGCTGAGGGACAAACAACAGAGGGTATGTTGATAAGTGCACGATAATGTACCTGGGGCATAAAAACCCAGGAGCAGAATATAAAATTAGTGATACAGTCCTAACCTCAGTATCTGACGAAAGGGATGCAGGGGTCATTATTTCAGAAGACTTAAAGGTAGGCAGACAATATCATAGAGCAGCAGGAAATGCTAGCAGAATGCTTGGGTGTATAGGGAGAGGCATTACCAGTAGAAAGAAGGAGGTGCTCATGCCGCTCTACAGAGCACTACTGAGACCTCATTTGGAGTATTGTAAGCAGTACTGGAGACCATATCTCGAGAAGGATATTGATACTTTGGAGAGAGTTCAGAGAAGAGCTACTAAACTAGTACATGGATTGCAGGATAAAACTTACAAGGAAAGATTAAAGGACCTTAACATGTATAGCTTGGAAGAAAGACGAGACAGAGGGGATATGATGGAAACTTTTAAATACATAAAGGGAATCAACAAGGTAAAAGAGTAGAGAATATTTAATAGAAGAAAAAGAGGGCATAGTTTTAAATTAGAGGGACAAAGGTTTAAAAGTAATATCAGGAAGTATTACTTTACTGAGAGAGTAGTGGATGCATGGAATAGCCTTCCTGCAGAAGTGGTAGCTGCAAATACAGTGAAGGAGTTTAAGCATGAATGGGATAGGCATAAGGCCATCCTTCATATAAGATAGGGCCAGGGGCTATCCATAGTATTCAGTATATTGGGCAGACTAGATGGGCCAAAAGGTTCTTATCTGCCGACACATTCTATGTTTCTATATAAAGAGAAATAGACAAGAGGCACTATATATATATAAAGGGGCACAGACAAGAAGCACCATATATAAAGGCACAGACAAGAGGCCCTTAATATAAAGAGGGCAAAAACAAGAGGCACCATGTATAAAGAGGAACAGACAAGAGGCATTGTATATAAAGGAGGCACAGACAAGAAGCACTGTATATAAAGGGGACACTGACAAGAGACCATATATACAGGGGGAAAATACAAGAGGCACTATACTGTATATAAATGAGGCATAGACAAGAGGCACTATATATAAATAGGGGCACCGACAAGAGGCACTATATATAAATGGGGGCACCGACAAGAGACACTATATATAAAAGGGCACAGACAAGAGACACTATATATAAAAGGGCACAGACAAGAGACACTATATATAAAGGGGCACAGACAAGAGACACTATATATAAAAGGGCACAGACAAGAGACACTATATATAAAGGGGCACAGACAAGAGACACTATATATAAAAGGGCACAGACAAGAGACACTATATATAAAGGGGCACAGACGAGAGGCACTATATATAAAGGAGACACTGACAAGAGGCCCTATATACAGCGGAAAAGACAAGAGGCGCTATACTGTATATAAATGAGGCATAGACAAAAGGCACTATATATAAATGGGGCACAGGCAAGAGACACTATATATGAGTTTCACAGAGTGTGTGGCAATTTTTTTTCCAGGCGACATAGTACATGGTTGTATTCATGGTTGTATATGTGGTAGCATATATGTTGTGTTGGTTAAGCAAGAAGCTGAAGACATCTTCTCAGCAAAATCTGCAAATCATCATAGAGGTCTGAACTGGATGGTGAATAACTCTTGGAGAGACATCACCTGTAAGCAGGGCCGGCACTACCATAAGGCAGACCAAGCGGCTGCCTTAGGGCGCATCCTGGGAGGGAGGAAAAATTAACCTTTTTTTTTATTTTTTAAAATCACTTACTTGTGCGTTGCTTGCGCCGTGCGGCCCCGGCCCTCACTCACAGAGCGGTGCGGTCACGGGGTCACGGGGTCAGGCCAGGGGGGTGTGACTGGCAAGTGGCGCAGCGGCGGCGGGCAGCAGCAGGGACTGTAGCTGACTGTGTCTGTGAGTCTGACTCGCACACAGCCAGATTGCCGTAGCAGCCGGACAGGTGGGTAGGTGATGAGCGCACTAGTGCCAGAGTGCACAGCATAAATGTGTTTTAAAAAAATGATTACACAAACAACAATCATAAATGGACGGCTGATGTGACATAGGTGATTTGACATGGAGAGGGAGAAATGTGACATTAAGGGGGTGAAATGTTACATGGGGGGAGAAATGTGACATGGAGGGCTAATGGCTGACATGGGGGCATGATGGCTTACATGGGGGGCTGATGGCTGACATGGGGGGCTAATGGCTGACATGGGGGGCTAATGGCTGACATGGGGGCATGATGGCTGACATGGGGGGCTGATGGATGGTGGCTGATGTCTGATCTGAGGCATTGGGGGTCTGATTGCTGGTTTGACCTGAGGTGTAATGGAAAATATTTTTTTCTTATTATCCTCTTCTAAATGTAGCTTCGCTTGTGTTGGCAAAAATCATTGCATCGGCCCTGCCTGTAAGTCACTAAATGGAAATGTTTTTTCTGCCACTGATGTGTATATGTACTGTGCTTCATTCTGGGGTTGTATTTGTGTAACATGCTTAGTTCTAGTGCTGTATTTATGTACTGAGGTTAACTATTGCACTGTATTTATGGTATGAGCTTGGTTCTGGTGCGGCATTAGACTTATAAGTTTGCTTCTGGAACTGTATTTATGGTATGAGCTTGGTTCTGGTACAGTATTTGAGTTATGGGCTTGGTTTTGGTGTTGTGTTTATGTACTGAGCCTGGATCTGGTGCTGTATTTATGTGCAATGCTTATTTCTAGTGTTGCATTTATATACTGTTCTTGGTTCTGGCACTGAATTTGTTTGTTAATCTTGGATCTGATGCTATGCCCAGTAAAAAAAAGCAGCATTCTGAACAGTTCTTATTGTAGTCAATTGAGTCTCTTTAGCTCAGTTTGTTTTAGTTATGTACTGAATCAGGGATGTCTGATATTTTAATTGTTCTTTCATAGTTTCATTGGATTGTAAGATTGGCTGAGTGATGGATATTGTTTGGTGACATGTGGAGTTCATCCAGGACTGTGGATTTTTAATGTGATTATTATCATTTTTTTTATTGATCATGTTCTAATAAAGATGTACTATTTATGCATACTGTGTGACATTGTGTTTGTTGGTGTTAGTATGCTGTTACACAGTTAATATTTACATTAATGTAGATGGGAATTTATATTGTTTATTCTTTGAACCATTTCTTATGGATATTTCTATGGTTAGTTATATGCTGCCATCTAGTGGCCTTTTTTTTTGGTAATACACTTGTTTTTTCTATGTTCCCTTCCCTGAGATCTATGACTCATTTCCTTTGTTTGCAATGCTCCACCCTTTTTCTGGAGTACAGCACTTCCTGTATCATTGATGCAGCTAACAGGCCACATGTAACAGGGACACATGTATTCTTCATGGTACGCTAAAGAAAGTATCATCTTTTGACCGCATAATACTGAGATCCATTCATTCTGCTGTATCCTGTTGTCTGATGTACAGAATAAAGCAACTTTGTGGATGAACACGGTATTGGTGAGTTCAGCTATCTGATGAGGATTGTCCGCAGTGATTATATCTGCTTATACAGGCCAGGCATAGAGGTCTTACAAGGGATAAATCTCTATCACAACAATCAGAGTCAGAATAGTTAGCAATTGTGAGTCCACACAGAACAGATGGAGTAATTATTATAGCTGTTATATTGTTCTGTTCCTATAACAGAGCAGAAAAATGAAGAGTGTTAAAGGGGTTGTCTCACTTCAGCAAGTGACACTTATCATGCAGAGAAAGTTAATACAAGGCACTTACTAATGTATTGTTATTATCCATATTGCTTCCTTTGCTGGCTGGATTAAATTTGTCTATCACATTATACACTGCTTGTTTCCATGGTTACGACCAGTGGTGGCCGTGCTTGCACACTATAGGAAACATTTCCGGCCTCTCTGGTGGCCAGGGAGGGATCACATAGGCTGGTGAGGGATCACATAGGCTGGTGCTTTTTTTCGATAGTGTGCAAGCACGGCCACTGCTGATGGACTGCAGGGTGGTCGTAACCATAGAGACGAGCAGTGTATAATGTGATGGAAAAATGAATCCAGCCAGAAAAGGATAATAACAATTCATTAGTAAGTGGCTTGTATTATCTTTCTCTACATAATAAGTGCTATTTTCTGAAGTGACACAACCCTTTTAACAGTCTTGTGAATCAAGACTAACATTAAAACCTGTAATTAAGTTATGCATGTAGTGAGTGTTTGTGAGTAGGTACAGTATGTGTGTAAATGTTTATTATATCTATATTACAAACTTGCCATCTCACTTGGAACATCCTGGAGGTTACCGAAAAAAGGAGAGACTCCCCAAACTCCCACTGGAGTTGGCTAATCCTCCATACAGCACGAGGACATGTCATCAGAGGGATTGGGGGAGGGGGGAGATATACAAAAGGGTGTGAGGTTTTATGAAAAGGGCCATGTCCACACCTGGAAAAAAAAAAATTGCGGCATGCAAAGCATGCCACTCTCACCTGACAAGAGGACAAAAAGGCTGTGGGCGCGGTACTGACATCCACGGGTACTCAGAAAATGTTCAACTGCTCTGATACCCAGGGAATGTGGAATACTAGAGTACAATGCTTCAACGTCGATGCTAGCTGGCATGCTGTCATCCCTTCCAATTGTTTTAGCAAGTGCGTGGTGTCTCGGGTATATGGAGGGGAGTGCCGTAACAAAAGGGGCCAGAACCCGATCAACATAAATCCCAACATTCTGGCAGAGATTCCCTACTCCAGATACAATGGGACGCCCTTTAAGAGGGTGCGTCCCCTTGTGTAGCTTGGGAAGACAGTAGAACGTTGCCGTACGGGGATGGGTAGGTAGCAGAAACTTATATTCATCGTCTGTAATAATCCGTGACAACCTAGCTTCATCCAGAATGATCTTCAATTGCATTCTGTACTCCTCAGAGGGGTCACGTGCCAAAACTTCGTATGTGGAAGAGTCCCTCAACACAGACTCACACATAACTCTATATTGACCATGGTCCATAACCACCGTATTCCCTCCTTTATCTGAGGGTTTAATAACTATCGAATGATCACTTTCTAAGTCAGAAATAACAGTGGCATGGGCCCGGTCAAGGTTAGAACAATGAGAAGGATGTAGATCCTCAATCTGTTGCGAAACGTGCTGAGGAAAACATCCACACACGACATTTCGCCAGAACTAGGTGGCATTTTATTGCTTTGCTTTAAGTTAGTAAACGGACCCAAACCCTCTTGCTGCTCAAATTCCCTATCGAGACCGTACAGTAAACGTACGTCCGAGAGGATGTCTAAAGGAATGCCTAGCTCGCGGCACAGTTTTTTCTCTTTCAGTTTATAAAATTTGTGCCAGCGGAGCTTGCGAACAAAGAGATTAAAGTCCTTGATAATGTCAAACTGATTGAAATTGGGGGTCGGTACAAAAGAGAGGCCAAGTTGAAGAACCTCGGTCTCAACCGTACTAAGAGAGCGGGGACGCTCCTTGCGGGGCAAGTACCTCGTATAGGCAGGTAGGGTAATTTAGTCCCTGCCCCTTCACCAGGGTGTACTAGGGATTTCTTGTTCCCGTCTCCTGCCTTTGCTGAGGTTTTTACGCTGGCATCATCTCCGTATGGTAACACATCAACCTAATCTATTGTATGGGAGGCTGCATCCATCCAAGTGACACCATCCACGCCTACAGCATCTGATGGGTGAGAACGTTCCTTTTGTCAGCTTCCTACCTGTGTTACCATTCAGTGTTTGTGTGTCCATGCCCATTTGGGCTGTCTTCATGTTAGTTTGTCTGCCAGTGGTTTACGTCAGTGCTACACATTTTTTAGATTTAGTAATAAATGTTAAGTTTTACCCCTTTGTCCCCTAGGGGATCAGTATATTTTGTCACTTATTATTGGGAGTAATCTGTCAAGTCCATTTACTTGGCGTTAGAGATCTTCAGTTGCATTGGAGCAACAAGGGACAGAGTCCCCTTAAGTAGAGGGTGTTAGTGGAACCCAGGTGTAGGAATGCCAGAGTGGTTTAAGGGCAGTCTATAATGTCCCTTTAGATGTGGCTGCGCACGTATCACGGTGCTCCTACCTGGATACGCTGGAACCCCAGGCTTTGTTGTGCGCTGCAGAGCAAGGGATAGTTGATGAAGGGGATGATTAAATAAATTGAGTCCAGACTGGTGTTGAAGTTGATAAAAGCTTTACTTGAATAAACTTTAATCAGGAAACAATCTTCCAACTTTATCTTGGTTACCAGCAGGCTTTGGCATTAAAACTGGCAGGCAACACATTCTGTTCTGCTACATATGTTGCTCTTTGGCTCTGCTATACTGACAGAATGAAATAGAAACTTTTCCTTTTTGTTGAACTTTACCCTCTGTAGTCTGGTCTATCTTTATCCAGGGAACTGTACTCCTGGCTTGTGAGACCTGCGGCTTTGGCCTTAATGCCCAGCAGAGCTTAGGGGTGCTCTGCTGACTTGCACACGGCCTTTCCCTTAAAAGGGGTAAGGTAGACTCTCCCCTAGCAGGGGGTAAGCTAGACTAGACTAAAACTCCTCCCTTGAGGGAGAAAGCTAGAATGGAAAAGAAGGTTCAACTCTAGGCTAGGTAGCTCTGCCACTATTGCCGCCATCTGCTGGTGAACCAGGTACATTACATGTTAACAGTCACAAAATCAGAAATACAAATACACAATGTGCAGGACCTGGCAATAAATACACATGATGACATAGAATCAACCATAAAAGATAGTGGAGAGGCATAGAGGTGGTAATGCCACTCTAGGGCGTTACACACTGAGCACTGTAAACGCTGCAGTGTCACTGCTTTTCTCAAGCCTGGCATAGATGTGTCTGACTGACTCCCTGGTGAAATAGATATCATTTGAGGCTTTGGCGGAATGGGCACTGGTAGAGCAGCAATTTGCTATGTGAGCTTCTGTGCTCACTCCGCTCTGCTACTAGCCTGCATACCAAATCAGTACAGCGATGATCTGGCCTGTACATTGCCCAGTGCGGCTCCAGAGGAATCCGTACTCCGCACTACTTCAGGTGCCTATTTTAGTAGAAAAAGTAAAAACAAAATTATAAAATCATTTCCATCAGATTTAGAATAGATTTTAGTAAAGTGTATTTTAAGGTTTAGGTTACATCATTGCTTCAGTTCATTGAGGTTTCCAGACATTTGTTTATGCACAGCTCTCTGAAGGTACTGCCATAGCATTTCTGTTGGGTTGAGTTCTGGACTGGACCATTACAACACATTAAGGCTACATGCACACGACCATTTTTAGCACCAGTGAAAGTCTATGGGGCTATTCACATGGCCGTTCTTTTAACGGCCAGTGAATAGCGTCCATCCAAAAATAGGACATGTCCTATTTTTGGCTGTTTTCACGGATGGACGGACCCCATTAAAATCAATAGGACCGTTTTTAACGGCCAATTGACAGGAGTGCACCCGTCTAACGGCCGTTAAAAACGGGTACACAGGCCATTTAGGGGTTAAAAGAAAAAACCTCACCTCATCCACTTGCTCGCGGAGCGGCAGTCTCTTCTCTCTTTATTGAGCAGGACCTGCCGAAGGACCTGCGATCTGCGTGGTGACGCGTGGGAGCGCGCAGTGATGTCATCACGCACCTTCGGCACGTCCCGTTCTGTGAAGAGAGAAGAGACTGCTGAGTGCGAGCAAGTGGATAAGGTGAGTTTTTTTTTTTTTGGGCTGTGGGACTCTATAGGGGCATTATATAAACAATGGGGGACATTATTTAAGATGGGGCCCTACAGTGGGGGCATTATTAAAAAGCTAGGGGTGGTTAAAAAGATTATATACACCGTGGGGGACATTTATTTAGCTGGGGGCCTACATGGGGGCATTATGAAAGCTGGGGACACTATGAAAAAATTATATATACTGTGGGGGACATTTATTTAGCTGGGGGCCTACATGGGGGACATTATTTTAGCTGGGGGCCTACCATCCTGTGGGAGTTCTCAGAAGGGTGGGTCTAGAAATAACTGCCATTCATCCATTTTTCATGTCCGTCTGTTCATGTGCAAAACGGACATTAAAAACGGACACACGGACAAAAAATGGATGCACACACTGATGCAAACTGACAATGTGTCTGTTTTTAACTGGGTTTTTTTTTCACTGTCGTGTGCATGAGGCCTAATCCTTTTATATTTCAGCCATTCTGTTGTTAATTTGCTGGAGTGCTTAGGATCATTGTCCTGTTGCATGACCCAGTTTCGGCCAAGCTTTAGCTGTCGGATAGATGGCCTCATATTTGACTGTAGAATACTTTGGAATACAGATGATTCAAGGACTGCAAGATGCCCAGGCCCTGTGACTGTAAAACAAGCCCAAATCATCACTCCTCCGCCACCGTGCTTGACAGCTGGTATTAGCTATTTGTATTGATATGTTGTCTGTGGTTTTCACCAAAGTGGCGCTGTAAATTATGGCGACTTCGGTCTCGTCTGTTCAAGAACATTATTCCAGAAGTCTTGTGGTTTGTTCAGGTGTAACTCTGCAAACATAAGCCGTGCTGCCTTGCTCTTTTTAGAAAGAAAGGTCTTTCTCCTTAGCAACCCTTCCAAACAGGCCAGACATATTCAGTCTTTTTCTAATTGTATAATCATAAACGTGAACAGTCTGAAGGCTGTACAGTCTTAGATGTAACTCTTATGGGGTCAAGTAGAACACCTTTCATTTTCCAAAGGAGCTATCAAAAATGAAAAGTGGAATCTGGTTGGTTGATATGGGCAACTAAGCCAGGTCTACTTTACACCAGTTTGATAAATCACCCCTATTAGTTTTTTTGCAATCTCTTTGAGCATTGCAAGGTCTGGCTTTGGAGTGAATTTGCTAGGACGTCCACTCCACGGAAGATTGTCAACTGTCTAGGATGTTTTCCACGTGTGAATAATCTTTCTTACTATAGATGGATTCGAATTGTTTGGAAATGGCCTTATAACCCTTCCCAAATTGATTGGCAGCAACAATTGCTTCTCTGAGATCATTGCCGATGTCATTCCTCCTTGACTTAGTGTTAATACACACCTGAACGCTCCAGACCAGCAAACTGCCAAAACGAAAGACTACCTCTTGAAGCTCATCAAGAGAATGCCAAGAGTGTGCAAAGCACTAATCAAAGCAAAAGGTGGCTACTTTGAAGAACCTAGAATATGACATATTTTCAGTTGTTTCACACTTGTTTGTTATGTATATAATTCCACATGTGTTAATTCATAGTTTTGATGCCTTCATAGTCATGAAAATAAAGAAAACTCTTTGAATGGGGTGTGTCCAAACTTTTGGTCTGTACTGTACATGTAAGCATAGTTAGTAAAATCACAATGATCCCATATGTGTCAATAACAGGACAATAAAGGAATATAACAGAATATCAGGAAAAAGAGAATGACCGTAAACAATATTAGAGCAGTGTAGTGTAACTGCTGGTATACATTCAGTGCCACAATACATATAGTACATAAGGCCGAAAAAAGACATTTGTCCATCCAGTTCGGCCTGTCATCCTGCAAGTTGATCCAGAGGAAGGCAAAAAATAAACTGTGAGGTAGAAGCCAATTTTCCCCACTTTAGGGGAATAAAAAATTCCTTCCCGACTCCAATCAGGCAATCAGAATAACTACCTGGACCAACGACCCCTCTCTAGTAGCCATAGCCTGTAATATTATTACGCTCCAGAAATACATCCAGGCCCCTCTTGAACTCTTTTAGTGAACTCACTATCACCACCTCCTCAGGCAGAGAGTTCCCTAGTCTCATTGCTCTAACCGTAAAGAATCCTCTTCTATGTTTGTGTACAAACCTTCTTTCCTCCAGACGCAGAGGATGTCCCCTTGTCACAGTCACAGTCCTGGGGATAAATAGATGATGGGGGAGATCTCTGTACTGACCCCGATATATTTATATATATTAATTAGATCTCCCCTCAGTCGTCTTTTTTCTAAAGTGAATAACCCTAATTTTGATAATCTTTCAGGGTACTGTAGTCTACCCATTCCAGTTATTACTTTAGTTCCCTTCCTCTGGACCCTCTCCAGCTCTGCTATGTCTGCCTTGTTCACAGGAGCCCAGAACTGTACACAGTACTCCATGTGTGGTCTGACTAGCGATTTGTAAAGTGGTAGGAATATGTTCTCATCACGGGCATCTATGCCCCTTTTGATGCAACCCATTATCTTATTGGCCTTGGCAGCAGCTGCCTGACACTGTTTTTTGCAGCTTTGTTTGCTGTTTATTAAAATTCCTAGATCCTTTTCCATGTCAGTGTTACCAAGTGTTTTACCATTTAGTATGTACGGGTGACTTGCATTAGTCCTTCCCATGGCATAACTTTACATTTGTCAGTGTTAAACCTCATCTGCCACTTATCTGCCCAAGCCTCCAATATATCTAGATCCCTCTGTAGTAGTATACTGTCCTCTTCAGTGTTAATTACTTTGCACAGTTTAGTGTCATCTGCGAAAATTGATATTTTACTATGCAAGCCTTCTACAAGATCATTAATAAATATATTGAAGAGAATAGGCCCAATACTGACCCCTGAGGTACCCTACTAGTGACAGTGACCCAATCTGAGTGTGTACCATTAATAACCACCCTCTGTTTTCTATCACTGAGACAGTTACTTACCCACATACAGACATTTTCTCCCAGTCCGAGCATTCTCATTTTATATACTAACCTTTTATGTGGTACAGTGTCAAATGCTTTGGAGAAGTCCAGATATACGAGATCCATTGATTCGCCGCTGTCAAGTCTAGAACTTACCTCCTCATAGAAACTGATTAAATTAGTTTGGCATGACGGATCCCTCACAAAGCCATGCTGATATGGCGTTATTTGATTATTTCCGTTGAGATGCTCTAAGATAGCATCTCTCAGAAAACCTTCAAACAGTTTACCCACAACAGATGTTAAACTTACCGGCCTATAGTTTCCAGGCTCTGTTTTTGGACCCTTTTTGAATATTGGCACCACATTTGCCATGCGCCAATCCTGTGGGACATTACCTGTCAGTATAGAGTCCGCAAATATCAGAAATAAGGGTCTGGCTATGACATTACTTAATTCCCTTAGGATACGCTGGTGTAGGCCATCTACTCCTGGCGATTTGTCTATTTTAATCTTTTTAAGTCGCTGTTGTACTTCTTCAGACAGGACACTTTTAATGGGGAATTTATTTTTACATTCAGCATTTCATCTGACAGTTTATTTTCCTCAGTGAATACATTGGAGAAAAAAATATTTAACAGCTTTGCTTTCTCCTCGTCGCTCTCTGCGACTCCCCCCTCATTACTCTTTAAAGGGCCGACACCTTCAGATTTATACTTTTTAACATTTATATAATTGAAGAACATTTTAGGGTTAGTTTTACTCTCTTTGGCAATTAATCTCTCGGTCTCTGGTTTGGCCGCTTTTATTAGTTTTTTACATGTTCTATTTTTTTCCTTATAGTTTTTCAGTGCTTCCGTGCTACCCTCCTGTTTTAGTAATTCATATGCTTTCTTTTTGCCATTTATTGCTTTCTTTACAGTTCTATTTATCCACATTGGTTTCTTTTTGTTCCTTAACCTTTTATTCCCATATGGTATGTACCTCTCACAATGAGATTTTAGGATGCTTTTAAGTTTCATCGTTTTTTATTTTAAAAAAATCAAAAACAGCAGAATGTAGTGGGCGCAGCCACTGGAAGAAGGCATATTACGGCGGACGCAGCCGCCAGATATTAAACAATATAAATTGGTCGCAGCCACCCACTAGTAGGTGAAATGTGGTGGACGCAGCCACTTAAAGAAGGTTCAGTTACATCAAGTTCAATAAACAGGTTCAATAAACGGGTTAAACACTAGAAAAGATTACCAGTGTAATAGTATCCTTTCATGTGAGACACCTGGGCATCCGCTCGGATGCTGCCAACCAGGTGTCAATGTAATGATTAGCTAAAAAGAAAAACCACAAGTAAACATGAGCGATTGAAGAGACCAGCTTGTGAGGACACTAAAGGCAATAGGAGAAAATCATTATCAGAAAAATGAGTGAGGTAGGTTCCTACCGGGAGAATCGTGGATGAGACATCCAGGGGGCCCATGTTCGCTCATGTTTTGCGGAAGAGAGCATTGAGGGTGGAAGAATTTTTTCATAGCGGCATGTTGTGTTCAATTCTAATATCACTTCTGAGATGTCTGGGGAAGTCGGGCGTTTCCAATGACGAGTCACTATTAATTTAGCACTGAGCAGTACACGTCCCACTATGGGCCTATGAGAAGGGTGTACATGATTGATGCCCAGGAACAAGAGTGCTAATTCTGGGGTTGGGTGTATGGTTACCTTCGTTATCTCCTTGAGTAACGTGAACACTCGTTGCCAGAAACCTGCAAGAACTGGGCATGTCCATAGTATGTGGAATAATGATCCTAAATTCCCACATCCCCTCCAGCAAAAAGGGGTAGTAGAGGGGTAGATAGTATGTAGCCTCTCAGGAGTAAAATACCAGTTTAGGAGCGTCTTAACCCCCGCTTCGTAGTGGGTGACACACTTAAAATTGGAAGTTAAAAAGCCAATAGCGAGTGACCAGGAGTTGTCAGAGAATGAACGCCCTATTTCCTGTTCCCACTTCGTGAAATGTTTAATCTTAATAAATTTAGTTTTATTGCCTAAGAAATCATAAATGCGACCAGCCGCTCCTTTCCTCAATACGCCAGGAAATTTATATATTTGGAGAATCCCCGTATGAATAGGCGGGAGTGATATGAGAATAGACGTTAGAAAATGTTTGATTCTGAGATAGTTGAATAACTCCCCAGATGGTAGCTGAAATAAGTTTTGGATATTGTTGAATGGGAGGATTCCATCAGCAGAAATAAGTTGAGAGACCCTCCCAATCCCCTTTTCGCGCCATTTGGATAAGTTAATGTTCTGGATTAATGTCTCCAAAGTACAGGTGTCAGAATGAGAGAACAGAAAATCTCTGGAGTCTGCAAAAGTATCATGAATCTGTAACCAAAGCTTCCCTGTATGTTTCACAGTCAGAAGGGAGAGGTCAGGGATTTTCCGACTCCATAGGATATGGATTAAAAGGTCCCTCAAGGAACCTCCGCCAACCGAATGGGATTCAATATGGTGCCAAGCCTTGGAGCAGTCTTGTATCCACCAGTCCCTAGCAAATGAGAGCCCAATAGCTTTGTAATAGTCATTAATAGTGGGTAGACCTATTCCACCTGCTCTTTTCCTTAGAAAGAGTTGTATCTGAGCTATTCTAGGTTTGGACGATTTCCAGATATATTTGGACAAAATAGATTGTGCCTTTTTAAAGAATAGTTCTGGGACCGAAATCGGGAGAGCTCGGAATATATAGATCAGTTTAGGAAGAGTCATCATCTGAAATGCCGCCACTTTACCCATCCACGAGATCTCTTTCATGGAGAACTGAGAAAAGTCAGAGGACATAGTCGAGAGAAGGGGTTCATAGTTTCGCCTATAGAGGAGGGAGCATGGGAATGTGAGTTTAATTCCCAGATATGGAAGTTCCGACTCTTGCCAGTCTAGGGGGTATCAGGATTTTAACAAGGCTAAATCCTCTTGAGGAATATTGAGAGGTAAGGCCTAAAATTTGGAATTGTTAATTTTATAGTAGGACAATGAGCCGAAGTGCTTTATAATGTCTAGGGCAGATCGTAGAGATGTAAGAGGGTTTGATAATGTGAGAATGATGTCGTCTGCATAGAGTGTGATTCTGTGGTCACGACCACCTATGTCTACTCCCTTGAGGAGGGGGGCGTTTCTAATATGCTGAGCAAGAGGCTCCAGGGCCAGTATGAATAGTAGAGGTGACAGTGGGCACCCTTGGCGAGAGCCATTAGTGATTCGGAAAGGGTCTGATATCACACCGTTGACCCAAATCCTAGCCATGGGAGAATAGTACAAGCTGCGGAAGGCGTTCACTATACCTCCCTCAAATCCCATCTTCTGGAGTACCGAGAATGCGAACGACCAGTGTAAGCAGTCAAACGCCTTCTCGGCATCCAGTGTCACTGCCAGCGTAGGAAGGCGTCTGTACTCAGCATAATTGAACAGGTCTACCAATCTCCTGGTGTTGTCTGATGATTGACGGCCTTTAACGAACCCAGTCTGGTCATCTTTAATTAGGGATGGAAGTATAGGTGACAATATATTGGCTATTAATTTGGCGAAAATTTTAATGTCCGAATTAAGTAATGAAATTGGTCGGAAATTTTGAGGTACATCTGGGGATTTTCCGGGTTTAGGCAGTGTAACAATTAAGGCAGTAAGCATCTCAGATGGAAATGGGGTCCCCTCCAAAGCTTGGTTAAAAGTATCTACAGTAGAATGTGAGGGGTCAGTACAGGGAGGAAATGTCGATAGTATTCATTAGACAGACTATCCAGGCCCGGAGACTTGCCCTGTGGGAGTGCTAAAATCAACTTTTGGATCTCCGTGGAAGTGAGTGGGGCATTTAGGGATTGCAACTGTGAAGAGGAGAGGGTAGGTAGATTGGATTTTGACAGGAAGTCCTCCACTAGACTCGGGTAATCACATGGCAAGGGAGTAGTATCTTTTAGGTTGTAAAGGTCATGGTAATAGATACGGAATTGTTCTGCAATATCCCTGGGGTCTAGCAATTTAGCTTTAGAAGATGGATGAATGAGGAACGGTATTCTCGCTTTAGATTGTTGAACTTTGATTTGGTTAGCTAATAGTCTACCTGCTCTATTTCCCTGGGCATAATATCTCAACTTAAGTCTTTGGAGAGACTTAGAATAATTATGGGATAGCAGATTCATCACTTTGTCTCTTTCTATTCTCAGTGCGGTGGATGTTTGGGATGTAGGTGAGGTTTTGTTGAGTCTCTCAAGGTCAGCAATGACCGTAAGTAAATGTGATATCTCTTTTTCTCTAGTTTTCTTTACTTTATGTTTCAGTTTAATCAAGGAGCCCCTCATGTATGCTTTATGGGTCTGCCACAGGATATATGTATCTGAGACAGAGCCCTCATTAAAGCTGAAGAATTCTCGTAGGTCATTGGAGAGTTCCTCAACGGATGCAGAATTGGTAAATAGAGATGTGTCATTACGCCATAAGGGGGCTTTTGGTGATTGATATAAGTCCTCTAGGGTCAATGTTATTTGGGCGTGGTCAGACCATTGAATAAGTCCTATGTCAGAGGATATGGTATGCATTAAGGTGGAGTGATCCACCAAGAACATATCAATGCGAGAGTATGAAAGGTGAGGCGGTGAGAAGAAGGTATAGTCCCTCTCCATACTGTGTTGGGCTCTATAAACATCCGTGAGGCCCTCTGAGTGCAGGAAAGGAGCTATCCCACCTCCCAAATGCCGTGATGGGCAAGTAGAGTCTAATGACTGATCCATTATGGTGTTAAAGTCACCACAAAGAATGACTTTTCCCTGCTTCAGACAATTTACCTGTTTCAATAGTTTACGTAGAAAAGTAATTTGGTGGTCATTGGGTGCATAAAGATTGACCAAAGTATAGATGATGTTGTTAACAGAACATACCAGAATGATGTAGCGGCTGTTGGGATCTACTTTGGACGAGATAATAGTAAAGGCAACCGTGTTCTTGACGGCGATGAGTACCCCCCTAGACTTTTTGCTGAAATGAGAATGCAAAACATCAGGAAAGGAGCGATGTTGAATGCATTTAGCGTCCTTTTGCAATAAGTGGGTCTCTTGAATGCAAACGAAATCCGCCCCGGCATTAGTTACCTCCCTCCAAACATAAGACCTTTTTTGGGGGCAATTAAGCCCTTTAGCGTTTAACGATAAGATTTTAAGTCCCATAGGAATGGGGAGAGGCCCCAACCACCAAGGTGGATAAAACAATCAATAAACAGTTAACCAAACAACCCTATAGGTAGCAAAACTACCTATCAACAAAAAGCAGACTGTTCAATATGCTACAGTAATACAAATGGCAATTCAGTTAGAAAGAAGGCTGAGGCAAAGGAAAGGAAATAAAGCAGAAGAGGAAGTTAGATAGAAACACAGTTCCAGGCGGTCAAGAACCATCTGTGTATATTTGGTGGTGTAAGTCCACAAATGAGGCTGAGAGGAACCTCAACTGTTCGTGATAATCAGGTAGGCATCC
This sequence comes from Bufo bufo, assembly GCF_905171765.1. NCBI lineage: Eukaryota > Metazoa > Chordata > Amphibia > Anura > Bufonidae > Bufo > Bufo bufo. The sequence goes on from NC_053391.1 coordinate 390,617,442, forward strand.
GCACCTAAACATGAAGGGAAAGTGAAGATTTAACCCCACACAATTGGTGTAAAACGCTTCTCACATTCACGGTAAGCATGTATGGTTAGCAGAAAAATATTATGGAGGACACCCATGGTCAGGACCGATTCTGGTCTTGCTGAGGGGGTCAGGTGTCCCGTAGTCCAGGAGTGGTTGGAAGATCAGTCCGGTGGCAGTGACCATGCACTTTCGAGGACAGCTGAATGTCCCAGGATTGGAGGAGATTTTGGCCGTCTTCAATGGATTTCACCACGTGGGTCTTGCCATTTCTCCGAATAAGTAGTTTTAGTGGGTACCACCATTTGTACGGAATGTCATTGTCCCTGAGAGCAAGAGTGATGGATTGCAATTCCCTTCTTTGGCGTAGTGTCACCATAGAGAGGTCAGAAAATAGTCTGACTGATTGATAGGGAGCAGGCAGCTGATCACAATTCCTAGCTGCCAACATCAATGCTTCTTTGGTATGGAAAAAATGGATGCGAGCCAAAGTGTCCCTTGGAACATCAAAACTCAGGTGAGAAGGCTTCGGGATCCTATGGGCTCTATCTATGATCATATCAGGGACTGGGATTTGTGGTAAAAGCGTTTTAATAAGGCCCTTTAGGTATGATTGTAGGTCTCGGGGTGCCACGTCCTCTGGGATACCCCGGAATTTTACATTGCTCCTCCTGGAACGGTCTTCCATGTCTGCAATTTTTCTCTTGATAGTCTCAAGCTCGTCTGCCATGTCATTATGGGCATCTATAATGTTGTTTTGTGAGTCTGCAAATTCAGCCATTTTATTTTCTACATGCAGGAGTTTATTCTCTGCTTCTTGTATTTTGGCCGCTAAGGGGTTAATCAGCCCCGCCATATCTGCACATAGTGATTGTTTTAATGCTAGAAGCATATTTTTTAATGAGTCCTCACAGAGAGGCTTGTTTGAGGTCTGATAGGCTAGTATAGGGTCCGCTGGAGGAGCCTCTGATATTTGCGCCCATGTAGCAGTACTGACCTCAGGAGGATGAGTAGTCTCCAGCCGTGGCCTCTGCTTCTGGGGACTGGAGGTAGGTGAGGCCCAGGAGGGATCCACGTCGGCGCCATTTTGGGGGACCATAGTCTCGAGTGTTCGGACCTCACCAGGAGTCGGAGGAAGCGAGGGGAACGCCACCTCATTCAGGGAGAAGGCATCGGGTTCCAGGGGAGGCGAGGGAGAATGGGATTTGCGCTGCGGCGGTGATGTGCTGTGAGGAGATGACAGGAGTGCTCCGGTATGAGAGCCGGCGCCATCTTTGGCAAGGCCCCGGTCAAAGAAGCCATCCAGGTACCTGCTCTGCACTTTGGGCAGCTGCCTTTTAGACTTCCCCATCATGCTAGGGAGGGTGTCCGGCTTCATTGGAGGCAGAAGGATGTTGATAGGAGCAGGAGTAGCTCTGGGGAGCTCAGTTGTAGTCGCTCTGGTGCGGGAGCTGCAGAATTAGGCGGCCATTCCTCTCAGCAGCCAAGCCACGCCCCCTTTATGATGCTTTTAAAGATATCCCATTTTGTGGCTGTATTTTTATTTTTGAGGACTTTGTCCCAGTTAGTTAGGCCTATGGCCTCTCTTAGTTGGCTAAATTTAGCTTTTTTGAAGTTTGGTATTTTTGTTCCTCCCTGTAGAAACTCTCTTTTGAATGATAATTGGAAGGTTAATACTTTATGGTCACTATTTCACAGGTGTCCCCCAACCTGCACGTCTGTTGTTCTGTCAGGCCTATTGGTTAATACTAAGTCCAGTATGGCCGTCCCTCTAGTCGGGTCGTGAACCAGTTGGGAAAGGTAATTGTCTTTAGTTATTGCCAAGAACCTGTTTCCTTTATGAGATATACAAGTTTCAGTTTTCCAGTCTATATCTGGGTAGTTGAAGTCCCCCATAATAACCACCTCATTATGATTTGCCGCCTCCTCTATCTCGTTTAGTATTAGATTTTCTGTGGACTCTGGTATATTAGGTGGTTTATAGTAAACTCCTATTAATAATTTATTATTGTTTTTGCCTCCATGTATTTCTACCCACAGTGACTCCACATGTTCATGTCCCTCACTTGTATCTTCCCGGAGTGTGGGCTTTAACCAGGACTTTACATAAAGGCATACCCCCCCCCCCCCCCCCTCTCCGGTTTTGACGATCCTTTCTGACTGTAACCTTGTACTTTAACTGCCCAGTCATAGCTATCATTCAGCCATGTCTCAGTTATTCCCACTATGTCATAGTCCTCCTCACACATCACTTATTACAGTTCCCCAGTTTTATTAGTCAGGCTTCTGGCATTAGTATACATACATTTGAGAGGTTTATGTATATTTTTTACCCTACACCTTTCCTTCTGAACTGTTCTAGTCCCTCCTTCCATTCCTCCCCCAGTCCCACTACCTTGCCCCCGGTCTCTATCTGCACTATCTTCCCCTCCTATAATGTAATTTCCCTCCCCCCAGTCCCTAGTTTAAACACTCCTCCAACCTTCTAGCCATCTTTCTCCCCAACACAGCTGCCCCTTCACCATTGAGGTGCAGCCCGTCCCTACGATAGAGCCTGTAGCCGATAGAGAAGTCAACCCAGTTCTCCAGGAACCCAAACCCCTCCTTCCTACACCAGTTCTTGAGCCACTTATTAATCTCCCTAATCTCCCGCTGCCTTTCTTGTGTGGCCCGTGGTACAGGCAGTATTTCGGAAAATACTACCTTTGAGGTCCTTGCCCTAAGCTTTTGGCCTAAATCCCTGAAATCATTTTTAAGGACTCTCCACCTACTTCTAACTTCTCCAGCCCCTCCCAGTAATCTGTCAACCCGATCCGCGATGTGTCGAACTCTAGCACCAGGAAGACAGCACACTGTTCGACGATCACGGTCTTTGTGACAGATTGCCCTATCTGTTCCCCTAATAATGGAGTCTCCCAATGATCTCATATATGATAACCGAGGCTCAAAATGGAACCTGTTAGAGTAATTAAAAAGAGGGACAGGAAAGAGAAACAAACTAAATTGGTACATTGGTACAGTGTACATTCACAGTCTCACTATAAAGTGGCTCTAACCTGGCGAGAAAGCTTTATGTGACAGCCATGGGCTCCAAACTCTTTCAAATTTGGGATAATTGGATTGGCCAATAGCTATAAATTTTTTGTCGGAGCATGTGGTATTTATCTCTGAGATGATCTCTCCTAAAGATGGTGTTATCTGGCTCTTCCAATGTCTCAACACTATGACTTTGGAGATGATAAGGATTTTACATATTAAAGGGAATCTGTCACCTCTTTTTCACCAATATAACTAAGAGCACTGCCCCACAGAAGATTGCAGACACATTCCAAGCATATCTGTGTGTACTATGTGTCTGTACTCCATGTCCAGGAAAAGCACTTTTATTCTGCTGGAAAACAGCTCCTAAGTGCCCAGCTTTGCTGCTCCAAGTGCCCAGCTTTGCTGCTCAAAGTGCCCAGCTTTGCTGCTCAAAGTGCCCAGCTTTGCTGCTCAAAGTGCCCAGCTTTGCTGCTCAAAGTGCCCAGCTTTGCTGCTCAAAGTGCCCAGCTTTGCTGCTCAAAGTGCCCAGCTTTGCTGCTCCAAGTGCCCAAAGCAAACCAGACTGAAGAGGGGAGGCTTGCTTTAGCTGCTCATATCTTAGGATTGGTACCAGCTAGAGATATCTGCCTGACCTTGTTTGAAAGCTGGCATTCCAACCTTTCAGACTATACCAGAATCACAGCATTATATGCAGGTGATTTCACGCTGGAGGTAACCAGGGAGCTGTTTGCTGTGTGTCTGACTTTATGCCCCTGTAATTGCCCATATGGCGCCTGTAATTGCCCACTGGCACAGGTAGGCTAGCGTTAGGTCCCGTGCCACTATGAGAGACCTAGACGAGGTGCGCGGGCTCCGGCATGTTCTTGACATAAGAATATATTGGCGAAAGTCTCATTTTTAATATCAGTGTGAGGGATTAGCCATATATTGTCAATTGCATTTACCAGTATAGTGCACCAATTTTTGTAATGTTTTGTTTTATATAATCCATCACATCCGCACATTAGGCTATCCTGTTTTGGATGCCTTTTTTGGTACATGTGGTCCGTTGTAGGCATCCTCCATTGTATGCATTTTTTTTTATACTGGGGATTGCTGTTAGCAACAGATCACATGTGCAGTATCTGCTCCCCCAGTTAGAAATGGGCAACAGTATTCGGGGCTTTGAGCATTTTCTGCTTCTTAGGACCTGTGTAGGATATTTTTGTGATACATGTGGTCTGTTGCTGGCATCCTCCATTGTATGCATCTTTGCTGGGGATTACTGTTAGCAACGGATCACATGTGCAGGATTTGCTCTCCCATCTAGAAATGCACAACAGCATTTGGGGCTCTGAGCATTTTTCTGCCCTTCAAATGGAACCTGTCACCGGGATTTTGTGTATATTGCTGAGGACATGGGTTGCTAGATGGCCGCTAGCACATCCGCAATACCCAGTCCCCATAGCTCTGTGTGCTTTTATTGTGTAAAAAAACGAATTTGATACATATGCAAATTAACCTGAGATGAGTCCTGTGCCTGACTCATCTCCGGACACAGGACTCATCTCAGGTTAATTTGCATATGTATCAAATCGAGTTTTTTACACAATAAAAGCACACAGAGCTATAGGGACTGGGTATTGCGGATGTGCTAGCGGCTATCTAGCAGCCCATGTCCTCAGCTCTATACACAAAATCCACTTCATAATAATCATTTAGTTATTTTGTTTGTAAATGATTGGGTAACCCCGAATAAAGCAACGCAACCTTAGTCTATCCACAATTGGAGTTATGAGTCTTTATTATTTGGGTTCTAGTTAAGAGCATGTGACTTGTGTCACCAAGGGATTGCAGACTTTGGCAAAGAAAGTAATTGCCACTAAAATAGTTACAGCCTCCTCTGCATGTGGTGGAAATACTGTAAGCTACAATCTGCCCACCATACCCAATGGAAAGGAGGGCCCTCTGTTCAGAGACTGTATTCCTCTGAGGATACTGTGGATATAATATACTTATATATGTATGATATCTGATGAGAAAGTGAACCCCTTTAGGCCGGGTAAAGCAGAAATTGACCAGTCTAATTGAGAGAGAGAGAGAGAAGCTAGCCACCATATACAACCTTTGGGAACTGCTTGAATTAACTGTAAAGCCTACATTTCATGTAAATAGTGCTTGTGTGGATCACCTGCTGACCGGCTTCCGTAAAGTACTGCGGATTTATTATACCAACACCAGTCTCATCACAATACCACACTACATTTGCACTGCAAGGTGCTGGCCTCACGACAACCGGGACCCTGCCTCGCAAAGTAAAATAGCAACATTAAGGACACCTCAACCCCCATCAGGCAGGAGAACCCCAGAATAAGGCTGAAACGATTACTCGATTGAATCGAGTAGTTCAACACCAAAAATCCTTGATGCAAATTTTGTGCGGGAGTGAAGCGCTTGGTATTACTCCTGCTCTGTGGTCTCCCGCTGGCCCGCAATACTCACCTTTCCAGCAGAGGGCCTTTGGACACACCACAGCACATCCATGGTCCCGCACTGCACTGATCTCCTGACGTACGCACGCCGTGACCTGATGCGCTGTGTGACATCAGACGCAGAGCAGCGCGGAATGATGGACTGACGGCGGCGCCCCTGCTGGAAAGGTAAGTTGGTACAACTAAGGCCGGCCAACCAATGATGCTGTGCACTCCGGGTGTCTGGAGGAGCAGTGGGGCAGATGATTTCACAAGGGGGGTGAGCTGCTGGCACAAGGAGGGGGAGAGCTGCTGGCACAAGGGGGGGGAAGAGCTGCTGGCACAAGGGGGGGGAAGAGCTGCTGGCACAAGGGGGGGAAGAGCTGCTGGCACAAGGGGGGGAAGAGCTGCTGGCACAAGGGGGTGAGATGCTGGCACAAGGGGGTGAGATGCTGGCACAAGGGGGTGAGATGCTGTGTGAGAGAAGGATTTATGATTTTATGAATATATAATGAGAATATTCTGTAGTACACATTTCTGTCCACTAGATGGCTGCAAACCATATGTATGAGAAGGTCAATAAGGGAGGGGGAAGAGGGGATTCTGAAACCACTCCTATCAGGTTAAGGAGCCAATAGTCTCTTCTTAAGGAACACCCCTTTTGTGATGTCATGTCTGCTATTTAAGTGAATGTACTGTGAATAAAAGGCTCTCTCGCCCCTCTTCTACCATGGCTAAAGGAGGATGAGAAGATGCTTTCATGAAACCACCTAGTGTCTGGTCTCATTATAAAGCAGTATGCTGTACACATACTTATTCTTCTAATTGATTTGGCACCACACAAAGAAGAAGGAGAGTCGCATGAATTGCGACGACAAAATGGCGCCGAGCTTGGGGCAGATAGCTTGCGTAACTTCCGATTCAAACGCCACGAGAGCGACTTAAACGGAACCATCAGACGAGATCACATGCCGGCAAGGTAAGAAAGCTTTATTTCTTACAAATCTCCTCTGTAACTTCCGCTTTTGTGGGTTCTCAAGAGTTGAATTGGTGTTATCGCGATATAAGGGTTCAAATTATAGCTGATCTGTCTGTTAGAAAGAACCTATTGAAATATTCCTTCTTTGTGTGGTAGAACATGCTGAAACTAAACGGAAATTGTTAGACAGCTGAGCCGGATATCCTGTGACGTAGAATTAGTTCCCAGTCAAGGTTCTGACGAGAACCTTGGGAAAAGGGTTAATACCAATTGCCATAGGCAATTGGAAGTTATTAAGATTTTGTATCCCGGTGAATTGACTAGGGGTCTTCACTTTGAGAGATTGTGGGCTCAATACTATTATATCATTTGATCTTTGTGCAACTGCGCTTAAGTTTGTGGGTTCGGTGGCGATTACTTATAGTAATCGGATTCCGTTTGATCTTTGTGCAACTACGCTTAAGTTTGCGGGTTTG